>NW_027315834.1:17232523-17405023 GCF_026437365.1 Eucyclogobius newberryi | reverse complement strand
TTGTGCACATAAAAGTCCACAAGACTTATCTTTAAAAAGCATATATTTATATAGCTTGATCTCCTTCTGTATTGTTTTGTGTCGCCTACGTTTCCCACAAATAATGTAGAAATGCACAGACGTAAAATTCCCGGGGAAAGTGTCAATCAAATGATAAAAGCCTCTGCAGCTCTGAAAGTGTAACAGGTAGAAACGTCAATCTGGTTTAAAAATATATATATATATATATATATATGTTTAAATATATTAAAGAGTCTGGAGTCACTCTGAACCTGAGCAGAGGTCAGACTATGCTCCGCTGAGGGCTCTGGAGACAGGAGCCTCCCACTCAGTCCCAGAAGAGGAGCCGACATGTGCTCAATGTGACTAAGATTATATTGAAAATCAAATGCAATTTTTGTTCTTCTGTCCAATTTGCACAATCAATGGTTTTGTAATTTGTCTTTGATTATTATGTCAGATGAAGATAGGCAGTATGTCTTTCATGTTGGTTATTCAGTCACTATTCATGGGTGTCAACTTCCTGTTTTTTGCTGGGATTCAGATGACATCACAACATTATATATATATATATATATTGACCTAATACAGATGGGGGCAGCTAAAATGAATTGAGCTAAAATGCAGATCTTTGCTTTAAAACACAAAGTAAATGTGTCTAGTGATCATCAGAAATCATCAGATTCAAGATTTGTGTATTTATCGATCCAATCCAACTTTATATGTACAGCACATTTTACCAACACAAAGTCTCCAAAGTGCTGCACAGTACAATACCAGCAAAATACAAAACAAACAAAAAACAAAACAAAACAACAACAACAACAATGTACAAACCAAATAAAAACAAATTAAAAACAATATGAAATATAAAAAAATAATAAAAGACAGTCAGAGGACCACACAATTCTCATGCCGTGTTAAATGCCAGTGAAAAAAAGTGCGTTTTTAAACACGACTTAAAACCAGCACCTTCAGGTGTTTAAAAGCAACCGAAGAGCGTTCCAAAGTTTGGGGCCGACTACAGGAAAGGCCTCGGCTTTTGATTCTGTTTTTTGGGACAAGAAGTTAGAACTGGCCCTCAGACCTCAGCGAGCGCAGGAGTGTAGAGAACAATGAAGTCTGAAATGTACGCGGGGGCCAGTCAGTGAAGCGCTTTAAAAACCAATATAATTTTAAATTCAACTCTAAAATGAATGAGGAGCCAGTGCAGTGAGGATAAAATATGTGTAATATATTCTCTACAGGGCCGTAGCCAAGGGGGGTTCGGGGGGTTTGAACGAACCGCCCATTTGGGCCGAAAAGGTCCGTCTTGAGGGACCACAGATATTAGCCCTTCGGGGTCGACGCCCGCACCGGTGCGTTTTGAAACATGGTCTGCTTTAGGACCGCGCAGCATGAAAACCAAGTGACGTAGACGGCTGCCGTCGACGTCAAAGAGGAAGAACGAACGAAAGGAATATCTGCTGTTTTTGAGTAGTTTTGGAGAGTTTTAGTATTTCAAATATTTCATTGTCAGTAATATAGTTGTTGTGAAGCAAAATGAGGGGCACACTTCATGTTGATCAAGTTTAGTCCTGGTTTGGACCTGCTTTAGTCCTGGTTTAGTCCTGGGTTAGTCCTGGTTTAGTCCTGGTTTTGTCCTGGTTTAGACCTGGTTTAGTCCTGGTTTTGTCCTGGTTTAGTCCTGGTTTAGTCCTGGTTTTGTCCTGGTTTAGACCTGGTTTAGTCCTGGTTTTGTCCTGGTTTAGACCTGGTTTAGTCCTGGTTTAGACCTGGGTTAGTCCTGGTTTAGTCCTGGTTTAGACCTGGTTTAGACCTGGGTTGGACCTGGTTTAGTCCTGGTTTAGTCCTGGTTTAGTCCTGGTTTAGACCTGGTTTAGACCTGGGTTGGACCTGGTTTAGTCCTGGTTTAGTCCTGGGTTAGACCTGGTTTAGAGCTCCTTCTGATGTGACTCTCTGTGTCATTTTGGACAGAAACTGTTTTGAGAAGTAGCACAAATAGAAATTTAGGATTTACTTACTTTTTATTGTAAATAGTGGTTTCTTGCTTGTATATATCACAAGAATACTTTTATATGTTCATATTTGCACCTTGTGGTTCAGTTTGAACCTTTTTAAATGCTTGGTTGAGCATGTTTGAGGGTTTTACAATGAAAAAAACATAATTTTTCTAGACGGACTTTGTGTTTTCTGTGTGTGTTTAGGTCCAGTTATGTTGAAATAGTATGTCAAAGTGAAAAACTAACTAACTGAACATATTGGTGAGGTTTTGCTGAAAAAAAGATGCCCAACATTGGTCTGGTAAACATTTCTTAATGTAATATATCAGGGCAAAATTGAAGGTACCCAAAAACGGCCAAAAAAGCTCCGGACCCTGAAGGATTCCAATTTGACCTTGAGCATGAGGTGAACGTGTTTGCAAGGAAACACCCCAGGAAACTGGAGCTGGAAGAGTCCTTGCTCAGACCAGAACAGAAGTAAAGTGTTGGATGATCCGTGAAGTGTTAGCTTTGTTCAGATATTTGTTTAACTGCGACTGTTGTAGTTTCTGTGTGAAATTACTGTATATGTGTTTTGTTGTTGTTTTTTGTGATAAAACATTATATGTATACATGTAAGTTATCTACCTCATCATACTAAAAAGGTCCACCTTGACACAAAAAGAACCCCCCCATAGAAATCCTGGCTACGGCCCTGCTCTATGACGTGTGCCAGTTAAAAGACGTGCTGCGGAATTTTGCACAGTAAGCTTGACAGGTTAGCTCGGCTGATCCCAGTGAACAGTGCATTACAGAAGTCAAGATGTGCAGAGATAAAAGCACGGGTCGCTCGCTCCAGGTCGCTAAAAGATAAAACCAATTTGAGTCTAGATAAAAGCCAGAGGTGATGAAAACTAGATTTAACCACGGCATTATCTGCTTGTCAAACTTAAAATCTCCATCGATGATGACGATGATGATGTAGAGTTGGAGAGACCCCAATTCTAAATAAAAATCAACCATTTTGTTAGGCTTAAAAACAACAATTTCCATTTTTGACTCATACAGGTTAAGGAAATCGCCAACCAAGCCTTGACATCATCCAAACATTCAGGATGGGTACCAGGGAATTATTCTGGCAGCTTCTCCAGCAAAATACCCTTGCTCCCGATGTGAGAGTTTGAATCTAAAAAACAGAATATTTTGATGCCTTTTCA
Organism: Eucyclogobius newberryi; assembly: GCF_026437365.1. NCBI lineage: Eukaryota > Metazoa > Chordata > Actinopteri > Gobiiformes > Gobiidae > Eucyclogobius > Eucyclogobius newberryi. The sequence goes on along the minus strand of NW_027315834.1, from coordinate 17,401,824 downwards.
AAAGATAGAATATCTTAATATCCTAATTTTGATTTGTTAACTGCTATAGCAGCAGTGCTACATTTGACCTAAAACTAAAATGTTTGTCTGTCTATTGTTTAATTTTCTGTGTCTTATAAGCATATGTATAATAATATAATATAACATTGAACAGAACAAACAAAAAAATAAAAGTAACATCCCAGGAGCATCATTCCTCTGACTAACCTCAATGTATTTCATTTCAGGTTCCCAAAGGCAAACCATCAAAATGGTCCAAAATAATCAAGAAAGTGGAAAAAAAAATAAAAAAGGTATTGGCTGTGTTTGCTTTCTGTTTGAATCATATTCATCACGATTGTGCAACCACCTCTCACCCACATGATGGCCGCACTTCAGTAAAACATTGTTTCATTGTCAAACTTGTGTTTTTAGAGAAAAGGTGATGGCGTACTGAAGGCTGTGAGTGAGTTTACCTTCTTCCTGAGATGGACTGGAGAGCTTGCACACTTTTAAATCCCCTGTCCTTTTACAAGTGTCAGTATTAATATTTACAGTTTAAGTTGGTCTACATTGGAGTCAAGATGCTATAGCCAAACTTTCTTGAGTGTTTTGTATTTAAATGTAGTACTGAGTTTCTATGTCAGAATAATTATATTTAGAGAGTAACTTGGATATATTTATTATATTTTTGGATGTTTATTTTGTAATTGTTTATTTAACACAAAACACAGAATATTGAAAATATATGTTTTATATGTTACTGTATTTAATATTTATAAGACAAATAAATCATATTTTGTACTATCTGTGTGGTTGTAAAAGAAGTGTTGTCGTCCTCTGTTGGTTGAATTAGGATATTGCTACTGTTGGGCAGCCAGGGGGTATTTTTAGTGAACTGTGATGAAACTTTTAAAACTTATGGGACACGGACAGTCAAATATCAGCAAAATGAGAGGAAACAGTGACTTGTATTTGAGGAACCGAGACGTCACCCACGCGCTCTTCACAAAACACTTTCCACACCTACATTAGCCTCATACCTAAATAACTGCATGGACATTAAAACACCCACTTTATGACATCATTGTCACATGTATGACTAAGATCAACACTAACATTAACGCTGACTATTTAAAGGTGCACTATGTAACTTTACTGGTATATGCGGCCTGTCGCCATGGAGATTATCTTGTTTTGCCGAGTGTTGTACAGTATGGATCAAGCTTAGTGTGGAACATTCCAGACAAAGGATTAACATCTCTATGGAGACCAGCAGGCAATGGATCCTCCACAATAAAAGTGACATAATGCAGCTTTAACTGAAAGCATCAGCATTGTTCCATGTAGAGCGTCTGAACCTCAGCGCTCACAGTCTCTTGGACAGCAGGGGGCAGTAGCATCTGTTCGTCTAAGACCCCAAAGACCTAACGTCAGCTGTTTTAAGCAAAGGTGGTCAAAACGAATTAAAAGGTGTATTTTCTTGTTTAGGTGCCAACCAACTTATTTGACTCAATTTGGCTTTCTTCTTCTGATTTCTACATACAGGTTTCCCTCAAATATTAAATGTTTATTTGTAATGAAATGCAGTAAATCACTGACACGGACACGTTTTGCACCAGTCAGTGTGTGGCTACCTTTAGATACATGGCAATAGTGTTTTGGATTCATATTTATCTCCCTGTTAACTCTGTTATACACCTCTCTTAAATGGTTGAATGAACGATTTTTTTTTACCCAAATCTGAGTCTCATTTCCTCGTGGCGTGGACTGTCGATTAGTCCTTAGTGTGTTGTATCAGTCCGCACGGGGGAGTGCGCATGCGTTCTCAAATCGCCGAAAAATTGTCCATTGCGCCTTTAACACAACCACATTTACATTGTTGCCCAAATGCAACAGTTGCATAATATCTCACCGAGAAAGTGGATCATAAAACTAATCTCATTGTGATTCAGCATTTCTTTCCCTCTGATTTCTCTAGCGTTTGTCTGAAGCAGTGGTTGTGGTGTGACCGAGTCTTTGGCCTCTACATTGCATCATAATAATGGTGATAATAAATATGAAAATGAGTATTATACAATACAATATTAATTAATATGGTTTAACCATCAGCTACATTTGCACTTTCATAGAAGGTTTGTAGAATTACGTTGGCCCACATTTACGATGGGAAAAACGTTGTCGTTTGAACCCTGAGCCACGGGAGGATGTGGTGTGTCTGATTTGGTGCCAGTTGGTGAGACACATTTCTAAGAATTTACAAATAATTAGTGACAAGTGGAGGATCCCAGTGAAGTGAATAGCCGTGTGAGACTTTTTTTTTTTAAATTGCATTTTGTTTGGAATTTCAATTATCTAAGCTACATTTAAACAAATTGTACATGTCTGAATGCAATGGTGAAGATGATGTGTATCTACCTCTGTATCTACCTGCGTTGCACCAATGAAATTTCCCCATGTGGGACAATAAAGGAATATCTTATCTTATCTTATCTTAAGTGTAATGTAATGTGGAAGTGGATGGTAAATGATACACACTTTACTGCTCCTTCACATTTGCACCTGTTTATGTGCACCTTAAGAAGCTTTTTTATATTTTCCCCAACTGATTTCTATGATGTTGTACTGCACTTTGGTCAAGAGTGCAGCATGAATAAAAATAAATTAAAACATATTAAAGGCTAGTTGCTGCAGAGAGAGAATTGGAGTCTTGTTTCTGTCAAAAAAGCCCAGGCTGCCTCCCCATGTGCGCATACTGTTGTGCTCATGTGCTAGAGTGAATCAGCTTGTGGGGAACTTGCACTTTGGCTGAAAGTGAGAGAGACTGGATCTGCTCTGACCCTGTTTCATTGGGAGGGTGGTCTCCGTCTTTCCTTTGGTTCCACTTCGATGTACTAAGATGAGTGTGTCAAACATAATCACTTAATGACAAACGTTCATATTGTAAAATTAGGCAAGTGGAGCAACTACAAAATATTCAAAACATTAAGCTGCACGTGATACATTATGATCTGTAAGATTATTTGATTACAAATGCTTTGCAGAGGTTGTGCATTATACTTTATTGTGTGAGTTCATGTAACTATACAATATTACAAATAATGTGCCTAATACTATTAGTCAGTGGACCTCCTCTGCGCTAACCACTCTGACCAGGGGGCTAACCTTTCCTATGAGCACATGAAAATCCGTAGAAACCTGACCAGGGATTCTCCTTCATGCATGTGTTTAGCAGCAGAGGAGTTTGGTTTAGAAGAAAATTGTAGTCAAAGCCCACAGACCACAGACGAACATGACCACAGAGCTACACAATGAGACGTAAAGGGATGGAGCCACCTGTATAAAAAACAGGGCAGCACAGAGCTTCAATCAGAAGACTCCATCATTACTCCAATATCATTTGTGTGGAGACATATTGAACAAATTGGTGAATTATGGCTGTGGTCTGCCTGCTGGTTTTATTAGGAGGTGCTTTAACGACGAGTAGTCCCATTCACTCATTGCCAACCGACTTAGAAAGACTCCACAAGTCCATTGCTAGCCACTTGGTGAGTATTACCTTTTGTGTTTTTTATATATAATTTCAAACTTGTTTCTTACATTGTACATTGTACAGTGTTGCTAAGAAAATGTGTAAAATGATACAAGCAGCAATAACAGGGAAACATTTGCCTCTCCACATCTTTTAATGTTCCAGAGCGTAAAATTGGGAATAGCAACTACATAGAATTGAGTTCCTTTTTTATTGATCACAGTGGTTTGTGAGTGTGGAGTCCTGTCGTGGTCAGTTTTGAGGAAAGTTGATCTATGTTAATTGATCTATGTTTTGATGTTACAGAACCTGGCTTCTCCTGAGGTTGGAAGTAACCCCCTCTTCACTTCTGTCATTAGGAGTTTGAACAGCCCCTGTCAGGTACGTGCATCTGCAAGTAACTGTTTAGTGACACTGACATGCCCCAAATATACACACATTTGCATTTATGTTAGTTGTAATGGGCCAAGACCATCAACTCACTCAAAGAAACGTTTGTTGTTTTAAAGATTTATAGTTAAATTGTGAGATTTTCTTTGCTGCAAACAACTGTTGAGACAAAATTCTGCATATTCTATCCAAAAGGCTATATCTGAGAGGTTTTATTAGCATATCATGTTTCTGTTCTGACATTTGGCCTGCTTACACAATTCATTACGGCAGTTTAAAGATGCTCCAGGAGCTATTGATTTACCAAAACAACAGTAATTCCACTTCAATTTGAGTAACGATAACATAAATAGCATCGTTACATTAAATATTGTGATATCAGTTTTAAATCTGTTTTTATTGCTAAAGGAAGATGTAATGCTGATGAACTCTACGCTGGATGTGTACATGAAGATCTTCAGCAGCCTCCTGCATCATAAAAAGGAGCCTTTCTCTGACCTAAAGAAGCTCAGGGACCACATGTCCAAACTGAAGTCTCAACTGAGCCACCTGCAACAGAACAAGGAGGACCTCATCTCCAAAATCAACGCGATCAAGGTATGAGAGCTCAACATACACATACTTCAGCCATGTTGATAATACCTAAAGACTCTAAGGCCCTTATTATTAAACCAGTTTTAGGCAGATGTGAAAGGTGCAGAGTCCAAAAGTGATAGTTGCAGATAATAGAAACACTTATTTGAAGTGATAAAGGAAAATGCCTTTGCTTCATTTGCCTGTTGCGTGTGTATTTGCAGGTGGATGATCCGCTGGTGCAGAGGAAGGTCCTTGCTGAGTTTTTGGAGGTGTACCATGCCACCTCAGGCCTCCTCCAGTCCCGGGACCATGGATATACTCACTGATACAACTACAGTCCTATTTAATTTAAGTTGAGCTTGCGATGAATTTACATATAATTTAATTTTGTTTTATTTATTTAGTGATCAATTTGATCTATTTTCAAATATTCAGTTATTTATTGTTTTGTAATATATTTCATATATATATATTATTTATTTAGGATTTTGGAATGTATTTAAATAAAATATAAATTCAACTTAATTAACATGACTCCTTCATTTGTTCTTTATGCTTATAATGATTACTGTAATATTTCATATAAAATTGATTTCTAAAACGGGTCGTGTACAAGATGTGGGAAACCAAACAATGGTTTTATGTCACAAACTGGTTCCAGTGGTTATTACCTCACAGCTTATGAAACAAAATGAGTGTGAAGCAAAAGATTCCAGTGCATTTTTGGTGAGACCCGAGTTGAACGGTATCGCCGCTCTTTAGATACAGAGGTCATAATGCAGACCTGTGCAGATCCATCGGTGTTCATCGTGAATCTGAACGCAGTGCACCCTGGGTAGGTTCCGTTCGACTTTACCTTGACTTGCTCTGACGTCGCGATGCTCATGATTATCTTCATTAAGTTGCCTGTTGACTATTTTGTCGAGTTCTATGTCATCAATGAGTGCGGATGCAAACGGGATTTCAACTACTTTGAAGTTGTTGTTCGTCTTTACTGCAGACGTTTAGCTCTGCGTAACTTTGCAGCCTTCAACTCTCGTCCATCAGCCAGATGAGGCGAGGCTGAATACTAACGCGTTTAGTGTCACAGTCACCAATCCTAGGATGAAAACATATTATTGATGGTATTACAAAGGTGAAGTTTGATAAACAAAATCAAGCGCATTCGAATTAAACTGCCAAAAAAGTCACTCCATCTCAAACCCCTGAAACCCAAGATAGCATGTCTTCAGAGAGGCAAGGCCCTCAAAGCGAGTAAAGTAAAGAAGTAAAGAAAACACAAAAAAATCACTAAAAGGAAAAAGTAAATGATCGGAGGATTTCATGATGCCTCCCGCCCAGCCAATATCTATGTATTTATGAGTTTAATGTCCTTTTTCATCATCTTTACTAACTATTGCAGTCATGTCACAATCTACTGATTAAAACCGGAATCTTCCCATGAAGCTGCGCATTTCAATGAGACACAAAGCGTGAACATGTTTCTGGGTCAATAAAGTTTCTGTGTGTCTCTCTTTCTGTCCAACCAAAGGGACAATTTAAGCTATAGAAACATTTATTTGAACTTCAGTAAGCTGTGCATTTATTAATCTAATAAATATAATTGAATTTGTTTACTTTACTGCTATCTAAGCAAGAAGGCTGCAAGGTAACATAATATGCATTTGCTTGTTATCTGTGTATTTCGGGGCATGGATATATTCACTGATATAACTGCAGTGCTACAGTATCTCATTAAAGTTTACTGCTAGTGTTGAATTTACATATCATTTACCATGTATTTAATTCGTGAATTACAGTGTTCAGCGCTTATTGTTTATATTTGTTGTTTATATTCAATAATTGTCATTTATTAAATATAAAGACTTTGGTATTAATTTAAATACAATATAATGACAAAAGTAACATGAATCAGTCATCCTTTCTTAATGCATCAATTATGTATATATGATATTCCATATCCGTGTTGCTTAATAAATGAAAGTGGTTGGTCATATACAAGAAGTGGTTTCACACGTGGGAAACCAGATCATTGAATGGTTTTATGTGACATTGTCAACTGGTTTGAGTGGTTATTTCCTCACAGTTTATGATGTAATGAAAGAAAGAGGAGTGGGGGAAAACACACGGAAGAAATGACCTGAACTATCACTGTGACATCATTGTGACATCAGCGAAAACCCAAGTGCCTTGTCCAATCAGAGAGAGGGAATTCCCCTCAGAGAGTGTGAGGTGAGTTTGAACATGTGCGTTTGTGGTGACATCTGTGTTACACTGCAGCTTTGTCATGGGCCAAATGCCAAAGGAGCGTTTTAAAGTACAGCTCTCAATGAACTAGTTTAATTCACAGGGACAAAACTCATTCCACCCTTGGTTTTCTAAAGCAGTGGTTCCTAAAGTGGGGGTCGTGAATCATGAGCTGAGGGTCACAAGATGATCACATGATTTGAAAACAAAATGTCCAAATTATATTATTTGATTGAAAATGATCAGTTTTAGCTAAATTGGGTCAGATAACACAATGAACTATGGATATAAATGTAATTAACCTTAATTTTAAATGGTTTAAAACTTATTATTCAATTCATTTCATTTTTAGATTACTATTAATCGGTTTCGATGTTATTTTGTGAGTCCTGGCCTGAAATGTTTGGTATCCCATGTGCTAAAATCATGTTATATTAGTGCGGTGCTGCCATTACCAACATTTCCTCTGTGGGTGTTTCCGGATGCCATGACAGATGAGTCCTTGTTGGAGGGAAAGCATAAAGAGTTTATATTGAAGCAAACAGATCAATTACATATTGACACATGCAGATGCCTCTAAAGCGTGTTTCTCAAACTTTTTCAGACCAAGGACTTCTGTCGTGTTGACCACTTATGCAGCCAACACGCCCCCACCTCCAACACAAATGTTTAATTGAGATTTAGAGGAGAATATTTCATGTTCAATTATGAATTTATTAGGTTAGTATGTTAGGGGACATCATTCCTCACACCATGTGTCAAATTGTCTTCTTCTTCTTTCTTCTTTCTTCTTTCTTTCTTTCTTTCTTTCTTTCTTTCTTTCTTTCTTTTCTTTCTTTCTTTCTTTCTTTCTTTCTTCTTCTTTTCTTTCTTTCTTTCTTTCTTCTTCTTCTTCTTCTTCTTCTTCTTCTTCTTCTTCTTCTTCTTCTTCTTCTTCTTCTTCTTCTTCTTCTTCTTCTTCTTCTGCTTCTGCTTCTGCTTCTGCTTCTGCTTCTTCTTCTTCTTCTTCTTCTTCTTCTTCTTCTTCTTCTTCTTCTTCTTCTTCTTCTTCTTCTTCTTCTTCTTCTTCTTCTTCTTCTTCTTCTTCTTCTTCTTCTTCTTCTTCTGCTTCTGCTTCTGCTTCTGCTTCTGCTTCTTCTTCTTCTTCTTCTTCTTCTTCTTCTTCTTCTTTACATTTTAGACCAAGGGCTGTCTTTAAAAGAGCATAGTTCTTCACATAAATGCTTCTGCATCTTATTTCACTGAGCTTTGAGATTCACAACAGGCTCACTGTGAACTTTAGGCCAAGGCTGGATTGCCTTCTTTGGGTTTTAGGAGGTTCTCAGTTCTCACATTGGATGTTTTTGAAGTATTAAGTTATTTGTTTTTGTGCCCCCTCCTACTTGTGTCCCCTTGCCTTGTGTGCCCCAGAACTTGTCAGTGCCCAATGTGAGGACTGATTGGTGAAAGAGAGTTTTCTCTATCTCTATCCCTGGTCCCGTGCTTATTATATGGGTCGTTCTGTACGTGCGTAAATGGAAAGGCATTGCTGTGCAGGGACTTGAGTGCCCAGCTCGTATAGTGTTGTACAAAGGAAGCAGGTTAGTTAAGAGCTGAAAGGACTAGAATTTCCTTCCATAATATTTATCTGGGTAGAATTAATGTTCTAAAAATTCATTAAGTATACATTTTGAGGTAGGCAACACTGAAATAAATTGTCTTATTAAAAGAATAAAAAATGATGAGTGTATACAGAGGAAATGTTTCTGGCGATGCTTTTGGCTGTTCAATGGGAGGACAACAGGTCATTAAGAACAACTATGTGTCCGGACCCGAGTGCAGTATATAATTCAGACAGTAGGCCAGTCCTTTTTCTGTTCAGGGTGATGAGGATGAGACTGGATGAGGCGGCAAATGAACATGCAAAGGTCAAATGTGGTTGCTTAAGGAAGTCAAGTAAAATGGAAGCAAATGTTATTGTCAAACAAAAAGTAAACAGAAAATATGGCAGAAGGACTGGGATATTTAAAGGAGAGGCTAGTGGTACAATAAGATTCAGAAGAAATTTGGCTGAAAGATGTTATATGGAAACAAAAATATGTTTTAGTTTATAGACTATAGATTTGGACATATGCTGCCTGGTGGTTGAGTGGTTAAAGCAGAATGTTTTATTCATGTCTTAATGGAATATTTCAAAGATGATCCAGACAGAAACGAAAGAAAATGAAACCTTAAAATTATTATTATTTTTTTAATTTGGTGGGCCTATTAAAAACAACAGTTTCCAAGTTTTTTAGTCTTTTAGAGATACAGATTCGGTTAATATAATTTAAGTAGTTTATTTTTATGATTTGTTTAAAAAAGAACGTGCTTCATATGTAAAGCACGTTCCAGTTAACACTCCTTATCAAATGATGTTTGTCAACCGCTAATAAAATAAAACACACATGATGAACAAAATGGAGAGCATTAGAACAGGAAGGTGGGTGGGATGACGGAGGGCTTCAACGCACACATAAACTGCCACTCACTCTCAGACCCTCTGCCAGAACCCAAGATGGCATTATTTTTGAAAGGCAAGACCCTCACAGTGCCAGAGAATATGTGGATGAACTAATTCACCAAAAAAATGAAAGAAAAACAAAAAGAATCTGACACTAAAAGGAAAACAGTCAATCAGATTTTGGTGTATTATTATCCAAGTGAGTGTGCTTAAGTCCATGGGAAACCAGACTATTGAATGTTAGTTAGTTTGTTAGTTAGTCCATTTATTGGTCTTCATAGTACAAATTCCTTTAGAACTAAACTTTTCAGCCGTAAAAGAATCTTATGATATCAAAACACAGTGGTAGTCATCCAATAATGTCTCTACCTGTCTGCAAAGTTTAGCTGTCAACCCTGTCTCACCTGCACAACCTACCTCTGCCGCCCTGCTCAGCTATGAAAGGCAGCAGTTTGGATGGTGTAGCCCTCCTCCACCCCAGCACCACCTTTGCACAAAAGAACACCTTTACAGAGTCAGTTTTTATTTTTTATTTTCACCATCACCGGTGTTTAGGATCTGAGGGTAAGATTCCTGTGCATCACTCATCGTTCTCTGCCGGGGTCTATGCGCTAAACCTAAAATATATATATACTTTTCAACTGCATATTCCGAACAATACCATAAATAAATGACAATACAATAAACAAAGCAAAAAGACAACAGAGGTGTAAGAATTGAGGAAATGCAGGTTTATACAGGGAAGTTTTAAGCCATCATTTTGTCTGCATCCCTTAAAGTTTAACAGCTGCCTGATCCATCAAGATTCTATAACAAATATGTTTAGAGGAACACTCAGAGAAGTTTGCATTCAAAAACATAATAATAGTTCATTACATTTTCTGAGTTCATTGTGTGTCACCAGTGGCTTATATCTTTGCGCATATTGGTCTTCTTTTTGCATCCCAGAGATCGTAGACTAAGGCTGTTCCATGCGCTCCTTGTGATAGCTACGGCCAGTTGTCATCAGCTGATTCAGTTCTTTCTGTGTTGTTGTGTGCTTCCACTCTTCCACCTCATTGTCAATTGATTCAAGTTTCTAAAAATAAAACTAAGCATTGTTCAGAATATGGACACTAAACCAACTTAATTTAATTTAAACTCACACATTGCCAGAAATATAGGCGGGTTGACAAGAAATCTCATGCGTTTTCTCCAAGCAGCAGAGAGGTATCCTCTCTGGGCATTACATCATGTTTCCTTTCGGTGAAAATACTATTCATTTTCCTGTATCAAGACATGTATCTAGTCATATATGAAAGTTACACTTCCTTTTGTACTATACCATTCAAATATAGTTAATAGCATTTGTGAATTTGTTTAGCCCAGGCTCATCACCTGTACATGAAAAAAATAACATCATACCTGGTGAAGTCGACTTGACAATGACTCACTAATCATTCCAATAACTTTTTTCTGTGTTTTTGCCTGATCAAATCTATTGAGGAAACCATGTCAAGCATTCAAATTCTGTATTTCTGACACGAATCAACAGAAGGTTGCAACATAAAAATAGATGCTTGTGGTGCAGTGATGCATGCACCGTGCATTGCTATCTGGTCAAAAAGCAGCACAATAGCACATAAGCACATCATTTTAAACAACATGTTGATGAATGTGGGTGAGTTTGCAGAGTAGGAGACCCCTTCACCCCCTTCTATGAAAAATGGTGATTTAAAGGAAACAGTCAACCACAGTGTTCACACCTAGATCATCGGTGCTTCACAGGCTGTCTCTCCCCTCTACTATCCTGTCTTATAAAAAGGTTTCAGTGCGAGTCAAACTTTTAGTGCTTGTTTAGTGTGTGTGTGTTTGCTCTTTGGACACAGTTAGAGTTGGTCTTATTGTTGTGATGGATGCTACAACCCGAGTGGTGCTCTCTCTGTGTGTGTTACTGTTTGTGGCCCAGGTCAGGAGCTCTCACATCCCCAAGGATATGAACCGGACCATCGAGAACCTGCGGCTGTACTATGTGAGTACACACACCACTCCACACTACACAGGAGTAACACACTACACAGGAGTAACACACTACACAGTAGTAACACACTACACAGTGGTAACACACTACACAGGAGTAACACACTACACAGTGGTAACACACTACACAGGAGTAACACACTACACAGTGGTAACACACTACACAGGAGTAACACACTACACAGGAGTAACACACTACACAGTAGTAACACACTACACAGTGGTAACACACTACACAGGAGTAACACACTACACAGTAGTAACACACTACACAGTGGTAACACACTACACAGTAGTAACACACTACACAGTGGTAACACACTACACAGTGGTAACACACTACACAGTGGTAACACACTACACTAGAGTAACACACTAGAGTAACACACTAGAGCAACACACTAGAGGAACACACTAGAGTAACACACTAGAGTAACACACTAGAGTAACACACTAGAGCAACACACTAGAGGAACACACTAGAGCAACACACTAGAGTAACACACTAGAGTAACACACTAGAGCAACACACTAGAGTAACACACTAGAGTAACACACTAGAGTAACACACTAGAGCAACACACTAGAGTAACACACTAGAGTAACACACTAGAGCAACACACTAGAGCAACACACTAGAGCAACACGCTAGAGCAACACGCTAGAGTAACACGCTAGAGTAACACACTAGAGTAACACACTAGAGCAACACACTAGAGTAACACACTAGAGTAACACACTAGAGTAACACGCTAGAGTAACACGCTAGAGTAACACGCTAGAGTAACACGCTAGAGTAACACGCTAGAGTAACACGCTAGAGTAACACACTAGAGTAACACACTAGAGTAACACACTAGAGTAACACACTAGAGTAACACACTAGAGCAACACACTAGAGTAACACACTAGAGCAACACACTAGAGTAACACACTAGAGTAACACACTAGAGTAACACACTAGAGGAACACACTAGAGTAACACACTAGAGTAACACACTAGAGTAACACACTAGAGTAACACACTAGAGCAACACACTAGAGTAACACACTAGAGTAACACACTAGAGTAACACACTAGAGTAACACACTAGAGGAACACACTAGAGTAACACGCTACACAGGAGTAAGATTGTAGGTCTAACGTTTACAGGCTACATTTAGGCTACATGTAAATGCGTGAGTTACGATCAACCACACACTCCTGGAGTCACACTCATAATTTACTTTTAATTTGATGTTTTCTTTGCAGAAAATTCCAGTCTTAGAAAGATATAATGGCAAACCAGTTTTCTCCCGAGAACCGTTGTCTGGAGACATAAAAGAGGTGAATATTTTTTCTCTATGACATACAACATGATGTTGATGATTTTGATGTGTAGTTGTCATCTGTGTGGTGATGTCAGCTATAGCTCTTATGAAACGTCTGTCACCTGATGGTATTTGGAGTAAAACTACTTCATGTCCTCGACAGCAGACTCCTGTCTGTTGGTCCGGACTTTTGCTGAGGTTTTGTGGTTTTTCTGCATCTCAGGCATCAAAATGAAAGTTACACTTCCCTAACTCAACATTTAGCCTTGTTGTGCATGTTTGTATTTCAGTTAATTTTTCTTTCACAAAATCAGACATTTTTACTTCAGCATAACATTTACTCAACATAACTACATATTCACACTATTATAGCTCACAACATTGGCCACAGGTGAAAATAGCTCCTGTTACTCATTACTTTCCGAGTTGCAAGATCCTGTTATTTGAAGTAGGTTTGACAGTTTAGCTACCTTTTTTAAGCCCACTCTGCTGAGGGGAAACCACCACGTTTTCCACTGCAAAATGAACATATAGGTTATATGTTTTAACCCTAAATCTTAGTTTAGCAGTCAACTGAAATTAATTTTGAATGTCTTTCTACAGGTTAAGAAAGTGTACTTGGGCGGCATTTTGGAAATGTATGGTAAACTGTTCAACAAAATGTTGGACCAGCTCCCGACCCCAGGCCCCAGTGTGGACAGTACGGCTAATGCTGACGCTAAGGATGGCTCCAGTGACACTAGAGCCAGTGTCAGAACTGGCCTGAAGTACATCCGTGAAATGGTCCACAAGCTGAAGGGGAGATATCGGGAGCAGGTGAAGGTTGTGGACGAACTGAAGTCTCTACAGAACATTGAGGTGCGTCCAAACTTTCATTGTTTGTTATATTGATCTTTGACTCTTGCTCTTCTCAGTTTACAGCCATTGTTGTGCCCATGAGCTTGTATAAATATAAGGGTCAGGTGATGATCAAGTTGTGGTGAGTCAGTATGCAGAGGGCCCCTAAGCTCACCACCACTGCTGTGATGTGACAATACAAAACAATGTCACAAACACATAACAAACAATAAGGCCTTGTTTCAACTGGTTAGAGTTAGGGGCCGATATAGAGGTCAAATGTGTATGATTTAGATTTGAATTATAAAGGAAGCATGGGTAGCATGGCCTCCGTTTGGCTGCATTTCTTCCAGCGCTGCAGTAGGCCTGTCAGGTTAAGATTAGGCAAAAGGCAGACATTGTTAAGGCCTATTGTGAAAGTCAGCTGGTTAATGTAGTAAAATGCAGCCATGTTGATTTAGGCAAATAACCAAACAGCACACAGCCTTTTCCCGTTACAGTTTGATTTGAGCTGTTAAAACATAGACTCAAGTGTTTCATCCTCTCTTTCTTGTTGCCAGACGGATAACTCTGTCAACCAGGGCAAAGCTTTGAGGGAGCTAATGTGGTTGTATGAAGAGGCAAGCTCACTGCTGAACGACAAGGAGAAGAAACGGAGACGGCGACAAACTTTAGCAAAAAAAAAGGAGTGAGTCCAGAATTCCTCCAGAAGAAACATCTCAAAATAAGATACATGCTTCACAGGAGATTTTTTTATGTGAATAATTAATGAGCAGACTAAGACTATGAAAAAATAACGGGTTCTTTAAATACAATATATTTTAAAGATGATTACTTTCATTTTTGATTACATACTGAACTGACTGAAGTCCTGAGCTAACCACGTCGTTCACCCGACTGTCACAACTGTCACTGTTTGTAAGACTTTACAAACTCTGTTCTTTGTTGATGGGGGGAAATGACCTGTGGATGTTTACGGTGCAATAATGAAACTGAATACGGGTGTGAGAACTTAACTACAATCCTGGCACTGAGTCCTTTCATTGCAGAAGGAATTTATTTTACTGACATTTTCTAATTATCAATTTTATTTATTGCTCCTGTATCTTAAATATTTTATTTGTTGTATTTGATTTATAAATTAATGTCGAGTGGCTGTATTTATTGATTTTTATTTATGACATAAATTGACAAATAAAGAATGTTATGATATTTTATATATTTTTCTCTTTTTGTAATGGCAGTCCTTTTTACACCATTGTGGCACAAAGATTCAGTTTGACAATAACACGATCATAGCACATCGTGTTGTCCATATTAAGGATACACTATGTAACTTTTCTTTGTCTCCATGGAGATTGTATTGCTTTGGCTTGAATGACATGATAGTATATTGTATTATAGTTAATTCAATTACAGAGGTTTTGAACATGTATTTTTACAGTGAGCATGGTCACCTCTCCACAGATCTGACCTGTAACTTGTACTTGTCATTTGCTTGTCTCCATGGAAATGAATATGTTTAATGCTATACTGTGAAACGATCAACGCAAAATAATAACATCTCCATGGAAACAAGTGCCTGACCCTCCACCAGAAAAGTTCCATAGTGCACCTTTAAGTTCATTAAGGATTCATGATCATTTTACCAGTGTGAGATACAAAAAGAACAAGAAGAATTCATTCAAGTCAGTCTTGACATATACTGAATACTTCCTCTTAGTTTTAGGAAGTATGATGTGACGCACTGTTACAAATTTACTTTGAAACTCAAACGCTAATCAGACTCAGGCAGTGTCATTAAAGTTTCACACAAACCTCAAACTGAGCTGAATATCTGCAACTGAGTGGTTTAAAAATATGTTCAAAGAGGATTGTTTGCGCACATAACTCTCACAATCTTATGGAAGGCTATATCACAATGCGTTCTGTCTTCTTTGTGACTTACAACCTACAACCCCACCGACCCCAGACCCCGGACCCTCTCCCCCTCCCGACCGCAGCTGTGATGTCATATCCTGTCATGTCTTCTGGTAAATGCTATGGACCTCTCTTTACAGTAAAAGGCTTACCCACACCTCATATAGCTCTGAGTTTGTACTTTTTTTTTTTTTAAACAGCCCAACTTCTAAGAAAGTACATCTCTGTGCTTTCCAAACGACAGCATAGTCCACAGCTCACCGAAGAGCAGGGCAACTGGGAATTTATACACACACAAAAGCATACATTTATTATTACTGCAATATTGGTGACATATTGACAATTATGGAAACTGGAAGGAGGATTTATTTCATAGGAATCAGTTGTATTTTTAATGTTATTACTATTTATTTTAATACCTGAGAACCCTATTTCTTCTGGTTGTAAATACATTTCTGTACAAAAATATTTCCTCATGAGTATAAATCCACATACATAATTCTGATAGCATGAGCCTGCAGCAATAAGGCTGCATAATAACAATCATCAAACTCCGCCCTCCTTAGCCCTGCAACAGTTGCACTTGTGCAGAGTAATTTTGAAAGCAGCTCTGTGATTGTCACCCACCGCCTCCTGCTCAAGTTTCAGACTGAGTCAGCATGATGCAGACAGCCAGAGGAAATGAAAACCTATCACACAATATCAATCTTGGTTTCAATATTCATATTCGACTTTTTGGAACAATAAAACTTGTCAGATTGTACTTGTTATTCCAGAGTTGTCCAGGTGTGGTCCATAGATAAATTATTACAATTTGTCAACTTGCCTAGATGTGTTCCTGCAATATGTCAGACTTTAGTTAAACAGTGCTGAATGGAAATAGGTTTTTCTTCAGTAAATTTGTGTATGATTAATAATGTATCTACTCACAATCTTATAAGCTCATCATTTTAATGTCAAAGGTTCTGCATTAGTTGTTGCATATTGGACATCTGGAACCTGGATAACATACAACTGAAGCCTATGAGTAAAAAGTAGCAATCAGAAGAATATAATTTAAAAGAATCTCAGTTCAATTCAATTAATTTTTGTAACGCACAAAATCACAACAGTTGCCTCTGAGGGCGACAGTGAAAAACAGATTAAACAATGTCTGTGGGGACAAGGGACGATAAACAGAACAGATCATAATTACAGAAATTTACATATCAAACCACAGCCAGCTGACTACATTAGAAGCATTTCCTACAATTTAGGCTAATATATAAAATATAAGAAAAAAAAAAAAACAACAACAGCAACATAATTTTCTTTGAAGTAGAGGAGCTAAGTATTACTTGTATTTTAATTACACATGTGTGCGTTTTTCCTTTGGAACAATTAGCACTGATGTATTTTAATTCTTTACAACAAGTCTTTCCTCTTGCAGCTGAGCTATGCAGCAGTAGATTAACTGTCACAATAGATAATTGCGTTCAAAAAAATAAATAAATAATGTAACGTATATATTTTTAATTATATGATTATTTATAAATTTTTACATGTGCATTAAATTTAAAGTGTGTATGACAGATTTTTACGATCTTCTAATTTTGAACTTTATTTGGTGTATTTATACCTAGGTATTTGTGGATAAAACTTTGGAAAATCAGTAGAAAATGACAGGAAGTGACATCATACTAGGGACACTCATTCATCCAAAATTTGTGAAGGATTTAAGTACTTTTTGACCCTCTAAACATTTATTTAACAAAATAAAGTCACTCTCATATATTTTTAAAATAAAAAAAATAAATGGTGACATTAGATGAGTTTTTGTCCAGTGTTTGCTGTGTAATTCCCTAGTGTGATGTCATCAATTACAATCAAGAAGTTAAATTATAAACCTAAAAAAAAGTTTTTAATAAGTAAAAAAAAAAAAAAGTGTAATTCTGAATTTTTAAAATATTTTTTTGCTAAATTCTAAATGAATTCTAAATGAATATGAATTGCATTTTAGTTCAATGAGTGGTCCAACCTGTCAGAGGCACTAAAAGTTACAGGCATTATACGTTTATCTCTGGTGACATCTGGTGGACACTATGTGAATAACTGCAATCCAGCAGCTAATTCAAAAACAAAACAACATCAAACAACATCAAACAACATCAAACAAACAAACAAACAAACAAACAAACAAACAAACAAACACAAACAACGTGGAGAAGTGAGTGAGGCTGACAAGAAAAAAGTGAATCAATCTTCATGAGTGGCACAATTATCAGGCTATAACAAAGTCCAATCCAACAGCTTTGGGGCCTTTTGTTTTGGTCTTACAGGTCCTCATGATGTTCTGGCCAATGAAGAAGCAAGTTTCAAAGTTGTAACCTGCCCATTTATGTGGGACCAAATACCAAGTAACAATTTTGAGTATTACATTGTTTATTGTTCAGATGTTCAACTGTTTGTTATTACACATGGCCCACAGTGTACAAAGCTTTAAACACAACAGATGGTGGTAAAGTTCATTACCGCTGTAATACAATGCTGATCTTTAACAACATAGATAATATTTTTCACAATGTTTCGTGACCTTATTTTTATGGCAAGTCAAGTTTATCTGTAGAGCACAATTCATACACAAGGTAATTCAAAGTGCTTCACACAACAGGAACAAAATTAATTCAAATCACTCAGACATGACAGAAATCACAAAACAGTTTAGACATAAAGAGAAGAGTGCAAAGAAAATAAACCCACTCATTTGCACAGCTGAACAAAACTGTGTTTAGCTTAGATTTGAACATTGTCAGAGTAGAAGCCTGTCTCACATCTTCAGGAAGACTGTTCCAGATTTTAGCTGCATAAAACTGAAACGCAGATTCCCCATGTTTAGTCCTGACTCTGGCACCAGCAGGAGGCCGGTCCATGTTTAGTCCTGACTCTGGCACCAGCAGGAGGCCGGTCCATGTTTAGTCCTGACTCTGGCACCAGCAGGAGGCCGGTCCATGTTTAGTCCTGACTCTGGCACCAGCAGGAGGCCGGTCCATGTTTAGTCCTGACTCTGGCACCAGCAGGAGGCCGGTCCATGTTTAGTCCTGACTCTGGCACCAGCAGGAGGCCGGTCCCTTATACCCACCATTTGTTATTTTCTAAAACACTTAAAACATTTCTGCAAATATGTAGAAAACTCACAACATTGATCATTTATTTAAACTTTATTTTAAAATGTTTAGAAACCTGGGCCAGCATGAGGTTTTGTGGTTTGTTAGGCATATTAAAGATGCATTATGTAATTTGATTATCTGGTGGAGATGTTATTGCTTTGCCTGGAATGTTCCACAATACGGTGGGGACATAGACATACTGTAACTATCTTGCATTTATAGAGGTTATGCAGATAACATCAAAGCATTCTGAATTTTAGCAGTGAGAACGCATGAGAGTAAATGGTGAGAAATGACATCCTGTAAGAGCGCAAAACACAACTAAGAGTTGAAAGAGATGCTAGTAATCATTTTTAATAATAATAATTTAATAACAAATGTTAAAGTCTAGTTATGCAGCAGTTTATGTCCGAAATCTCCAACTGTAATTAGCAAACTCTAGCTAAGTTCTTCCTGTAGCAACAATGGAGAAAGTACTTTCTGTACAGTTAATTTCAGTGAACCAAAAATGAAGCTGAAAAATAAGCAAATAAACACATTTTATCAGTTGTGCTGCCTATGGGTCTAAATTGACGTCACACACTTGTTGCTACTTCCAACCTCGAGGACAAATACCACATGCTCACTGTGGGCTGGGCCAACAGAAAGTCTCAAAACAAAGGATTCCTCTTCTGTAACATCCCCAAAGACGTTGTTTGTCCAGAATTGTATTGCTGTGGTCAGGAGGGACCAGTGGACTTACAGAAATCACTCCAGACTGAGCTGTTTGTTTCAGGTAGCTAGCAGCTGGATAATGCTAGTTCACATATTATTGCGTGGCTTTGCCAATAAATCTTAGAAGGTGTCAGTCCTATGTTCCATGAGACCTCGGTTAGGGTTATATGATGCTCTATTATATGCTGTAAAAACATATATTTATGAACAAACATGAAAATGCCGTGGCAAAATAACTGACAACCCAACAGCTAAGGATTGCTCACTGTCTATGTCAAAATTGCCTCACATAAATAGAGACAAAAGTGGCAATGTTTTTTACAAATAGAGGTAAAAGTATGTATACAAGTGTGTGTATGAGAAAAGGAGTTATGTGAATGTGTAGATGATGCCATCTAGCAGTTTTAGCCGTGATTGATCCAAGGGTGGGATTATTTGTTTGTTATGTACGATGACAAGTATCTATGGCAACACTAACCTGCCCAGGGTCGACTGGTGGAAATAAGCTTTTTCTATAGCATGGCACAAGGAATCTTTCTTATTTTGGGCAATGTTCACCGTCCCTGTTCTTATAAAAAATATACTATACCATTTAATGCCACAGTGGAACATTCCAGCAAAAACCTTACCATCTCCATGACGACATAGTGCACCTTTAAACTACTCCGTCTGTCTGTCGTCTGCAGTTCTTCTACCCCACTGTCCCGTGCCCAATAGTTTATCTTGATGCATATAATCTTCACGCATCTTGTTCAGTGAAACTTTTGCCAAGCATAATATGACAGACAAATTGGTTCAAGTGCGTGAGAAAGACGGTTGCATGATGAAGAACTGCGCTGGAAATAAACTGACCTCTGGCCTGCCAAATCTGACACCATCTGAACACACTCACTTTTCCACTTGCCCTGAACCCAAAGACCCCTGCTTCAAACTATATTTAATTATACTGCACTCTCTCCACTGACTCAGAAATGTGTGATGCTTTTCGAAAGAGCATGAATTCAAACTGGTTAGTGACCTTTGTGAGAGCGATGGCGTATAATGTGGTTTAGTTCCTGGGTTGTTTTGTTTGTGGAATGCAAAGGATAAAACAAGTCAAACAGCAGTAATCACAGTATTGCTGGTGCCACTCATTTCCACTCTATTAAAGGATTCCCATTGTTTAATTAAGTAGGCCTAAAAAGTGCACAGAGGGTATTTTATTATTGCAGAGAAATACATAAACACTTGTATTTATTTTAAATAGCCCCTTAATATGCAGAGCAGGTGGTCTTCACAGCTGAGGCATCGAGGAGTGGAGACTTTGATGAGCAATTGGACATATGAAAATTAGATCAGACCCTTTGGCAACAGGTTAGTTTGACTCACACAAGAAATCCTTTGGAATCCCAAATGTTTAGTGTGATTTATTCTACAGCAAATGACGACAGCAGTAGATGAGAATTAGTTCACAATCGACCTGCCGGGATAAATGAAGGATAAATAAAGAAACACTGAATTTGTACATCGAACCCAATATAAACATTGAATGAAATCTCATCGGAGGAGGGGGGGAGGGCTTTACAAACAAAAAGCGTGATGGCGAAAGATGAGCTCAGCAGACGAACAATACACAAGCTACTGTTACCATAGTGACAGCCCCAACATGACAGTGTCCAGTGAGCCACCTGTTGTTACTCTATCTGCCCTGTCATTGACTGTCTCTCGTGTCAGAGGCAACTCCACCTACTCAGGTGAGCTACAGGCGGCCCCCACAGCCCCTGCCATGAGAAGCCTCATCTGTACATGGGCCTCTTTATTCTAAACCCACTGGGAATCAAGAAACCCATATGTTGCAACATCATAGTGTGTTTCTATTTCTGTTACAGGTAGCCTTTTCCTTTCCTCCTGCTTTTAAGCAGTGTAAAACAGGAAAACTGTTCTCTATCCATGTGTTTCTGTACCTCTGTAATTTAAGGCAAATAAAAGTCAGAACAATCAATGTTTCCCTTGGCCCATGATACGAGTCTTTCTATTTGGAGATTAAAAAACAAAACAAAAAACAGCCAAGTGAGGAAAAAATGCATCAATATGTAATTGTAATATTACAGTAAATGAATTTCTCAATAAATTTGAATTGTTTAGTTTAATAAAAAAAAAAAAAAGCCCAAACCCAAACCATGCTCTAACAGTTTAAACTGTTTTCAGATCAGGACCATCGGTCGGTTGTGTACACCAACTAAAATGCAACATGACACACACTATTAGATTACAATATGGTCTGACAGTTCTTTTCACCCCCCTTGTGTCTAGAGAGCAAAATGTACTACGACTTTAAACTATGATGCAAGAGAATTTAGCCCTGGAATCACTCAAACCCCCCAAAACAGAGATTAACCTGAAACTTTGTCTTTATCAAGGTAGCAGCTGCCTGGCCACAGTTAGCCTGCTAGCTCGCTCTATAATTAGCAAACATGTCCTTCCACCTAATCTGACTAAACCCTAAAATGGAACCCATCTGATCCAATCACATGGCAGCTTTTTGTTACCATGGGAGTCCAATTTTCTAATCTGTTAAGAGAATTATGCAGGCGGGTAGACAGTACGTTTGTGTAATAGATACCAAAATATCCTTTGTAAAGACCAAAATGTGAAAATTAGCACATCATTTGCTGCATCCATTCATCCACAGCTGCCTGGAGCAGATTAAAGTGATACGATTAAACATTCTCAATATTGTAAGTCATTAGCACATCTAAACCAGCATTGCCATGGTAACCCTTTGTACATGTGTCCATTCTTTTCATTTGTTGTATCTCTGTGAGCAGGTGCCATATTTTCACATCTGCATTTGGGGACAATGCAATGACGAAGCAAGCACAATTTTACTGAACAAGCTTGGCTGTGAGGCCACTTTATATGACACAAACCAGACTACACAACATTAGTTGAACAATAAAACGGTTTTATTAATAAGATTTTCCACCACAGTAAAATCTAACAAAGGCTCACTATAAAAGTGTCAACTTTTGTGTTCTGTACAGTAGATGCAGTAGAAAGTAAAAACTGGCGCATTTATCCCCCCATATTATACATTTGACTTTTCCACATTATATATGTACAACTAAAATTCACAATAAGAACTGGCAAATGTCACAGAAATACAATGCAGCAGCTATGTTTTGTTTAAAAAATAAAAAAACAACTCCTTGGTGATACTAATAGGACACATGAAGCTTGCAAACTCAACTGTCTAGCAGTGAGGTCGCTATAGCCATTTGTTTGACATCATCTGGTTAGATTTTGAAGAATGATCACATTTATGAGTGGTTCCTCTTTTCCAAGGCTGATGATGCCTTCCTTGTGTTAAATCTAGATAAGCCTTCTTGTTTGAGCAGCTAGCTGTGAGCTTGCACTGTATGCTATGGGAACACACTTTGGTAGTGTCAACCAAATGCCCTTACTTTCAGGTCAAGACAATGCAGTGAAAAAGTCAACTGCAATCTGAGGTACAAACATGAAAATTAATGTTTACATTTATGCTAACAACTGGTAGTGCACTTCTGTAAAGTCAATCAGCAGCCACTGCTAGCGTCACTGTGAACAGGACAGACACTAGTGCAGCAGCCAGCGCCTTAACGTCAATGGTCAATTGGCTAGTGATTGCTAAGCCCCGTCGTCACGTAAATCCACTTCCATCTTGGAGTAGTGGCGACTTGACTGATATGTTGTCTCTACATTGTGCAACCATGTGACACAACCTTTCTTAGCACACAACATTAAAGAGATGTCACTGATGTTCAGTGGAACACTTTACATTTTGATGTGATTTCCTCTTTTATCTTTGTAAACATTGTGCACGGTCTTTGTGATGAAGGAAATGTGGAGAATTGTAACATAATTCAAGACAGAGACTGGAAACATTATCACATGACCACAATGCCAGCACTACCAAGGTAATCCCAGATCGGTTTGCATAAAGTGAGCTTAGTTGGCAATTATTATCACTTGCAGCTCACAGGACGTCTTGGTCCAACTAGATGTTGGTGTTGGATATCACCCCCCTTCCCATGTACTGGAAACAAATGTTTAATCTGTTATTTAGAATAGTTTGTGTGCAAGAGAAGGTCAAGTGTACCATGGCGACAAGTTATTGAAGGCACAAATTTACAACTCGGCACAAAAAATATAAAAGTAAAAAAAAAAAAAAAAAAAAAAAAAAACACCAATCACTTCCTTAGAAAACGCATCAGCAAAAAGACAAAAAGTCCTCTTCCAGAACAGGGCGGAGCTTCCCCTGAGTTGGGTGGAGCAGGTAGTGTTGGTGCATTTCCGGTGTCCTCCAGAGTCTGCTACATTACATTGTAGTTGGCCGAAGACACTTATCTCTTCATTTTGATGCGGTTGAGGCCAAAGTGAGACACAGTTTTGTGTGGTAGTGTGTGTGACCACACATTCAAGTATATACTATGAACTGCCCATCATAGTAAAATATGTAATGTATAATAAATATTAAAATGTAGCAAATAAATATAATTCTGACCCCTCCCCAGATCATCATTTTTGACAATTGCTTCATTCATTCTAGTTCAAATTGTTTCATTCAGGGTTAAAATATTCATAATGATGTCCCAGCTCCACTTATCTTGAGATCTTTTTCGGTCCAGCAGAAAGGAGCCAAATCTTTTAATACAGTTTTGCAACTTTGATTTTGCAGCACAAAAATGAAGCAATGATTTCTGTATATCAAGATCATGGGAAAATTAGTCATCTGCTTTGTGCAGAAACAAAATATTGCAAAAGTAAAGTGCCAACACAAATATAAGTATCTTAAAAAATAATAGTTATTTAACCATGCTTATGGCTGTGGATTTAGGACTACACTTCCATAAAGAAATATGGAAATAACTTATGTTAATTCTTGTTTACTATTTCACTAATTGAAAATGTATGGTCATGTCTTAACAGCTACAGCTCCATATATGCACATGCGTTTATGGTTTTGTAAGAGTTTCAAATGTATGGGTATAAAAAGCTCAACTCAGAAGTACTTCAAGACCCATATGAAACAAATGCCTTCATTGATATTGAAATGTGGGGCATTTGGTTTACTATAATTTCACACAATAACCAAATACATTATACATTTATGTAGCATTGTAAATTGTTATTGTCGTCTTTCCTTTGTAAGACTGGCACACCACGTGACTAAAAGACTGAGGCTTTGGTTGCCAAGAGGCTAACAGTCATTGCTTGCAGTAATAGACAGATTTTGTAAGCAAGGAAACATGTATTTTGTACCAATGCATGGTTATCAGTTCATCGGCTGACAGGCACAAAGCTATGTGGGCTGTAATGGCTAACAGTGTACTGAAATGTCACTATATAATATTAGGCCCTAGTTAAAAAACATATTCGAGTAACAAAATGAGAAGCCCGGCTTTAAAAAAGGAACATGATAGAGGTATGTCTTACAAACCCATCCTTAATGCTACAATGCTAAATTTGCATTGCCTTAGCACAAATGTTCAGAGGCAGGTGCAGGAGGCAATATTGAACTTGAATACCTTCATTATTGAATCACATGTGGTTTTTTGGGTGACACCAGATGGAAGGTAGAGAGTTCCTATTCTGGTTTCTAATCTGAATATCCTGTTAAAAGCTAAAAACTTCTAAAAGTATAAGCACCATGTAGTTGTAGTGTCTTGGTGATGCAGAGGTGAGTTGATTGTCAGAGCAGCAGCACAGTTGTATTATAGCTTTTGCTGCTCATCTTCATCACACCCGATTCAAAAATGTGGTAGTCTGTATGGACCCCATGGTTTCAGGAATGCATCGATTCCTAGAAACACTATTTCTAAAAGTTTAAGAGTGCACCCCAATGCTGTGCAACCATCCCAAAATGCCCTTTAAAATGACCAGACTAGATTTATTTAGTTCAATCTGGTTTCTCACAGCTAATCATCAAAGTATATCCCATCACAGCAAGTGGAGTGCAATCATTCTCAGCTGACCAGCTTAGGCAAAACGGTCCTTGTTTGGATATTTCCATTGGCATCGGTAATGGCTGCTAGGTTAGTCCTGGTTTTGGAGGATGTGGTTGTGGGTTTAGAGATGGAGGTGATGCCCCCGTCAGTGGTTGTTGTCCTTTTGGAAGAAGCTGAGGTCTTGTCCACAATAGTGGTCCCCCCTGTGGGGGGTTTGGGGAGTCTGCGTCTAAGCCAAGGGTGGCGAAGTGCTTGACTAGGTGTCATCCTGAGAGCAGGGTCCCACTCCAAACACTGCTTCAGGAAGTCCAGAAACAGTTGATCGTCACAGCCCTTTAATGCTACACTCCAGTCTTTGCTAGCAGGGGGGGCACGCACTTTACCCCGGCGTGAGCGTCCACCATTGAGCACAGCTGTGCCGTCAGGCAATGTTGTGACAGTGCAATACCGAGGGTAGCCTTTGGACGAAACAAAATTCTTGGCTCTTTTAGAGGCATCAAGAAGCTTTTGACTGGGCATACCCAGGAGTTCAATAATGCAGGCCAGCTGGTCAGCTTCATCCTCACCTGGCAGCAGAGGGTAACCCGTCAGGAGCTCAGCCAGGATACAACCCAGAGACCACATGTCGATTGGCATTCCATACCTAGATCCTGGAAACCAAAAGTCAATGTGTATTAATAATGCAGTGTTGATTAGATGGCACAATAAAAGCATGCACAGTATGTTCCAAAGCATGGGTTTTCATCGCATGCATTGTGTTGTGGAAGTTGACTTATGTCTGAGGTATTTCCTACATTGGAAGCATGGCCAGACCTGAATGCACAGTACTACCACAATGTGTTGATTGTTCACGTCTCCATATGATATAATATCATATGATATATGACTTGATTATAATAATAAAACAAATCTGCAGATCAGATGTCTAGAGGTCTTTCAGTGTCTTCTCAAATGGTAATGCTTTTGGTCTGAGCACTGTTAACCAAATAGAATACATTAATTAAATTCCTCTTATAGATTTTTTCTGAAATCATTCAGCTCTAATACTCATTTACCCTTCACATTAAATTGTCAATCTTCCTTTCAAACCCGCCCCCCTGGTGGCTATGTCAGGTTCTGTCATCCTAGAGCACACGTCAGCAGATCTGTTTACAGCTAAAAATGTTTCCGTCTCGTCCTCGAGTTTCTATTTTTGACGTCTCTGGACTGGGAAAACTCCCTGGTAAAAACTAGAATGACTGCGTAAATGACTTTAGGTAATCAGCTAAAATAATCATAATTTTACAGAAAAAATAAGTACACTAAATAAGAGTGTCAATAGGAGCGATTGCGAAAATGTCTTTTCTGGCCCGAAGGCTTTATTAGACAGGAGATCTGTTGTGTAAAATTACACAATCAGTACTGAAGCATGCTGGGTAATAAACCATGCATCATTCAATGGTATGCCCCGAGCAGAATCCTGGTGCTAGGGTCCATTTCTTATCAACAGACGAAGAGAGCCAAGCCAAAACTCAACATTGAGCATTATAAAAATAAAGCTGCAGAAGTGACCTGTACAGTTTTGTGACACCTGTATGTGCTCAGACAATCAGTTCAAGCTGGGAATGCTGTCTTTATCCATTTATTAAGCATTTGATCAGTTTTCAAACTTGTAAGAAAAGTCATGTCAGTCACTATGTGACTACTCACGCAATGTTTATACTTTACTTATTCAAGGCTACTCGAGCCCCTTCCTCTTGAATAAATGCGGCAGAGCAAGTGCAGAAATAATTTGAAAGAGTCGTGCATAACGTTAAAACAACAGCAAAGTCGTATCCGCAGTTTGAGTACTTCAGAACAACAAATTGAAGACTAGTGGTGCTCTTAATTGTCAAAATGTGTAGGATACAGATTTCATGCATTTTAAAGCACAACCTCAGATAAAAAGTAGTAAAATTGGGCTTTTCAAAGATTTCAAGCACCTGTACATGTCAATACTAGTGACGTGCCGAAGGATTTGAGAGAGCATGGAAGGAGAAAAATGTAATTAACTACTTCCTTATTTCAGTTTGAAAATTAGGTACCGCAGCTTTAAACCACTGTTAGCAATAAGAACAACATGCTGTGTACAAAGTGCACAAGAGTTCAGAAGTGAATGTTGTGAAACTTATAGTTAAACATTTATGAAGTGAAAAATGGCAAAAGTCAAAAAAGATAAATAAGCTTCCATATGGCAAGTTAAAGCTTTAAAGAAGTTTCAAAACATGTCAAGAGTAACAAGGAGCTAAAGAATAGTGAATTTAAAGTGTAGTTAAAGTAAGTGTCACTTTGGTTGCTGGTTATTTGTATATATTGAAGAATATGTAATCCTATACCTGGAAACATTAATCGGTCCAAATGTGAAGGGACATTTTCAATCAAAGGGTCGAAGACTTGAAGCCCATAAAACATTTTGGCAGAGGAAATAATACAAGAACAAATAGTGACTTGTTATGCTTACCTAGAATAACCTCTGGGGCTCTGTAGAATCGCGACTGTATGTAGGTGTAAACTCTTTGATGTTCATAACAACTGGATCCAAAATCTATGACCTGGATAGTAAAAGTGTTAAAATGATATAATTAAATGGATTGATTTGGTTGTAGACCAAAAGTAGCTCTGTTTAGCGGGCTTACCTTGATGCCGCTTCGCCCTTGCTGCTTGAGAAGTATATTCTCAGGCTTTAGGTCACAGTGGATGATGCGGTTCTTGTGCAGCGCATCCAGGCATTGTAGGATAGAGTGGGCAAACTTCCTGACCAGAGGAAGGCTAAATCCTTGGAACTTATTCTTCTTTATAAGTTCATAAAGGTTCATGCTCAGAAGCTCAAATGTCATACAAATGTGATTTCTGAAAGTGAAATTCTCCAGCATATGGATCACATTCATAGTAGAGTCTTTGTCTTGCTTTCTCAGATGCTCCAAGATGCGGATTTCCTCCGCCGCCTGCCGGTGAAATCGCTTTTCGTTGCGGACCATCTTTAAGGCCACATGGGTCTGCGTTTTGTGATCGAAGGCTTTGACAACCTGCAAAAAGCACGCGCCATGACAAGTCTTGCCATTTGTGACAATTTTTACAGTGTGTACAGTATTTAAATACCTGTCCGAAGCTTCCTTTTCCAATTACTTTCAAAACCTCATAACGGTAAGCAATTTGGTCATGGGGAACTTGAATGTATGACCCTTGATCATCGTCATATCCGCCGTTGTTGGCTCCTCCCATCACTCCAGATCTCTTCTTGGCATTTGGGCCAACAAAAAACACTGGGGACAGAAATGTAAAGATACAATTATGCAGATGTAATAATAAAGTAAAGCAAAAATAATAATTTTATAAATAAAAGCTAAAAAGTTATTGGATTTAAAAGCTCACCTTCAGGGTAGCTGAAAATCTCATGGTGTTCAAATGATGACATTTTAGACATAAACTGCTTCATTGCCTGGTCTGGAGCCATGGACACGGGTTTGAGCTTGCCCTCCCCTGATTTGTTCGATGTGGCACTGCCCAGGCGGTGGTGAAGGGGGTCAGAGCTGGAGGTCTGCCTCTCAGAAGAAAGCAGGCCAGGCCGGGTGGAGCCAAGAGGCGCCAAGCCATTGGGTTGTGAGGTCAGAACAGGGCGCTTGTTGGAGTTCTCCTCATACAGCTGATGTGACGGTGGAGACAGCTGCACAGTGTCTGACATGCTGGCTTTAGAACCCCCCTGTAAAAACATAAACAAGCAGTATTTAATGTAGGGATTAAATACATGCGTAGGCAAAAAAGCTAAATCAGCACTTATAAAGTGTAGATATTTTGTTGGGGAGTTTGCTCCAATGAAATAATTTAAAACGATAATGATGGACGTGGGTTTTATCTTGGTCTGCTACTGTAAAAATAAAATATCAGCATAATTTTAGTGAACAAAGCAAGTTTCTGCTTGGCAAAAATTATTTCAGCTCAAAAAGCAGCTGACTACCACAATATAATCACTCTTAATTATTTTCGTACAAATTACAGAAAGAAAGATGTGGCAAAAGTAGTGGAGGGTGTTCTTGGGAACTAGGATCAAATCACCAAAACACTGAAAAACGTATGAGCCAAAATCAAGTTTATTTATAAAGCACGTTTAAAAACAACTACTATGAGACAAAGTGCAGATAAAATATACAAGGAATTCTAAAACAAGCTAAAATAATACAATACAAATGTTCTGTTCAGCTTGTGTTAAATGCCTGGACAAGGACAAACATATTCCAATTGGGCTGTTCTAATGCCAAGAAGAAGCCTGGACCCATCTAGTTTTAGCCATGACCTCAGAATGTCCAAGATCATCACGTTAGCTGATCTCAATAATCTACTTGGAACATGGACCATCAGAAATCAGAGCAGGCCTTAGTTAAGGTTGCTAGGCAATCCTCCAAAATAATATAATATATTATATTATAATATAATAGATTATGGGGTGCACGGTGGCAAAGGCTCTTGCCTCCCAAGAAGGAGATCATGGGTTCGATTCCCGGACCAGACCATCACATGATCTCTCTGGGTGGAGTCTGCATGTTCTCCCCGTGTTACAGTGGGTTCTCTCCGGGTTCTCCGGCTCCTCCCACCGTCCAAAGACATGCATGTGTTAGGTAAGATTGGTGACTCTAAATTGGCCCTAGTGAATGAATGTGAGCGTGAACTGTCTGTAATGTCTATGTCTCTGTGTTGACCCTGCGACGAGTTGGCCGCTGTCCAGGATGTACCCCGCCTAAGGCCCGAAGTCACTGGGATAGGCTCCAGTCCCCCGCGACCCCGAAAGGGAACAAGCGGTAGAAAATGGATGGATGGATGGATAATAGATTATAATATAATATAAATTTAAAGTTATGTTTTTACAATTAGACTATTGTATAATGTCTACAGTAAGAAAAATGTCAAAAATGTGCAGAATTGATAATAGAAACGTAAAAGTATTATTACTACAAAAGTAAATTAATAATACTTTTATCTTTTTTGTTATTGCAACATTTCAAGCAAATAATTTGTGATAGACCAGAAGTTACTGACTGAAGGCAAACGACCATTTTTACAGGTGGAAAACATAGCAAACGTGCCAGACCAGCATCGAATTCAAACCAGACTTTCCTTCCTCGCAGCCAGTGCAGGACTTCCCTTCTTTCTAACTCCCTTCAGCTCTTTAGTGCCACAATACACATGTGCAAGCACACTACGGGCAGAAAGCCAGTTTAGATCATAAAACCAAACTCAAGTACATGCACATGTCGGGGCAAGTATATTTGCATAAAATACATGAATATTGTCCCATGTTATGTAACCACTCAAATTAAAAGGGAGAAAATATGTATTTTTTTGCATCTGTAACATAGAAATATGGTTTTATTTTATAGCAAAGACGATTTGTTTGGTCCTTATAAAGCTCCAAACGCCCTGTGTGTAACCACCTGTCACACACACGTTCTGAAAATATATAAAGATGGATAAAAATAGCACATGACAGATCTTTTGGGACCTTGTCCATCACAATGATGGATTGAAATAATCTCTAGCAAAACCTCTGATAGACTGATAAAATACAATCACATCATTACTGGGAGAAGCCAAAAATAAGTCATAATTATGAGATTCTTTAATGTCTACATTTAATTTCCAACCAGAACCAAGAGCGAGCGCTCTTTTATATGGCCGCTAATGGTAACTCAAATTTAGTTGTAATTGTACTTCCATTTTTAAACCACCTTCTTTAACCTCACATCTTAACACAAATTTAACAAGTGTAGTTATAACATATTATACATCCAATGACAAGAGGTGATTCTGTAGGTGTTAGTGTCTCCTTAACTCCAACTATAGGCGGACCAAACTCAAGAGTTTCACCCCCGACTCCAACCTATAAACCAACCCAGTGTTTATAAGCGACTTGGAGCAGGGTGCTATTATTAGCCACAGTCAGCCACAGCTGACAAGTTAGAAAGTGGAGCTTCACAGACTAATATTGTTACAAAGCGATAAGTAATCTAACTGAATTATTAGGTTGTCAAAAAAAATAGATGCGCAATACCGTCAAAGGGTTAAGGTTGCTGCTGCGTAGAGGAGGCAGGGCGCCAGGAGGAGATGCCTGAGGTCCACTGTGACTGGGAGAGTAGATCGGCTCGCCCACTTTGCCTGCCACACAAAAAGAGTTGTATTAGATTAAAAACTATCATTTAGGGCTTCTTGCTTTTTGTGAATCTGTAAATTAGAAAAAAATATATCCATGGATCAAAATACAGTGAGTTTGTTCTCTTATTGTACAGTAGTAAAGATATGTTTTAACAACTCCTAAGCAATCTTTATATCTTCAGTTGTCACATTTAGCACCAACTAATCCATCTTGACACTGCTATGGAAATCAGAGTTCATGAAAGATCCACCACCACCCTGGAACGTTTCCAGGGCAACTGATAATAAAATATTTACACCAACAAACAACTCACCAATCTGATATCAGACTGGTGTACCCGATAAATGTACGGTAAAGCCTTTTACAAACAGCACACGGGTGATCTCCATGGCTCTTCAGTCCACAGCACTACTGCACTACTGCACTTTGCATTTGTACACGAGAGGAGCGAGTCCGTGTGCCGCGGGGGGAGGAGCGCAGTGACGATCAACTCAAACCTAAAGGCCTGTTTATAGTACTCAGTCAAGCCCGTCTGAACCATTCTAGTTTCTGCACCAAAACACCCTCAAAAAAGGGCTCTCAATCTCAATGGGTTCTTTCCTGCTAACATAAAGGTGGGCACAACTGTAAAAACAACCACTCGCTTCGCATTTGAGCCAGCTGAAGTCTTGGGACTCGGGAGTCGGGACATGCACGTTTGTAAAGGGCTTTGTGTTTGGGGATGGAAAAATTAAGCTACAAAAAAGATCAAAGGCACCAATTCTTTTTCAGTGTAAAACTTCGTAGTAGGGGTGGCAGCCAGACAGATGGCCACTGCTTGTTCCCTCTCTCCTTAATCCGAAGCTGCAGTAATCCTGCTAATAAGGCTGTGATAAGGCGTACAAAGGCACAGACACACACTAAATTACAGTGGCGTGCAATCAGGACGATCTAGGCAAGCAGGGAATGACCGATCAAATCTAAAATTACCATGTGTCAAACCTATATTTAAATTGTTCCAAATATATCCAAATACGCCCATTTTCTCCTCACTTCTGCTGCAGAAAATCACAGTGTATTTTAGTGGCCACTACAGGCCCCTGATCAATACTGCAGGCTAGGAATCTTGGTTCTTCATCTCCCGCACTGCGCACTCTCTCACCTTGGACAGAGGCCCGTTCATGCTCCGCTCTCTGACATGAGCTTTTAGAACCAAAGCGGACAGCAGCTTGTTTAAGAGGTCTGCACATGCGCTCTGAGGACCACACAGCCTCAAACTCGTGGATCTATGCTCAAACCATAAACCTGTGTGGGAATCTTGGATGTTTGCAGGTTGTGCCCTAACTGAGCATGTGCAGAGGAGAAGTGAGGCAAGAGCAGCGCCAAGTGACTTGAAAATGATCTTTTAGAGTCTTTGCTGGTTGCTAAGGCTCTGTTCATGTTTCAAATTATGAGACATAAGTTAGAAATATAAGTAGTCATTTATTAGCATATAGCCAGTTTGTGGGATAAATTGAGCAGTGAGACTAGCTTTGATAAGAGACTTGACATGGGTTTGAGACCAGTTCCTTTGTTTTGTTTCTTTTTCACTTTATTGTGAAAATGTCATCCACTAAATATTGAGTCTGCTTGCCCATCCATAAAAGTCACAGCCAGCTCCTGCGAAATTAGCATTAAACCAGAGGTGAACATACAAAATAAAAACAAGCTGAATACAGAGACCTTTCAACAGTTCTTTAAACCAATGAGTCACTCTGAATATTGTTATGCTGTGAAAATTGTGTGGCGTTATTGACTCGACAAAATAAGTTTGCATTTGGTCTGACACCAGGCTAGCTATGCATTGTTTTCCTGGTCTGAATGAGATTGATGTGAGTAAGTGTAATTCTACCTGAGCTAAGTGGCCCTCACGGGAGCATGACCAGTGTTCTCTAGTACACGCTCATTATGTCAAAGGAATCCAGAGCCAGTCGTACATGCAGTCATTCCCTCAGTGAGCCTGAATCATGCTAGGAGCGTGGAGCGGCAGTAAGCTCAGTGTGAACTCGACACCAGGCTGGAAATGCCAGAGTGCCAGCGAGTGCACACGGCATGTTGCTCGACAGGACGGGTGGGAAAATGTGCCTCAACGTGATCGCACAAGCTGCACGACGATGCACAGGAAGAGGGAACAAGAGAAAAACTACACAAAACATGGAAGCCAGTTCACAAACGTTTTTACAGAGTCCTCTAAGCCATCAGTTGTTTAGTTGATTAATATGTTTTTTTACATAAAACATGTTTACCAGCACTCCTTAGTATCTAGTATTTATTTTTACTTCTGTGGGTTTGTGTCTTGTGACTAGTTTGTCAAAAATAGTGGTAGTGATTAGTTTGATAAATCTTTGCACACGGTGGGTCTTTGTCGACCAATAGGTTTTTGTTGACTACAGCCCTAATAAACATGGTACTTAACATCTTGTCATTTTAAGCCACTTTGACAAACTGAAAACTCAATGCATACTGTAAAATGTATGTGGTATTTGTTTGGAAATATAAACATTTGTAGACATTTACTAGTATCTATAAGTAAGTATACGTTTAAAAACTATCAATAGGATCTCATATGCCATACATGTTGTTATGATACAATACCAAACACTAGTAAAATAACAATTCAGAAACTAAATTCATCAAATATTTCTTAAAGTATTTGCTCACGTATATGCCCATCTGAAAACAATTTTGGCTGAAATTGTTCACAGTGTAGTTTTAAAGTTTATAGTTCAATCACAAGACTAGCAAACTCATCTGTGTGAATAAATGTACTGTACATGTCTCAGTCAGCCCCAGGGCAGCAGTATACACAGATTACCACAACCAAGAGGTGAAATAAATGAATAACTGTTGGTCAACATAGCCATTAAAATATATGCATGGACCATTATTATGGCACTGTTTCACAAAAAGGCCAACATGAATACAATTAAAAGCAGCAGCAGGAACCGTGGTATCCTCACTGTTTATCACCTTCTGTGGTGTGCAAAGGGCTATCAGATGACCACCGGACCAGCTGTAGATAGTGGGCCTTTTTATAGTACTAAGAATGAGTAGCTGACAAAAGGATAAGACACGATCGAGGAGCAGCAGAAGGAAAAGGACCCGAGACAGAGCTGATCCCAGGCTTTATTGCAGTCTGCTGATGTGGAGGCCAGGAATCCCCCAGCAACACGAAAACACACGGACACAAGCATCAAAACAAAAGCAAGCAAGATAAATTAACTAATCCAGTCAAAAACCTGGACCGACCAAACATTCATGACAACGGTTAAAAGAATTAAAAGGGCCGCGATTATAAATAGACGACTGAAGACGAGAAGGCTGAGGAGCTGTAGGCACTAATCATCTGATGGTTAGCAGGCTAAAAATAAACCCAGCAGCCGGGGAAGGGACACTTGTGCTCCCGCATGTGATCCTATCAATATCACGGATGGATTTGTCCCACTCTACAAAACACGTTTCCGCACGCAATTGGATTGGTTTTAGTCCGTATTATGATCAAATAGTCGAAATATAAATCAAATAGCCACCAAAGCTATCAGCACTAGCAGGATTTCCGTCGACAGTGAGACGAAACGCGAGCCTTTCCATGAGATAAAACCACGGGGAGAGGAAAGGGACAGACAGTGGCGGGGTTTTAACGCGCTGCCACGGCTCCGCGGGGCAGGGATCGGCGGCAGAGGCTGTGCTTACCCGTGTGGAGGACTGAGGCACCGGGCTTCTTGGTTAACATGGCGGCCGCTCCTCTCCTCTGGGCTCCGTGAGACATGGCTCCTCCTCTTCCTCCATCGCAGCTCCTCCTCTTCCTCTCGCAGAGCCCTCTTTGGCGCTTTAAGCTGTAATCATAAAGGTTCGATATGATCATGTCATCGAGCGACTAACGATGTTTTTATTAATCGTCTACTCAGCGATTTTGGTTTGAGGACTAGTCAAACGATTGTTTCAATTGTGCAATTATAAGGCTTAATAAGAGAAATTGGGACGGTTGCCATAGCGATAAACACACACACACACACGCACACGCACACACACACGCACACGCACACGCACAGCAAGTATGTTAAATAATCAGGTAAACTTCCAATGAGAGCTTTATAAACAAACAAAAGGTAGTGATGTTCTCTTATTGCTTCCAATGATAGCCTTGCTACCTAGAGTATAGTTGACAGTGTTGAGTTCTGTATCCTTCTCCTGTAATGAACCTTAATGATAAACTGAATTAATGATCACGATAATTAAAATGTTTCACAATTTGTTGAACGTTGCCACCCTAAGACTCACCTCTTTATCTCCACTATTTAAGGTTTCAGAAGGATAACACCAATTAGGACCGTTGTCATAGCAAAATGTAATACATTCTTCAAGCAATAAAAAGATTTTTCGCCGATTTCAGAATTCAGGTGACTGTTAGTCCCTCAAAAAAAGTGCTTGTTTGACAGGCCGAGAAGTGCCTTGAGCAGAACTTGTGCGCCCTCTTGTGGCTTGATTGCTGAATTGGGCCTTTTAGCGAAAGACCGATCTTAAAATTCGGCAGCTCCACTTCATAATTCCATTCATTCTGTGATTATCCATCTGTAACCCAAAACCCCAATAGAAGAAGAATTCCCACAGAGGATGAATGGGATAAGAAGTGAAGATCCGCATCTTTACGGCAACCGGAACTAGCTGTGAACTAGCGCGAAAAGACTGGGGCGTGGCCGGATGTTATGACCCTAGAGGAGACAGATTCGCCATAGGTGCAATAGAGCCCACACGAGCCCACCATGGCAGCTGGACGAAGCGAGTTTTATCGAGACTTTGCAAAAGGTTTACAGTTTACAGAGCTCCCGCAGCCGCAGGGCAGAGGGCGAGAAGAGCCTGGGCCAGAGGGAAAAGTGAAGCCCAGAGGCTCCAGGGCCTCCAGGGCCTCCCAGAGCCACAGGTGACATCACACCGCAATGATTCAGCGGTGAAATCCATGTCAATGAGCTCTGTTCATGTTAATTTCAGAACTATAGCCAAAGCAGACGTGTCCAAAAGGCTTCCTGAAAGTATTCTTAAACACTCACAAATAAAGAGTAACATACTTGAAAGGTAAGCCCATGATGCATCCCTGTTTCCTTTCCATCACCCTGTATGTATCACGTGTGCCTAATGCTCTCTTCATTTTGAAGGCTTCCATCTGAAATCTTAATGAAGATTATGTCATATCTTGATGCTACATCTCTGTTCGTCCTCAGTTATGTCAACAAACTATTTTGTCATCTGGCAAATGATGAGTAAGTTTTTATAATTTATTAAAAAAAAACTTTAAAAAACCTCTTATACCCTTGTTGCTAATCTCAGCAGTGAAAGCTTGTGTTCAGCTTTTCAGTTTCAGCCCAGTTTCTGTCCAAACTGTTCAAAGCTGTGCAGGAGTAGCCACACATTTTACTCAAGATGTGTGGCTTATACGTAATGGTCAACCTGGTTGACAGGTTGACCATTACGTATAAGTCAACCTGAACAAATAACGGTTTTATTAAAGTGTTCTGTAACTGTAAAATATACTATGCAAGTAGTATGGCGTCTGAAAACTAGGGAAGTAACATCTCGTTAAAGTTTAAATGTACTACCAACCTCTGAGGCTGTGTCAGATCTTGCAGGACTGTTTTCCCTCAGCCTGTTGTGGCATAGGATTTACATGACAGAGTTTGGGGTGACTCGATCGTGGTGGGTGGACTATCGCAGGCCTGCACCCACACCAGGCTTCAGCTCGACTGGTCCTTGGAAACAGAAGTATTTCAAAGCTCTTGCAGAACAAGAGTTCAACAATTGGAGACATGAGCTCAGGGACATAAACCCATTCACTGGTCTGCCCAGGCAGACTGAACGGGTTCTCAGGTAACCACTGTTTAATGTTTATTCCATTTCTAATCTTGAAATAATAATAATAATAAACCTGTTTATTCTATGTAACTGTGTTGATGTACCTTCTGTTTTTGTAGAAGTTTAAATGTGAATTGGCATTTAAGAGTTCACAATTGTTCAGGTCGAGAGGTCACGCTCGGGCCAAGCAAAGTCTACTTCTTTGAAACCTCCGTCATTATTCAATGGAGCAGTATGCATTTACCCTTCAGCCAGATCAGTGTCCTTGAGATCCACGGCCTGAGGAAGGGGATGCACCCTGTTAAGGAGTAAGGAGCAAACTTCTCTCTTATGGAGTATTATGTACTTTTCTGATGGTATAAATGTGTTTTTTCACAGGCCTCAGTGGCACTCGCTAATGTGGAGGCAAGACAAAATCCATCCTCGAGTAATTGGCAAGGATAGACAAATCAAACTTCTGTTCCTGTCACCAGGCTTCATTGTTGGAATCTGGAGGGTAAATACTCGAGTCTGTAAATGGCATTGATTGTAAGATGTGGTCTTTAACAATGCACTGCTTTTACATGTTTCTGTTCTTTGTACACGTTTGTTTTTTTTAGGGTCTGAATATAATTGCCTTCATCATGGTTTGTCTCCACTTTCACAAGCTGGTAGAGCGGAGCCTGTTTGGATCCCCTGTGAGGTAGGTGAAAAGCTGAATGACGTAATGTACATAATACTACATAATAGCACTCTTTATGCTGTCCATATGCTGCACTGTACACTACCATAGTCATAGCCACTTATTGTACATAATGGTTTTGTATTCTTACATTTGGTCTACCTACACACACTGCATTAGATTTAAGTATTTTATTATTATTAATTATTTGTATCTTCATTTTTTTAGTTACTACCATATTTCTATTCTCCTGCTGCTCTTGAACTGTGCGTTGCAACATTGGAATGTTCCTATTGTGGGACAAATACAGGTTCTCTTGAATGGTTTGAAACAAGTTTGAAGTTACTCGCTGGTCAAAAAGCTAACCACGTGCATTTCAAAGCAATAGAATACTAAACCACTATTCACAAAATGCCTACAGTTTTGATGACCCTATGTGGAAAGTAACAGCACAACATTATTTGGCATCTGCCCTTTAGTTAAGTACATTTTAGAGTAC
Organism: Eucyclogobius newberryi; assembly: GCF_026437365.1. Taxonomy (NCBI): domain Eukaryota; kingdom Metazoa; phylum Chordata; class Actinopteri; order Gobiiformes; family Gobiidae; genus Eucyclogobius; species Eucyclogobius newberryi. The sequence continues at coordinate 17,363,517 of NW_027315834.1, read as the reverse complement.
TTTGGGATCAGGCATCTGAATTTCTACTCCACCACATTTCCGAACTAGACTTAAACCTAAAATAATGTTTTCTTATTATTTTAGACTTGCTGAAATGGCAAAGGGGCTTACATTTTTAGCATGTTTATGGTGACATCTTGCCTACTTTTTTGTGTAAAGAAATGTATATAATATACATGCGTGCGTATGTACATACATAAGTTAAAAAGGATGGGAAAAATTATTCCTGATCAAGAAACATCTGGACTATTCAGCAAGATCACAATTGAAGTACATTTTTAAAGTTTTAACTTCAATTAATACTTTACTTGATGCTCCTGTATCTGTACTTTTATTTAAGTAACAAAAATAAGTACTTCTTCCACCCCATGCATAAACTGCTAACGCTTGTTTTCGGTTTGCTGTTTTGAATTCACAGCCCGTATTTTGAGCCTAAAGTCAGGCGGCCTCAGGACAGGTCTGACCCTCAGTTTGGGCTGCACTGCTGCAGTCTGCACTTTGTCCTGCACAACACTGAAGCAGAGATGATGTCTGAATACTTTCCTGACGTTGCCTGTCACTTGGGTACATTTTATTTGTTTTATTTTTTGCTTTTTAATAAGAATATACATTATTTCATTATCTACAGTAGAATTTTGCAATCCACCTAATGTTCACCTGTTCTTAGTAGCAGAAGGTTTCATGGCACTTTCTGTGATCTGCAAGAGCAATCTTTCTCGTCATCGATCATTGTCTGGGAACATGAGACTTCCCTGGAAAACGGATGAACTGGAGGGGTCTATAGAGGTACATTTTATGTATTTGTATTAATTGCAAGAGAGTATACAGTTTATAACATCAGTATACGCCCATACTGCTCTTTTTCTACTGATCACTGTAATTATCCATTACATAAAATACGTATAATATTTCGAGTGACACACACACAATGAGAATAATTATTTGAACAACCTGATTCTGACATTTTGCGAGTTCTCCCACTTGTAAATTATGGAATGGTCTGACATTTTAATCCTAGGTGCATTTTCCTCTGTCTAAAATCAAGAAATCCTATTGTATGTTATATAAATAATTGATCTGTATGTTATTGCTGCAAATACATTTTTGAACACCTGAGAAAATCAGTGTCAATATTTGGTATAGAGGCTTTTGTTTACAATTACAGAGGTCAAACGTTTCCTGTAGTTCTGGACCAGGTTTGCACACACACTGCAGCAGGGATTTGGCCCACTCCTCCACACAGATCTTCTCTAGATCTGTCAGGTTTCTTGGCTGTCACTGAGAAAGAGTTCTCTCCAGAACCCTGATTTGCTTCTTACAGAGCCGCTCCTTTGTTGTCCTGGCTGTGCGCTTTGGGTCATTGTCATGTTGGAAGACCCAGCCACGACCCATCTTCAATGCTCTGATTGACAGAAAGAGGTTGTTACCCAAAATCTCACAATACATGGTCCCATTCATTCTCTCCTTTTATACAGTGCAGTCGTCCTGTCCCCTGTGCAGAAAAGCACCCCCAAAGTATGATGTTTCCTCCTCCATGCTTCACAGTAAGGATGGTGTTCTTGGGAAGTAATCATCCTTCTTCTTCCACCAAACACTGAGTGGAGTTTATACAAAGAAGTTCTATTTTGGTCTCATTATGACCACATGACTTTCTCCCATGACTCCTGGATCATCCAGATGGTCATTGACAAACTTCAGATGGGCCTGGACATGTGCTGACTTTAGCAGTTAAACCTTCTGTGCAATGTATGATTTCAAACCATGACTGCATAGTGTATTACTGATAGCAACCTTTGAAACTGGTCGTAGCTCTCTTCAGCTCATTGACCAGTTCCTCTCGTAGTTCTGGGTTGATTTCTTATCATCATTGATCCCCCACGAGGTGAGGTCTTGCATGGAGCGCCAGTCCGAGGGAGATTGACAGTCACCTTTAGCCTCTAATGTTTTCGAACAATTCCAACAGTTTTCACCAAGCTGTGATTGACAGGTGTTCAAACACTTATTTGCTGCACTAACAAATAAAATATTTGAAAATACAACCTGATTTCCTGATTTATTTATTTTTTAGATTCTGTCTAAATGCTCCTACAATGAAAGTTTCATACCCCTCCATCATTTCTAAGTGTGAGAACTTGCAAAATCGCATGGTGTTCGAATACTTTTTCCCCTCACAGTATGTTAATAGAGCTTTGATGGCTCTTTATCTTGTTGTCCTAAGAAATGCTGCTTCATGACGCTGACTCTTCTGGATGAGTTTCAAAAACCATTCTGGTGCATCAGTTCTCCCATCAACCTCACCATGGCCGAAGGACCCCTGTCCCTGGATTACATCGGGGACCACTTCTCGATGGACTTTCACCACCCGGAAGGCCAAGTGAAGATGGCACTGGTGTGGCTGCACAAGGAGAAGCAGTTCTTCCTCATCGAATTGACCGTCCTCGTCGCCATGCGCAAAGTCAACAAATACTTCTGCACAAATTACTAAGACAAATGTGTGTTATAGTTGTGTGAAGGACAGTGGTCAGCATAAATGCAGGTTTTTTCTTATATTAATAATTTGTTTAATTCTAAAATATAATTATTTTGTGCATTCTAATAAGATGTGTGATGTTTACAAAAGATACATAATACTTTTTGCATTGACCAAATAAGTTTCATAATAAATAATTACACTATTGTTTCATTTATTTTTGTCTATTTGTCAGATATTTGATGTTGGGTTTGGGCACTATGCCCTTTGGATAGAGTTGCTGATTACATAGAAGTATACTTCTTGGGACTAAATTGGCCCACTTTTAAGTTTATATAAGTACACTTCTAAGTGTATTTTAGGAGTACTGTACACTTAATTTATGACGGTAAACTTGATGAGCCCCTGTATCCTGGTGCTCCACTTTCAAGTGCAGAGAGCAGACTCATGCTGGTGTCCATGTTTGTGGCATAATCTTACTGGTCAAGCACTGACCCATCTGCTGGAAATGTTCATCATATTCCCAGGGTTGATCACATTATCCATTTCAAAATGAATTTGGAAGCTCAACATTTGAAGTTCACCTTTATTGCTGTTTAAAATACTTTGACACTAGAGCTAACTGTCGTGATGTGAATCGAATATTTTTGACTGGCGGTCACTGCAGATCACAACAAATATAAGACTGAATCAAACTGTATGAATACTTCATACCACAACTGTATACTCAAGTACACGTAGAGTTTACTCTGATTTTCATGCATTTTCATTAGTATACTTATATGAGTATACTTAAAATGAACGTTAAGCTTACGTCTAAATAGTATTTAGAAAGTAAACTATAACTATTAGTTCAAAATAACTCACTTAAAATACACAAAATGCAATACAAGTATACTTAAAATACACTTAGATATACTTTTTGGGAAGGCCGTGTTATGTTGCTTTTCTTTTAGACTTTAATTGTTTAATATTAAGGATTACCGATAGTGAAAAAATGGACACATGGCATTCTTAAATAATGTTTTTCTCAATTGAAACGCTCTTCTGATCGTCTGTACTTATCCCTAACAATAGTCAAATGTAAGGTGGATTCAGTTGCACATTTAACTATTTTCCGCCAAACCCAACAAAGGGAAGGTGGGATCCTGGGGGCGGGGCCCTAGGGGCGGGGCTGGGAAGGTGGGATCCTGGGGGCGGGGCTGTAGAGGTAGGACTTGGCCTGTGTGTGCGCGTTTCCGGTCACTGCAGATCTTTGTGGGAGCACAGGGAGCAAGTTCAGACAAGAAGGTGCAAGAGATCCTTTTGACAATTAGACAATGGCGGTGAATAAATGCTTGAAGTATCTCCTCTTTTTCTTCAATCTGCTCTTCTGGGTGAGTCCACTTCACACCACTCAAAAACTTTAAAACTACAACTTTCAATAGTCTCCAGTGACTTAATACACATCTGATGTATCTTTACCTTATGCTCAAATACAAGTAATGTTGGCAAAATCGTACTTGAGTAGAGGTAGAACGCATTCATGAAAATACTATTAATAGTTACTTTCAAACGCAATTTTAGTAGAATTCTAGGTCAGTTGTTTTTAGTCAGTTGTTGCGTTCTAATAACCTGAATATTCTCTGAGTTTATCAGAGCAGGTGATGCACTGAGACAGGCACTGGGATGATTTGGATTTGTGAGCCTGCTGTACTCAAGAACTCATTTTTGATATGATGAAGTTACATGGCCATTGTTTTACTTGCAATTACCCGCCCAAATCAACTCAATTTTTCACCTGAAATGTTGACCTTTCATTCAGATTTAACCCACTTCAGTCACTTTCTCCTATCATTTTTTTACTTTTAGGACACTATGAGCTCCCCCTCTAAGTTAAGTTAGGTAGTGCTGGTCTCATTGGGATCAGTTTCAAAGCTTTTTTGCTTTTATCCTGGACAGAGAACTGGTTCTGCTTGCTCCCTCCTCCCAAAAGCAAACATGTTGTGGGTAGTTTCTGGGCGTGGCTCCTTCTCTGCCCATTCCACATTACGATTGTAATCTTTGGAGTTGTTGCAGCTCAATCTCAGTCATTGTTTAATTGTTGAGATGTTTGTCCGGTGGAAAGTTTGACTCATGCATTAGGATTTCTTCTCATGTGTATGCTGCTACTGAAAGGAAATCTATAAACAGCTTTTATCAATTTGCCATTGGGACTAAGTGGTGTGAAATGTGCAGAAATGAACCGACATATTAGAACTGGATGATATGATTAAAATCGAATCACAGATCTGATTTTAGTCGAATTGTCATATTGTGATTAACTTGTTCTCTACTTAATGCAGAAGTTTGCACAAACACTTCTTCCACCCACTTTTCCAGTTTGTCAACTTTTAGAAAGCTCAGAGAGAGTGAGATATTCAAGCAGTCCTAGTGAATTGTTAACTTTCAATAGTTACATCTTCAGCAATATAAAGATGTTTGGTTACTGGTACTACAAAACATTATCTGGGGTGGAGGAAAGTATTGGCACACAAAATAAAATATAAAGATCTTCTAAAGCATTCTTAACTCACAAGCAACTATGCAAAAACAAGTTTTAACTTTAGTGTGTCATAAAGCAATAAGGGAAGAAGGAGCCGTCTGGTGAGGTTGTTTTTCTCCAAAAATGTACTCTATATTAACAACAAATAATAGTCAACTATTATTGACTGGCTGGTAATTGGCAAAGTTCTCTTTAGTTGCATGAATCTGAACGTTACAAAAATATAAAAGAATAGACAACAGATTAATAGCAGTTGACAAATGTGATAATGGCAGGTAAAGGATTTGTTGTTCAGACAGATGAGTCATCTGGCTTTGCAGAGAAGACCTGACCACTAAATGTTTCTGTTCTCATTATTTCTTGTCATGTGGGTTGTAATCCTATGAGTGAGTGTGACAACCCATATTTTGAGTCAGAGCAATTGGACGATCTCTCCTAATACATGGAATTTCTAGAAGGCGTCACAGCAGATTGTTTATGAGGACAAAAGGTATATATATATATATATATATATATATATATATATATATATATATATATATATATATATATATATATATAAATAAACATTTCAAATAGAGAGTTGAATAATATGAATTAGATTGGATTTAAGTAATTCTTTGTTTAGCCTGAAGATGGTGCTGATTTGTCACTATTAAAGTTTGTAACTCCCTGTCTCTCCAGATCAGTGGCTGCATCATCTTGGGTGTTTCCATCTACCTGAAGGTCAATAAGGATAACAATTCGGTGAGGCTTATTTTTGTTATTTAACATTTAAAACCTTGTCATTTAACTGACTGTTTCTCCACAGATTTCAAGTGAGCCCCTCCCTGGTGTGGACCTCCTCATTGCTGTGGGGGTCATCATCATGCTTCTGGGTTTCCTGGGCTGTTGTGGCGCCATCAAAGAGAACCGCTGCATGCTCCTACTGGTGTGTGCCCCCTCCTTATTTTAAATTATATTTGTTTATGTCAAGTACAAGACAATACAATGTACCTTTTTGGAATGACCTCAAAACTTGTATCAGCTCTTTTTATTTTTTAGCTACTGCTGTCTATACACGATCAACCTTTTACACCAATACGTCTTCTGTATAAAAAAAATCCACTTAAGTGTAAAAGACTTGACTACCACAGTTACAACATTAGAATTTCCTCTTCTTTGAGAAATACTTCATCTGTATGTTCTCTCGCAGTTCTTCATTTCCCTGCTCCTGATATTCGTGCTCTTGGTGGCAGCAGGCATTCTGGGAGCAGTCGGCGAAAGCAAAGTAAAGTGCAACTCTCACCGTGCATAGTTAATGAGATGTGTGTGAGCTGTATTCTAATGTGTAATTAACTGGTTGTTTCAGGTCAAGGAATGGATTGAGGAGCGTATGAATAAATATCTCCCTCTGTCTAACCAACCTGAAACTGTTAAAGAGGACCTCTATAAGTTGCAGGCTGAAGTAATGCTGGCCTTTACATTTAAGAGTATTTCAACAGAGCTCAGACACAAAATTGCAAAAAAGTCTTCGAATACCTGTGTGACGTATGGTTCCTTTTGTCTGTTCCCTCAGCTCAAGTGCTGTGGTTTGCTCAAAGGTCCAGCCGACTGGACTAAAATTCCAGAATCATGCAAATGCCCCAGTGCCACCAGTGGCACCACGCCGGACCCTGACTGTGACTCCGGTGGTCTCTATAAAACGGTGAGAGAACGGAATTAATAAATTTAACTTAAATATTATTTGTGAAAGATCATTATAAAAAAGTGGTAAATGAACAATTTTGTTTAGACATGCACTGACCGACTCATTGAGCTGGCGGAGAAAAGCATGGGAATCGTGTTGGGAATCGCATTCGCCATTGCCATTCTTCTGGTCAGTAAACATGTGTTTTGGACAGTAGTGTAAATTTCATAATAGATGAAATGCATAATGACGTCCTTATGTTTGCAGATCTTTGGCATGGTCATAGCCATGATCCTGTACTGCCAGATTGGAAAGAAAGACACTGCCAGCACAGCATAAACGTTCCATACTCTTAATTGCTTGAAGAATCTTGCAACACTCCTCCTGGCATCTTTTTTATGTTTGATTTTGGAAAAAAAAGAAGAAGATATGTATATTTACACGCTTGTATAGTACATGTGTAAGAGTCAGTTTATAATGTATTGAAGAGGTACAGTCTATATGCATAAACATTTTTATTTGTTATGTAAGATAATTTAATCAAAATCCTTGTAATGACCTGTATGTATATATTTAGCTGGAAACGTGTATACATACCTCAAATCTTTTAAAGCTACAACTCAGGATTATATGTTATGTTGAACATTACTTTTACACATGACTCAACTAAAGCTGTGTTCAATTCTTGTGGTTTGTCACTTTTCCAACTGTCCAAATATAATAAAAGATGAAGAGGAGGAAGTTGGCTGCGACGGCTTCCTCTCTATTCTACATGAATAGATGTCACTAGGAACTTCCTTGTCCTTCTTTGGATACATAAACTGACTTTTTATTATGGAAATCGAGGTGTGCAGTGGACTTTGTTAACAACTGACACTGACAGTATTAACGTGGCCCTGAAGCACAACACACGGACACTTTTCAAACATGTTTAAAAACAGACTCAGGCACACATCATCTTATAAATACTAATACTAGCAATGGCAAGAATATGAGAACTACATCTATTACTACTTCTACAAGTACAAGGCATACTAGGCATACCTCTATTAAATCTTCTAGTAGTATTACAATTACTGTTACAAGAAATACTACTTAAAGCAGTCTGGGCTGATAAGATCTAATATTATGTATGTTTTGATGCATTTTATGATTCAATGCTCAAATTAAAAAAAATAAGTTTATTGATTACATCATAATACAAATTTAAAAAAAAGCTCTGAGCTGTTTGAGTACCTGGCTTTAATGTCAGTCCAATTCTCGAACACAACCTTATACAAAAACTTTTATTTTATAGAAATAAGTAGTACTAGTTTACTAGTACACATGTGACGATAACTTGGTTATTTCTACACAATTACACACTTTCAGCCAGGATTTAAACTCTTGGCATATGGTATTTGTCTAAACTATAGTGGTGGATTTAATGTACCAGGACTCATGCTGAAGCAGCTGCCCTGTGTCTGTCTGTCACTGTTGATCATCACTGTTATTGTGCGCCCGTCCGCTATTTATATGAGGCAGAAACATTTTTAAGTGTGCACAGCATCACCAGCCAACTCCACTATTCACACACACACACACACGCACACGCACACGCGCACGCACACACACACAAAAGGTTTTCTAGTCCATAATACATTAAAATTCATTATTATTAATACACTGTTTCAACTACAAATTTCCTGTTATGAATTTACTGGGAAAGAAAAAAATGTCCAATGACATGTGTGACCATGGTCCAGATCAAGATCAAATCACATTAAGAGGAGAGCCACCTCACGCTCGGCTGCAACAACCTTCGTGCCTGTTACAGGTCCAGGTTTGATGGAGCCATTGGGACATCGTCTACAAACAGCAGAGATGAGATCCTGTGGTCCCCAAACCGGAAACACTCTCCGACACCTGACTGCACCTAGAAAAACAATGAACAGAAGTAGTGACAAAGAGCAGCCCTGGCGGAGTCCCACATGCACTGGGAACAGGTCTGACTTACTGCTGGCAATGCAAACACAACTCCTGACCTGACAGTCTGAGCAAAGGGCAAAGGGCCCTTTCTTAAACAGAGGGACCACCACCCCGCTCTGCCAATCCAGAGGCACTACTGATTACTCCTTCTAAAAGTAATCTAATTACTTGTTCGACTACTTTCTTTCAAATTGTTTTAGATTACTCATTATGAAATTATTAAGAAAAAAAAGAAGAAAGAAACCAACTTGAAATCCTGTTCTGTTCTGTCACCAAAGCATGACATGGCATGCTATTTGTTTATCGTTTAAACTGTTTTACAACATAGTCATTTCACACATTTATTGCCTGGAAAAAGTAACTAAAAGTCTCTCAGACTTGTAAAAGTAAGTTTTAAATTGTAACCCTTTACATAACTGGGTTACTAAAAGTAATTTGATTACAGTAATCTCTTATTTTGTAACAATAGCCCAGCACTGGTTCTATTTATTTACTGATTAAATTGAACACGAAGATAGAAAACAGACATAATGGACTTTGCATTTGAAATCAAGGGAATCAAGGAGTTTCCCATGAATATATATTAGATACTATTAGATTACTACTTGCATTTTCTCTTCAATCACACATTTCCTCTACTTCCTGTTGTTTCTTCTGAGATTCCGTCTTCCTGATAATCACATCTAACCTTAAGTGACCCCTACTCCTTCATTCTCATCCCTCTCTCTGTCTTCAGCCATCCTCACATCTCCGCTTCTCTGCACTCACTCTCCGGCTCAGCAGCTGATTCTCCAAACTTGGTCATGTTCTTGGTTCTAAGGCAAACACTGTGAGCTTTAAACAGCATCACTCACACACATTCACACAGAGACTGGGCCGTCTGTACGTTTCTATTTCAGCCCGGCTCTCTCAGGCGCTGGTCATGGCTCGCTGCAGGAGCTACTTGCGGGGACTGGACATCTGCGTCACTGTTCTACTGTTGGTGAGCACGCTGCTAATTGCTTCACATTAATGGCATGTTTTCGTCGACAAGGGAAAGGCTCTATTGTCAAAAGTTATATTAAAGCAAATGTGACTTTAATAATGTATTTTTATTTACAGAACTACTTTTAAAGTGGATTTTTGAACTGTTTAATGTTCATTTTTTTATTCTGAGATCCGCTTTTGTTTGCATTTTTCAGTTAAGTGCAGTCAAGAATAGCTCTGACATACTGTTAAAGCAAAACAACAACTCAATACTTTTGCCAATGATCTGTTAAATGTAAACCTAATTTAATAAATATTTTTTTTTACAACAATGAAAAAATAGATAGCTGTTGATTGTTTTTTTCTCACATACGTTTCATCAGAGTAGCTATGTCCAGACCCTAAGTTCAGCTGTCTTGTCAGTGGTCGCACAATGATAATGTCGGGAGAGTGCATGCATACCTTAACCTATTTGTGGAACAATATGTCATTTGGACCTTGAATAGTCTGGAAAATTCTGTCAGTGGGGGAGGACTGTAAATCTATGGTATGTTTGGAAAGGTATATTGTGAGGTGCAGTCACCAAAAAGACTATTTGCAACTAAAACAATGAGCAATCGTTTATTGTCATGTTGATACATTTTCTGGATTGACAAAGCATAATTCAAGATTATAATGTTTATTGAGAATGATTCAGTCTTAATAACTACTTCTGCAGGTATGTTGAATTGGTTTCAATTTATTACTTTTGTCCACCATCTGATAAAACATGTTGCTGAGTATGTAAAACACGAAGACAAAGCTCTAACTCACTCATTTTCAATCAAATCAACCATTCAGGGATGAATCAGGAACAGCTTGTACTCCAAACCCACAATTTAACCCACAATTTTTTTTTTTAAATGTCTGGACTGCTTTATACAAGCCTATACAAAAAGTCCTTAATCCGTCCTCATTCAGCATTAAAAAAATGAATTGTCAAAATAAAATAAAATAAAAATCCGGACGGGATCTGAAATCTGATATTCTTTTCTGCATAACTTTAACACTTATAGTGTCAGCTTCACAAAGAACCATTTCTTTATACTCCAAAAGGTTAAGTAACAGGGTCAGTTTTAATCAGGGGACATTTTTAGTCAGTTTTAGGGGAAAATCGTTAGCATGAAAAATACCTTAACCTCTTTGTTGAGTAGTTAAACCTCCATCATTCTTAATAAACTATTAGTTCATTATGAATTAAGTGTTTGTTCAGGCTTTATTAAGCCTAATTATGGTGCAGTTATTATAAAGAGGTAACCTTACGTTTGCTGAATAACTATATTTTTGCCTGTATGATCTGCTGTATAAACTTCCTCCTAACACTATCTAACACTGTCTAACACTGTCTAACACTGTTTAACACTGTCTAACACTGTCTAACACTGTCTAACACTAACACTGTTTAACACTGTCTAACACTGTCTAACACTGTCTAACACTGTCTAACACTGTTTAACACTGTCTAACACTGTCTAACACTGTCTAACACTGTCTAACACTGTTTAACACTGTCTAACACTGTCTAACACTGTTTAACACTGTCTAACACTGTTTAACACTGTCTAACACTGTTTAACACTGTCTAACACTGTCTAACACTGTCTAACACTGTTTAACACTGTCTAACACTGTCTAACACTGTCTAACACTAACACTGTTTAACACTGTCTAACACTGTCTAACACTGTCTAACACTGTTTAACACTGTCTAACACTGTCTAACACTAACACTGTTTAACACTGTCTAACACTGTTTAACACTGTCTAACACTGTTTAACACTGTCTAACACTAACACTGTCTAACACTGTCTAACACTAACACTGTTTAACACTGTTTAACACTGTCTAACACTGTCTAACACTGTCTAACACTGTCTAACACTGTCTAACACTGTCTAACACTGTCTAACACTGTTTAACACTGTCTAACACTGTTTAACACTGTCTAACACTGTCTAACACTGTTTAACACTGTCTAACACTGTCTAACACTAACACTGTTTAACACTGTCTAACACTGTCTAACACTGTTTAACACTGTCTAACACTGTCTAACACTGTTTAACACTGTCTAACACTGTTTAACACTGTCTAACACTGTTTAACACTGTCTAACACTGTCTAACACTGTCTAACACTGTTTAACACTGTCTAACACTGTCTAACACTGTCTAACACTAACACTGTTTAACACTGTCTAACACTGTCTAACACTGTCTAACACTGTTTAACACTGTCTAACACTGTCTAACACTAACACTGTTTAACACTGTCTAACACTGTCTAACACTGTCTAACACTGTTTAACACTGTCTAACACTAACACTGTCTAACACTGTCTAACACTGTCTAACACTGTTTAACACTGTCTAACACTGTCTAACACTGTCTAACACTAACACTGTCTAACACTGTCTAACACTGTCTAACACTGTCTAACACTGTCTAACACTGTCTAACACTGTTTAACACTGTCTAACACTGTCTAACACTGTCTAACACTGTCTAACACTGTCTAACACTGTCTAACACTGTCTAACACTGTCTAACGTCTAACACTGTCTAACACTGTCTAACACTGTCTAACGTCTAACACTGTTTAACACTGTCTAACACTGTCTAACACTGTCTAACGCTCTGTCTAACTCTCTGTCCAACGGCTCTGTCTAACGTCTAACGCTCTGTCTAACGTCTTACGCTCTGTCTAACGTCTAACGCTTTAACACTCTGTGTCTAACACTGTCTAACGCTCTGTCTAACTCTCTGTCTAACGTTCTGTCTAACGTCTAACGCTCTGTCTAACGCTCTGTCTAACGCTCTGTCTAACTCTCTGTCTAACGTTCTGTCTAACTCTCTGTCTAACGTTCTGTCTAACGCTCTGTCTAACGCTCTGTCTAACGCTCTGTCTAACGCTCTGTCTAACGTTCTGTCTAACGCTCTGTCTAACGTCTAACGCTCTGTCTAACGCTCTGTCTAACGTCTAACGCTCTGTCTAACGCTCTGTCTAACGCTCTGTCTAACGTCTAACGCTCTGTCTAACGCTCTGTCTAACGCTCTGTCTAACGTTCTGTCTAACGCTCTGTCTAACGCTCTGTCTAACGCTCTGTCTAACGCTCTGTCTAACTCTCTGTCTAACGTTCTGTCTAACGTCTAACGCTCTGTCTAACGCTCTGTCTAACGTTCTGTCTAACACTCTGTCTTACGCTCCGTCTAACACACTGTCCAACGCTTTAACACTCTGTGTCTAACACTGTCTAACTCTGTCTAACGCTCTGTCTAACGTCTAACGCTCTGTCTAACGCTCTGTCTAACGCTCTGTCTAACGCTCTGTCTAACGCTCTGTCTAACGCTCTGTCTAACGTTCTGTCTAACGCTCTGTCTAACACACTGTCTAACGCTCTGTCTAACGCTCTGTCTAACGCTCTGTCTAACGCTCTGTCTAACGTCTAACGCTCTGTCTAACGTCTAACGCTCTGTCTAACGCTCTGTCTAACGTCTAACGCTCTGTCTAACTCTCTGTCTAACGCTCTGTCTAACGTCTAACGCTCTGTCTAACGCTCTGTCTAACGTCTAACGCTCTGTCTAACGTCTTACGCTCTGTCTAACGTCTAACGCTTTAACACTCTGTGTCTAACACTGTCTAACGCTCTGTCTAACGTTCTGTCTAACGTCTAACGCTCTGTCTAACGCTCTGTCTAACGCTCTGTCTAACTCTCTGTCTAACGTTCTGTCTAACTCTCTGTCTAACGTTCTGTCTAACGCTCTGTCTAACGCTCTGTCTAACGCTCTGTCTAACGCTCTGTCTAACGTTCTGTCTAACGCTCTGTCTAACGTCTAACGCTCTGTCTAACGCTCTGTCTAACGTCTAACGCTCTGTCTAACGCTCTGTCTAACGCTCTGTCTAACGTTCTGTCTAACGCTCTGTCTAACGCTCTGTCTAACGCTCTGTCTAACGCTCTGTCTAACTCTCTGTCTAACGTTCTGTCTAACGTCTAACGCTCTGTCTAACGCTCTGTCTAACGCTCTGTCTAACTCTCTGTCTAACGTTCTGTCTAACGTCTAACGCTCTGTCTAACGCTCTGTCTAACGTTCTGTCTAACACTCTGTCTTACGCTCCGTCTAACACACTGTCTAACGCTTTAACACTCTGTGTCTAACACTGTCTAACTCTGTCTAACGCTCTGTCTAACGTCTAACGCTCTGTCTAACGCTCTGTCTAACGCTCTGTCTAACGCTCTGTCTAACGCTCTGTCTAACGTTCTGTCTAACGCTCTGTCTAACACACTGTCTAACGCTCTGTCTAACGCTCTGTCTAACGCTCTGTCTAACGCTCTGTCTAACGTCTAACGCTCTGTCTAACGTCTAACGCTCTGTCTAACGCTCTGTCTAACGTCTAACGCTCTGTCTAACTCTCTGTCTAACGCTCTGTCTAACGTCTAACGCTCTGTCTAACGCTCTGTCTAACGTTCTGTCTAACGCTCTGTCTAACGCTCTGTCTAACGTTCTGTCTAACTCTCTGTCTAACTCTCTGTCTAACGCTCTGTCTAACGCTCTGTCTAACGCTCTGTCTAACGCTCTATCTAACGCTCTGTCTAACGCTCTATCTAACGCTCTGTCTAACGCTCTATCTAACGCTCTGTCTAACGCTCTGTCTAACTCTCTGTCTAACGCTCTGTCTAACGTCTAACGCTCTGTCTAACGCTCTATCTAACGCTCTGTCTAACGCTCTATCTAACGCTCTGTCTAACACTGTTTAACACTGTCTAACACTGTCTAACACTAACACTGTTTAACACTGTCTAACACTGTCTAACACTGTCTAACACTGTCTAACACTGTCTAACACTGTTTAACACTGTCTAACACTGTCTAACACTGTCTAACACTAACACTGTCTAACACTGTCTAACACTGTCTAACACTGTCTAACACTGTTTAACACTGTCTAACACTGTCTAACACTGTCTAACACTGTCTAACACTGTCTAACACTGTCTAACGTCTAACACTGTTTAACACTGTCTAACACTGTCTAACACTGTCTAACGCTCTGTCTAACTCTCTGTCCAACGGCTCTGTCTAACGTCTAACGCTCTGTCTAACGTCTTACGCTCTGTCTAACGTCTAACGCTTTAACACTCTGTCTAACACTGTCTAACACTGTCTAACGTCTAACACTGTTTAACACTGTCTAACACTGTCTAACACTGTCTAACACTGTCTAACGCTCTGTCTAACGTTCTGTCTAACGTCTAACGCTCTGTCTAACGCTCTGTCTAACGCTCTGTCTAACTCTCTGTCTAACGTTCTGTCTAACTCTCTGTCTAACGTTCTGTCTAACGCTCTGTCTAACGCTCTGTCTAACGCTCTGTCTAACGCTCTGTCTAACGTTCTGTCTAACGCTCTGTCTAACGTCTAACGCTCTGTCTAACGCTCTGTCTAACGTCTAACGCTCTGTCTAACGCTCTGTCTAACGCTCTGTCTAACGTCTAACGCTCTGTCTAACGCTCTGTCTAACACTCTGTCTAACGTTCTGTCTAACGTCTAACGCTCTGTCTAACGCTCTGTCTAACGTTCTGTCTAACGCTCTGTCTAACGCTCTGTCTAACGTCTAACGCTCTGTCTAACGCTCTGTCTAACGCTCTGTCTAACGCTCTGTCTAACGCTCTGTCTAACTCTCTGTCTAACGTTCTGTCTAACGTCTAACGCTCTGTCTAACGCTCTGTCTAACGCTCTGTCTAACTCTCTGTCTAACGTTCTGTCTAACGTCTAACGCTCTGTCTAACGCTCTGTCTAACGTTCTGTCTAACACTCTGTCTTACGCTCCGTCTAACACACTGTCTAACGCTTTAACACTCTGTGTCTAACACTGTCTAACTCTGTCTAACGCTCTGTCTAACGTCTAACGCTCTGTCTAACGCTCTGTCTAACGCTCTGTCTAACGCTCTGTCTAACGCTCTGTCTAACGTTCTGTCTAACGCTCTGTCTAACACACTGTCTAACGCTCTGTCTAACGCTCTGTCTAACGCTCTGTCTAACGTCTAACGCTCTGTCTAACGTCTAACGCTCTGTCTAACGCTCTGTCTAACGTCTAACGCTCTGTCTAACTCTCTGTCTAACGCTCTGTCTAACGTCTAACGCTCTGTCTAACGCTCTGTCTAACGTTCTGTCTAACGCTCTGTCTAACGCTCTGTCTAACGCTCTATCTAACGCTCTGTCTAACGCTCTGTCTAACGCTCTGTCTAACGCTCTGTCTAACTCTCTGTCTAACGCTCTGTCTAACGCTCTGTCTAACTCTCTGTCCAACGGCTCTGTCTAACGTCTAACGCTCTGTCTAACGTCTTACGCTCTGTCTAACGTCTAACGCTTTAACACTCTGTCTAACACTGTCTAACACTGTCTAACGTCTAACACTGTTTAACACTGTCTAACACTGTCTAACACTGTCTAACACTGTCTAACGCTCTGTCTAACGTTCTGTCTAACGTCTAACGCTCTGTCTAACGCTCTGTCTAACGCTCTGTCTAACTCTCTGTCTAACGTTCTGTCTAACTCTCTGTCTAACGTTCTGTCTAACGCTCTGTCTAACGCTCTGTCTAACGCTCTGTCTAACGCTCTGTCTAACGTTCTGTCTAACGCTCTGTCTAACGTCTAACGCTCTGTCTAACGCTCTGTCTAACGTCTAACGCTCTGTCTAACGCTCTGTCTAACGCTCTGTCTAACGTCTAACGCTCTGTCTAACGCTCTGTCTAACACTCTGTCTAACGTTCTGTCTAACGTCTAACGCTCTGTCTAACGCTCTGTCTAACGTTCTGTCTAACGCTCTGTCTAACGCTCTGTCTAACGTCTAACGCTCTGTCTAACGCTCTGTCTAACGCTCTGTCTAACGCTCTGTCTAACGCTCTGTCTAACTCTCTGTCTAACGTTCTGTCTAACGTCTAACGCTCTGTCTAACGCTCTGTCTAACGCTCTGTCTAACTCTCTGTCTAACGTTCTGTCTAACGTCTAACGCTCTGTCTAACGCTCTGTCTAACGTTCTGTCTAACACTCTGTCTTACGCTCCGTCTAACACACTGTCTAACGCTTTAACACTCTGTGTCTAACACTGTCTAACTCTGTCTAACGCTCTGTCTAACGTCTAACGCTCTGTCTAACGCTCTGTCTAACGCTCTGTCTAACGCTCTGTCTAACGCTCTGTCTAACGTTCTGTCTAACGCTCTGTCTAACACACTGTCTAACGCTCTGTCTAACGCTCTGTCTAACGCTCTGTCTAACGTCTAACGCTCTGTCTAACGTCTAACGCTCTGTCTAACGCTCTGTCTAACGTCTAACGCTCTGTCTAACTCTCTGTCTAACGCTCTGTCTAACGTCTAACGCTCTGTCTAACGCTCTGTCTAACGTTCTGTCTAACGCTCTGTCTAACGCTCTGTCTAACGCTCTATCTAACGCTCTGTCTAACGCTCTGTCTAACGCTCTGTCTAACGCTCTGTCTAACTCTCTGTCTAACGCTCTGTCTAACGCTCTGTCTAACGCTCTGTCTAACGCTCTGTCTAACGCTCTATCTAACGCTCTGTCTAACGCTCTATCTAACGCTCTGTCTAACGCTCTATCTAACGCTCTGTCTAACGCTCTGTCTAACTCTCTGTCTAACGCTCTGTCTAACGTCTAACGCTCTGTCTAACGCTCTATCTAACGCTCTGTCTAACGCTCTGTCTAACGCTCTATCTAACGCTCTGTCTAACGCTCTATCTAACGCTCTGTCTAACGCTCTGTCTAATGCTCTGTCTAACGCTCTGTCTAACGCTCTGTCTAACGCTCTGTCTAACTCTCTGTCTAACGCTCTGTCTAACGCTCTGTCTAACGCTCTGTCTAACGCTCTGTCTAACGCTCTATCTAACGCTCTGTCTAACGCTCTATCTAACGCTCTGTCTAACGCTCTGTCTAACGCTCTGTCTAACTCTCTGTCTAACTCTCTGTCTAACGCTCTGTCTAACGTCTAACGCTCTGTCTAACGCTCTGTCTAACGCTCTGTCTAACGCTCTGTCTAACACTGTCTAACTCTCTGTCCAACGCTCTGTCTAACGTCTAACGCTCTGTCTAACGTCTTACGCTCTGTCTAACGTCTAACGCTTTAACACTCTGTGTCTAACACTGTCTAACGCTCTGTCTAACGTCTAACGCTCTGTCTAACGTCTTACGCTCTGTCTAACGTCTAACGCTTTAACACTCTGTGTCTAACACTGTCTAACGCTCTGTCTAACTCTCTGTCTAACTCTCTGTCTAACACTCTGTCTAACGTCTAACGCTCTGTCTAACGCTCTGTCTAACGCTCTGTCTAACGTCTAACGCTCTGTCTAACTCTCTGTCTAACACTCTGTCTAACACTCTGTCTAACGCTCTGTCTAACGCTCTGTCTAACGTCTAACGCTCTGTCTAACGCTCTGTCTAACGCTCTTTCTAACTCTCTGTCTAACGCTCTGTCTAACGCTCTGTCTAACTCTCTGTCTAACGCTCTGTCTAACGTCTAACGCTCTGTCTAACGCTCTGTCTAACGCTCTGTCTAACGCTCTGTCTAACGCTCTGTCTAACTCTCTGTCTAACGCTCTGTCTAACGTCTAACGCTCTGTCTAACGCTCTGTCTAACGTTCTGTCTAACGCTCTGTCTAACGCTCTGTCTAACGCTCTATCTAACGCTCTGTCTAACGCTCTGTCTAACGCTCTGTCTAACGCTCTGTCTAACTCTCTGTCTAACGCTCTGTCTAACGCTCTGTCTAACGCTCTGTCTAACGCTCTGTCTAACGCTCTATCTAACGCTCTGTCTAACGCTCTATCTAACGCTCTGTCTAACGCTCTATCTAACGCTCTGTCTAACGCTCTGTCTAACTCTCTGTCTAACGCTCTGTCTAACGTCTAACGCTCTGTCTAACGCTCTATCTAACGCTCTGTCTAACGCTCTGTCTAACGCTCTGTCTAACGCTCTATCTAACGCTCTGTCTAACGCTCTGTCTAACGCTCTGTCTAACGCTCTATCTAACGCTCTGTCTAACGCTCTATCTAACGCTCTGTCTAACGCTCTGTCTAATGCTCTGTCTAACGCTCTGTCTAACGCTCTGTCTAACGCTCTGTCTAACTCTCTGTCTAACTCTCTGTCTAACGCTCTGTCTAACGTCTAACGCTCTGTCTAACGCTCTGTCTAACGCTCTGTCTAACGCTCTGTCTAACACTGTCTAACTCTCTGTCCAACGCTCTGTCTAACGTCTAACGCTCTGTCTAACGTCTTACGCTCTGTCTAACGTCTAACGCTTTAACACTCTGTGTCTAACACTGTCTAACGCTCTGTCTAACGCTCTGTCTAACATTCTGTCTAACGCTCTGTCTAACGCTCTGTCTAACGCTCTGTCTAACGCTCTGTCTAACGCTCTGTCTAACGCTCTGTCTAACACTCTGTCTAACGCTCTGTCTAACGTCTAACGCTCTGTCTAACGCTCTGTCTAACGCTCTGTCTAACGCTCTGTCTAACGTCTAACGCTCTGTCTAACGCTCTGTCTAACGCTCTGTCTAACGCTCTGTCTAACTCTCTGTCTAACGCTCTGTCTAACGCTCTGTCTAACGCTCTGTCTAACGCTCTGTCTAACGCTCTATCTAACGCTCTGTCTAACGCTCTATCTAACGCTCTGTCTAACGCTCTATCTAACGCTCTGTCTAACGCTCTGTCTAACTCTCTGTCTAACGCTCTGTCTAACGTCTAACGCTCTGTCTAACGCTCTATCTAACGCTCTGTCTAACGCTCTGTCTAACGCTCTGTCTAACGCTCTATCTAACGCTCTGTCTAACGCTCTATCTAACGCTCTGTCTAACGCTCTGTCTAATGCTCTGTCTAACGCTCTGTCTAACGCTCTGTCTAACGCTCTGTCTAACTCTCTGTCTAACTCTCTGTCTAACGCTCTGTCTAACGTCTAACGCTCTGTCTAACGCTCTGTCTAACGCTCTGTCTAACGCTCTGTCTAACACTGTCTAACTCTCTGTCCAACGCTCTGTCTAACGTCTAACGCTCTGTCTAACGTCTTACGCTCTGTCTAACGTCTAACGCTTTAACACTCTGTGTCTAACACTGTCTAACGCTCTGTCTAACGTCTAACGCTCTGTCTAACGTCTAACGCTCTGTCTAACGTCTTACGCTCTGTCTAACGTCTAACGCTTTAACACTCTGTGTCTAACACTGTCTAACGCTCTGTCTAACTCTCTGTCTAACTCTCTGTCTAACACTCTGTCTAACGTCTAACGCTCTGTCTAACGCTCTGTCTAACGCTCTGTCTAACGTCTAACGCTCTGTCTAACTCTCTGTCTAACACTCTGTCTAACACTCTGTCTAACGCTCTGTCTAACGCTCTGTCTAACGTCTAACGCTCTGTCTAACGCTCTGTCTAACGCTCTTTCTAACTCTCTGTCTAACGCTCTGTCTAACGCTCTGTCTAACTCTCTGTCTAACGCTCTGTCTAACGTCTAACGCTCTGTCTAACGCTCTGTCTAACGCTCTGTCTAACGCTCTGTCTAACGCTCTGTCTAACTCTCTGTCTAACGCTCTGTCTAACGTCTAACGCTCTGTCTAACGCTCTGTCTAACGTTCTGTCTAACGCTCTGTCTAACGCTCTGTCTAACGCTCTATCTAACGCTCTGTCTAACGCTCTGTCTAACGCTCTGTCTAACGCTCTGTCTAACTCTCTGTCTAACGCTCTGTCTAACGCTCTGTCTAACGCTCTGTCTAACGCTCTGTCTAACGCTCTATCTAACGCTCTGTCTAACGCTCTATCTAACGCTCTGTCTAACGCTCTATCTAACGCTCTGTCTAACGCTCTGTCTAACTCTCTGTCTAACGCTCTGTCTAACGTCTAACGCTCTGTCTAACGCTCTATCTAACGCTCTGTCTAACGCTCTGTCTAACGCTCTGTCTAACGCTCTATCTAACGCTCTGTCTAACGCTCTGTCTAACGCTCTGTCTAACGCTCTATCTAACGCTCTGTCTAACGCTCTATCTAACGCTCTGTCTAACGCTCTGTCTAATGCTCTGTCTAACGCTCTGTCTAACGCTCTGTCTAACGCTCTGTCTAACTCTCTGTCTAACTCTCTGTCTAACGCTCTGTCTAACGTCTAACGCTCTGTCTAACGCTCTGTCTAACGCTCTGTCTAACGCTCTGTCTAACACTGTCTAACTCTCTGTCCAACGCTCTGTCTAACGTCTAACGCTCTGTCTAACGTCTTACGCTCTGTCTAACGTCTAACGCTTTAACACTCTGTGTCTAACACTGTCTAACGCTCTGTCTAACGCTCTGTCTAACATTCTGTCTAACGCTCTGTCTAACGCTCTGTCTAACGCTCTGTCTAACGCTCTGTCTAACGCTCTGTCTAACGCTCTGTCTAACACTCTGTCTAACGCTCTGTCTAACGTCTAACGCTCTGTCTAACGCTCTGTCTAACGCTCTGTCTAACGCTCTGTCTAACGTCTAACGCTCTGTCTAACGCTCTGTCTAACGCTCTGTCTAACGCTCTGTCTAACGCTCTGTCTAACGTCTAACGCTCTGTCTAACGCTCTGTCTAACGCTCTGTCTAACGCTCTGTCTAACGTCTAACGCTCTGTCTAACGCTCTGTCTAACGCTCTGTCTAACGCTCTGTCTAACGTCTAACGCTCTGTCTAACGCTCTGTCTAACGCTCTGTCTAACGTCTAACGCTCCGTCTAACTCTCTGTCTAACACTCTGTCTAACACTCTGTCTAACGCTCTGTCTAACGCTCTGTCTAACGTCTAACGCTCTGTCTAACTCTCTGTCTAACGCTCTGTCTAACACTCTGTCTAACACTCTGTCTAACACTCTGTCTTACGCTCTGTCTAACACACTGTCTAACGCTTTAACACTCTGTGTCTAACACTGTCTAACTCTGTCTAACGCTCTGTCTAACGTCTAACGCTCTGTCTAACGTCTAACGCCTAACGCTCTGTCTAACGTCTAATTAGCGCTTTAACACTCTGTGTCTAACACTGTCTAACTCTCTGTCTAACGCTCTGTCTAACGCTCTGTCTAACGTCTAACGCTCTGTCTAACGCTCTGTCTAACGTCTAACGCTCTGTCTAACGTCTTACGCTCTGTCTAACGTCTAACGCTTTAACACTCTGTGTCTAACACTGTCTAACGCTCTGTCTAACTCTCTGTCTAACGTTCTGTCTAACGTCTAACGCTCTGTCTAACGCTCTGTCTAACGCTCTGTCTAACTCTCTGTCTAACGTTCTGTCTAACTCTCTGTCTAACGTTCTGTCTAACGCTCTGTCTAACGCTCTGTCTAACGCTCTGTCTAACGCTCTGTCTAACGTTCTGTCTAACGCTCTGTCTAACGTCTAACGCTCTGTCTAACGCTCTGTCTAACGTCTAACGCTCTGTCTAACGCTCTGTCTAACGCTCTGTCTAACGTCTAACGCTCTGTCTAACGCTCTGTCTAACGCTCTGTCTAACGTTCTGTCTAACGCTCTGTCTAACGCTCTGTCTAACGCTCTGTCTAACGCTCTGTCTAACTCTCTGTCTAACGTTCTGTCTAACGTCTAACGCTCTGTCTAACGCTCTGTCTAACGCTCTGTCTAACTCTCTGTCTAACGTTCTGTCTAACGTCTAACGCTCTGTCTAACGCTCTGTCTAACGTTCTGTCTAACACTCTGTCTTACGCTCCGTCTAACACACTGTCTAACGCTTTAACACTCTGTGTCTAACACTGTCTAACTCTGTCTAACGCTCTGTCTAACGTCTAACGCTCTGTCTAACGCTCTGTCTAACGCTCTGTCTAACGCTCTGTCTAACGCTCTGTCTAACGTTCTGTCTAACGCTCTGTCTAACACACTGTCTAACGCTCTGTCTAACGCTCTGTCTAACGCTCTGTCTAACGCTCTGTCTAACGTCTAACGCTCTGTCTAACTCTCTGTCTAACGCTCTGTCTAACGTCTAACGCTCTGTCTAACGCTCTGTCTAACGTTCTGTCTAACGCTCTGTCTAACGCTCTGTCTAACGTTCTGTCTAACTCTCTGTCTAACGCTCTGTCTAACGCTCTGTCTAACGCTCTGTCTAACGCTCTATCTAACGCTCTGTCTAACGCTCTATCTAACGCTCTGTCTAACGCTCTATCTAACGCTCTGTCTAACGCTCTGTCTAACTCTCTGTCTAACGCTCTGTCTAACGTCTAACGCTCTGTCTAACGCTCTATCTAACGCTCTGTCTAACGCTCTATCTAACGCTCTGTCTAACACTGTTTAACACTGTCTAACACTGTCTAACACTAACACTGTTTAACACTGTCTAACACTGTCTAACACTGTCTAACACTGTTTAACACTGTCTAACACTGTCTAACACTGTCTAACACTGTCTAACACTGTCTAACACTGTCTAACACTGTTTAACACTGTCTAACACTGTCTAACACTGTCTAACACTAACACTGTGTAACACTGTCTAACACTGTCTAACACTGTCTAACAGTGTTTAACACTGTCTAACACTGTCTAACACTGTCTAACACTGTCTAACACTGTCTAACACTGTCTAACGTCTAACACTGTTTAACACTGTCTAACACTGTCTAACACTGTCTAACGCTCTGTCTAACTCTCTGTCCAACGGCTCTGTCTAACGTCTAACGCTCTGTCTAACGTCTTACGCTCTGTCTAACGTCTAACGCTTTAACACTCTGTGTCTAACACTGTCTAACGCTCTGTCTAACGTTCTGTCTAACGTCTAACGCTCTGTCTAACGCTCTGTCTAACGCTCTGTCTAACTCTCTGTCTAACGTTCTGTCTAACTCTCTGTCTAACGTTCTGTCTAACGCTCTGTCTAACGCTCTGTCTAACGCTCTGTCTAACGCTCTGTCTAACGTTCTGTCTAACGCTCTGTCTAACGTCTAACGCTCTGTCTAACGCTCTGTCTAACGTCTAACGCTCTGTCTAACGCTCTGTCTAACGCTCTGTCTAACGTCTAACGCTCTGTCTAACGCTCTGTCTAACACTCTGTCTAACGTTCTGTCTAACGTCTAACGCTCTGTCTAACGCTCTGTCTAACGTTCTGTCTAACGCTCTGTCTAACGCTCTGTCTAACGTCTAACGCTCTGTCTAACGCTCTGTCTAACGCTCTGTCTAACGCTCTGTCTAACGCTCTGTCTAACTCTCTGTCTAACGTTCTGTCTAACGTCTAACGCTCTGTCTAACGCTCTGTCTAACGCTCTGTCTAACTCTCTGTCTAACGTTCTGTCTAACGTCTAACGCTCTGTCTAACGCTCTGTCTAACGTTCTGTCTAACACTCTGTCTTACGCTCCGTCTAACACACTGTCTAACGCTTTAACACTCTGTGTCTAACACTGTCTAACTCTGTCTAACGCTCTGTCTAACGTCTAACGCTCTGTCTAACGCTCTGTCTAACGCTCTGTCTAACGCTCTGTCTAACGCTCTGTCTAACGCTCTGTCTAACGCTCTGTCTAACACTCTGTCTAACACACTGTCTAACGCTCTGTCTAACGCTCTGTCTAACGTCTAACGCTCTGTCTAACGCTCTGTCTAACGCTCTGTCTAACGTCTAACGCTCCGTCTAACTCTCTGTCTAACACTCTGTCTAACACTCTGTCTAACGCTCTGTCTAACGCTCTGTCTAACGTCTAACGCTCTGTCTAACTCTCTGTCTAACGCTCTGTCTAACACTCTGTCTAACACTCTGTCTAACACTCTGTCTTACGCTCTGTCTAACACACTGTCTAACGCTTTAACACTCTGTGTCTAACACTGTCTAACTCTGTCTAACGCTCTGTCTAACGTCTAACGCTCTGTCTAACGTCTAACGCCTAACGCTCTGTCTAACGTCTAATTAGCGCTTTAACACTCTGTGTCTAACACTGTCTAACTCTCTGTCTAACGCTCTGTCTAACGCTCTGTCTAACGTCTAACGCTCTGTCTAACGCTCTGTCTAACGTCTAACGCTCTGTCTAACGTCTTACGCTCTGTCTAACGTCTAACGCTTTAACACTCTGTGTCTAACACTGTCTAACGCTCTGTCTAACTCTCTGTCTAACGTTCTGTCTAACGTCTAACGCTCTGTCTAACGCTCTGTCTAACGCTCTGTCTAACTCTCTGTCTAACGTTCTGTCTAACTCTCTGTCTAACGTTCTGTCTAACGCTCTGTCTAACGCTCTGTCTAACGCTCTGTCTAACGCTCTGTCTAACGTTCTGTCTAACGCTCTGTCTAACGTCTAACGCTCTGTCTAACGCTCTGTCTAACGTCTAACGCTCTGTCTAACGCTCTGTCTAACGCTCTGTCTAACGTCTAACGCTCTGTCTAACGCTCTGTCTAACGCTCTGTCTAACGTTCTGTCTAACGCTCTGTCTAACGCTCTGTCTAACGCTCTGTCTAACGCTCTGTCTAACTCTCTGTCTAACGTTCTGTCTAACGTCTAACGCTCTGTCTAACGCTCTGTCTAACGCTCTGTCTAACTCTCTGTCTAACGTTCTGTCTAACGTCTAACGCTCTGTCTAACGCTCTGTCTAACGTTCTGTCTAACACTCTGTCTTACGCTCCGTCTAACACACTGTCTAACGCTTTAACACTCTGTGTCTAACACTGTCTAACTCTGTCTAACGCTCTGTCTAACGTCTAACGCTCTGTCTAACGCTCTGTCTAACGCTCTGTCTAACGCTCTGTCTAACGCTCTGTCTAACGTTCTGTCTAACGCTCTGTCTAACACACTGTCTAACGCTCTGTCTAACGCTCTGTCTAACGCTCTGTCTAACGCTCTGTCTAACGTCTAACGCTCTGTCTAACTCTCTGTCTAACGCTCTGTCTAACGTCTAACGCTCTGTCTAACGCTCTGTCTAACGTTCTGTCTAACGCTCTGTCTAACTCTCTGTCTAACGCTCTGTCTAACGTCTAACGCTCTGTCTAACGCTCTGTCTAACGTTCTGTCTAACTCTCTGTCTAACTCTCTGTCTAACGCTCTGTCTAACGCTCTGTCTAACGCTCTGTCTAACGCTCTATCTAACGCTCTGTCTAACGCTCTATCTAACGCTCTGTCTAACGCTCTATCTAACGCTCTGTCTAACGCTCTGTCTAACTCTCTGTCTAACGCTCTGTCTAACGTCTAACGCTCTGTCTAACGCTCTATCTAACGCTCTGTCTAACGCTCTATCTAACGCTCTGTCTAACACTGTTTAACACTGTCTAACACTGTCTAACACTAACACTGTTTAACACTGTCTAACACTGTCTAACACTGTTTAACACTGTCTAACACTGTCTAACACTGTCTAACACTGTTTAACACTGTCTAACACTGTCTAACACTGTTTAACACTGTCTAACACTGTCTAACACTGTCTAACACTGTCTAACACTGTCTAACACTGTCTAACACTGTTTAACACTGTCTAACACTGTCTAACACTGTCTAACACTAACACTGTCTAACACTGTCTAACACTGTCTAACACTGTCTAACAGTGTTTAACACTGTCTAACACTGTCTAACACTGTCTAACACTGTCTAACACTGTCTAACACTGTCTAACGTCTAACACTGTTTAACACTGTCTAACACTGTCTAACACTGTCTAACGCTCTGTCTAACTCTCTGTCCAACGGCTCTGTCTAACGTCTAACGCTCTGTCTAACGTCTTACGCTCTGTCTAACGTCTAACGCTTTAACACTCTGTGTCTAACACTGTCTAACGCTCTGTCTAACGTTCTGTCTAACGTCTAACGCTCTGTCTAACGCTCTGTCTAACGCTCTGTCTAACTCTCTGTCTAACGTTCTGTCTAACTCTCTGTCTAACGTTCTGTCTAACGCTCTGTCTAACGCTCTGTCTAACGCTCTGTCTAACGCTCTGTCTAACGTTCTGTCTAACGCTCTGTCTAACGTCTAACGCTCTGTCTAACGCTCTGTCTAACGTCTAACGCTCTGTCTAACGCTCTGTCTAACGCTCTGTCTAACGTCTAACGCTCTGTCTAACGCTCTGTCTAACACTCTGTCTAACGTTCTGTCTAACGTCTAACGCTCTGTCTAACGCTCTGTCTAACGTTCTGTCTAACGCTCTGTCTAACGCTCTGTCTAACGTCTAACGCTCTGTCTAACGCTCTGTCTAACGCTCTGTCTAACGCTCTGTCTAACGCTCTGTCTAACTCTCTGTCTAACGTTCTGTCTAACGTCTAACGCTCTGTCTAACGCTCTGTCTAACGCTCTGTCTAACTCTCTGTCTAACGTTCTGTCTAACGTCTAACGCTCTGTCTAACGCTCTGTCTAACGTTCTGTCTAACACTCTGTCTTACGCTCCGTCTAACACACTGTCTAACGCTTTAACACTCTGTGTCTAACACTGTCTAACTCTGTCTAACGCTCTGTCTAACGTCTAACGCTCTGTCTAACGCTCTGTCTAACGCTCTGTCTAACGCTCTGTCTAACGCTCTGTCTAACGTTCTGTCTAACGCTCTGTCTAACACACTGTCTAACGCTCTGTCTAACGCTCTGTCTAACGCTCTGTCTAACGCTCTGTCTAACGTCTAACGCTCTGTCTAACGTCTAACGCTCTGTCTAACGCTCTGTCTAACGTCTAACGCTCTGTCTAACTCTCTGTCTAACGCTCTGTCTAACGTCTAACGCTCTGTCTAACGCTCTGTCTAACGTTCTGTCTAACGCTCTGTCTAACGCTCTGTCTAACGCTCTATCTAACGCTCTGTCTAACGCTCTGTCTAACGCTCTGTCTAACGCTCTGTCTAACTCTCTGTCTAACGCTCTGTCTAACGCTCTGTCTAACGCTCTGTCTAACGCTCTGTCTAACGCTCTATCTAACGCTCTGTCTAACGCTCTATCTAACGCTCTGTCTAACGCTCTATCTAACGCTCTGTCTAACGCTCTGTCTAACTCTCTGTCTAACGCTCTGTCTAACGTCTAACGCTCTGTCTAACGCTCTATCTAACGCTCTGTCTAACGCTCTGTCTAACGCTCTGTCTAACGCTCTATCTAACGCTCTGTCTAACGCTCTATCTAACGCTCTGTCTAACGCTCTGTCTAATGCTCTGTCTAACGCTCTGTCTAACGCTCTGTCTAACGCTCTGTCTAACTCTCTGTCTAACTCTCTGTCTAACGCTCTGTCTAACGTCTAACGCTCTGTCTAACGCTCTGTCTAACGCTCTGTCTAACGCTCTGTCTAACACTGTCTAACTCTCTGTCCAACGCTCTGTCTAACGTCTAACGCTCTGTCTAACGTCTTACGCTCTGTCTAACGTCTAACGCTTTAACACTCTGTGTCTAACACTGTCTAACGCTCTGTCTAACGTCTAACGCTCTGTCTAACGTCTTACGCTCTGTCTAACGTCTAACGCTTTAACACTCTGTGTCTAACACTGTCTAACGCTCTGTCTAACTCTCTGTCTAACTCTCTGTCTAACACTCTGTCTAACGCTCTGTCTAACGTCTAACGCTCTGTCTAACGCTCTGTCTAACGCTCTGTCTAACGCTCTGTCTAACGCTCTGTCTAACGTCTAACGCTCTGTCTAACTCTCTGTCTAACACTCTGTCTAACACTCTGTCTAACGCTCTGTCTAACGCTCTGTCTAACGTCTAACGCTCTGTCTAACGCTCTGTCTAACGCTCTTTCTAACTCTCTGTCTAACGCTCTGTCTAACGCTCTGTCTAACTCTCTGTCTAACGCTCTGTCTAACGTCTAACGCTCTGTCTAACGCTCTGTCTAACGCTCTGTCTAACGCTCTGTCTAACGCTCTGTCTAACTCTCTGTCTAACGCTCTGTCTAACGTCTAACGCTCTGTCTAACGCTCTGTCTAACGTTCTGTCTAACGCTCTGTCTAACGCTCTGTCTAACGCTCTATCTAACGCTCTGTCTAACGCTCTGTCTAACGCTCTGTCTAACGCTCTGTCTAACTCTCTGTCTAACGCTCTGTCTAACGCTCTGTCTAACGCTCTGTCTAACGCTCTATCTAACGCTCTGTCTAACGCTCTATCTAACGCTCTGTCTAACGCTCTATCTAACGCTCTGTCTAACGCTCTGTCTAACTCTCTGTCTAACGCTCTGTCTAACGTCTAACGCTCTGTCTAACGCTCTATCTAACGCTCTGTCTAACGCTCTGTCTAACGCTCTGTCTAACGCTCTATCTAACGCTCTGTCTAACGCTCTATCTAACGCTCTGTCTAACGCTCTGTCTAATGCTCTGTCTAACGCTCTGTCTAACGCTCTGTCTAACGCTCTGTCTAACTCTCTGTCTAACTCTCTGTCTAACGCTCTGTCTAACGTCTAACGCTCTGTCTAACGCTCTGTCTAACGCTCTGTCTAACGCTCTGTCTAACACTGTCTAACTCTCTGTCCAACGCTCTGTCTAACGTCTAACGCTCTGTCTAACGTCTTACGCTCTGTCTAACGTCTAACGCTTTAACACTCTGTGTCTAACACTGTCTAACGCTCTGTCTAACGCTCTGTCTAACATTCTGTCTAACGCTCTGTCTAACGCTCTGTCTAACGCTCTGTCTAACGCTCTGTCTAACGCTCTGTCTAACGCTCTGTCTAACGCTCTGTCTAACACTCTGTCTAACGCTCTGTCTAACGTCTAACGCTCTGTCTAACGCTCTGTCTAACGCTCTGTCTAACGCTCTGTCTAACGCTCTGTCTAACGTCTAACGCTCTGTCTAACGCTCTGTCTAACGCTCTGTCTAACGCTCTGTCTAACGCTCTGTCTAACGCTCTGTCTAACGTCTAACGCTCTGTCTAACGCTCTGTCTAACGCTCTGTCTAACGCTCTGTCTAACGTCTAACGCTCTGTCTAACGCTCTGTCTAACGCTCTGTCTAACGCTCTGTCTAACGTCTAACGCTCTGTCTAACGCTCTGTCTAACGCTCTGTCTAACGTCTAACGCTCTGTCTAACTCTCTGTCTAACACTCTGTCTAACACTCTGTCTAACGCTCTGTCTAACGCTCTGTCTAACGTCTAACGCTCTGTCTAACTCTCTGTCTAACGCTCTGTCTAACACTCTGTCTAACACTCTGTCTAACACTCTGTCTTACGCTCTGTCTAACACACTGTCTAACGCTTTAACACTCTGTGTCTAACACTGTCTAACTCTGTCTAACGCTCTGTCTAACGTCTAACGCTCTGTCTAACGCTCTGTCTAACGCTCTGTCTAACGTCTAACGCTCTGTCTAACGTCTAACGCCTAACGCTCTGTCTAACGTCTAATTAGCGCTTTAACACTCTGTGTCTAACACTGTCTAACTCTCTGTCTAACGCTCTGTCTAACGCTCTGTCTAACGTCTAACGCTCTGTCCAACGCTCTGTCCAACACTCAGTCCAACACTCTGTCCAACACTCTGTCTTCAGGTGTCCGGAGTGTTGATGATCAGTGTGGGCTTTTCCTCTATTGATGGTAACAAACCTGTTGCAAAGGTAAACTAATCTAGTACACAAGCTTTAACTAAATATATAGCGTTTAAAAAAAACAAAAAACATCTGCACTCTCAAAGTTGTCTTAACCTAATCATTTTCCAATATCACCTTAAGCACAGACCATAATAAGCTCATTCTGTGGAACATAGTCAGGTTTGCTTAACGACTTGCTCTGGCGTGTCTCTCTGCAGTTGTTTGACCAGTTGTCCAGCAGTGACGGTCTGCTGGTGCTGCAGGTGCTGGGGCCCATCACTGTGGTCCTGGCGCTCCTCGGCCTGTGTGTGGCCTCCTTGAACATCAAACCTTTGCTTCTCCTGGTAACACAGACGCACATCTCAAAGCGGGAAAATGCCTTTCAAATAACCAGAGTCTGTTGTCCAGTTCTCAGCTCTCACCTTTGTGGAGTTTGTGGCTCTGATAGTGGCCGCCTCACCTCTCATACATATACAGACCCAGGTAAATGCCTCTGCAACTACAAGCCGAACCTTATTGCATTATTGCACCGTTGACATATTGGTCTAGGCATTTCAAATAAACATACTGAGACATGAAAATAGGAGGTGCTTCTGCATATTTCTAAAGCACCATCACCAAACTGGTCCTGATTTAGATTTGTTTATGTGCTTTTTAGATTTTCCTACCAGCAGAGAGAAAC
This sequence comes from Eucyclogobius newberryi, assembly GCF_026437365.1. NCBI lineage: Eukaryota > Metazoa > Chordata > Actinopteri > Gobiiformes > Gobiidae > Eucyclogobius > Eucyclogobius newberryi. Next base: position 17,332,762 of record NW_027315834.1, on the reverse strand, counting down.
AAAAAACGAATCCACAACAAAAAACACCGCCCACTAATCATGCTCTCTGTCTCCCAGTATACGGAATTGTCAAGAACGGCAGAACGGAGCCAATTACGGAGTAGAAAGAGTAGAATAATCGTAAATCCTTTCCAGGTTCGGTACACGGGCAAACGGCAAGCTCAGAAGTCAGGCAGAAGTGAATCACAAGACGGTCCAAGGTCGATAATGGCAAACAGGAATCACAAGGAGCAGGCAGGAATCAGAGTCGAAAGTCAAAAATGGGACTCAGAATCAAAAACGCTCGAATGCTGGGGCTAACAGGGCAAACACAGACAATCTCGCACTGAACAAAGGAAAATCAACACCTAATATACTACACCCAATGATTAACAATGAGGTACGACTGTGAGCGAGCAGAGAGACAAAAGGGGCGGTAACCAGAGGGAGAACAAGAAGGGTGGAGGGAAACAAAGAGGAGCAGAGGAAAAGGACTGAAACACATCTAACACCAGATCAGATCATGACAGTAATGTGTCAAATGATGTCTCTGTGCAGATGGACGGCGCCGTGGAGGAATTGTTTTTGAACGTGACCCCGCTCCACAAGGCGGAAACATATATCAAGCAGGAGCTGAGCAAACTGCAGGCGTCAGTGAGTTAGACTACACATCATGACAATCATACACGTATTTGCTATAGTAAAAATATTTTAAAGAAGTGTAAGGTACAATGTCTTGTTCACAGGAATCGTGTTGTGGGCTGAAGAGTTTTGAAGACTGGGAAGATCAACTGCCTGCTTCCTGTCTCTGCACACCTCCCACTCCTTTCACATCAATTTCATGGAGGTAAATTTATTTAGGTGTGATTGAAATGTTGTTAAGAATGTTGTCTTTCTATGTTAGTAATGCTTGGATTGGTGGAATAACTAGGAACATGTTTTGACGTGATGCAAAAAAGATTGCATCAGAACGGGCAAACTGCACAAAACCCTTACCAATGACACTGTGGCAATGTGAGAGTTAACAGCAATGGTAAAATACACGATATTTAAGCTAAACAATAAAACAAAAACATTGATCAACGCCACCCAAAGGCATTGCATTTGGAGAGTAAACATTTCACAACCATTACAAGATGCACACAGATTGATGAGACAGCTTAATTTTGCACAAGCACGAAGACATTCACAAGGTGGAAAAGCGAAACTCGACCACAACCGTCTTGGAGGTCAGAGGTCAGGAAAACTCAAGTGACATGCTTATACAGCCACTGATTGGGAAGAGCAAATTAGCCGTCAAAGCTCATACTATGCAATAATTGATTGTGATAAACTGTAAATTAAGAGTGTCAGTGCGTGTAATTGCATTCATATGATAGCTTATTTCTTTGTCGTGTTTCAGCAGCAGCAGCAGCACAGATGTCCATAACATCAGCTCAGTGGGAAGCTGTGTGTTAGCTCTAAGTGAGACTGTTTGGGTGCCACAAAAACCCTGGATTCATTCCAAGGTAAGCACAGAAATGAACCAAAGACATTCAGGCAACATCTGACAGCAGGCGTACATTGCACAGATAGAGGGGTGCGCACCTGCTTGTCTCTGTGGAGATGTTATTGCTTTGCCTATAATGCCTTACAGTATGGCAATAAACTTGTTTTTTGTTCTTTTTCAGCCTTGTGGCCCGATTCTAAAGAGCTATCTGAGCTTCCCCATCAAACTTCGAATAGGAATAATTTCTGCTGTCACCACCATCACAGTATGTAACTCTTTCTCCATGTCATTTAAAAACTGTATTGCAGTACTGTATAATCCTAAAGGACACCCTGTACACGTGCAAGCAAATTGGAGCAGATTGGCAGCCTGGCTTCCATCAGGCTGCCCCAGGGCAGCTGTGGCTACAATAGTAGTTTACCATCACTGAGTGGGGAGTGAATGAATAAAGCAGTGTAAAGTGCTTTGGGTTTCACAAAAGGTGCTACATACAGTAAATTCAATTAATAATGAATAAATAATTTGACTTTACTTCACTTTTTTACACATGTATTTTTGAAATATAAGTTTAGCTTAACATACATCATAACATATTAATGTCAGCGCCGCTGGAAAACCTTGTATTGAAGGCTTTCAGACAGGACTAGTCGAGTAAAATCATCAGGTCATTGACAAGCACAATATAGTAGCCTTTCCCTCATTATTTATTTATTATTTCCTGGCGTTGTGGTTAAGTGAATTTCTCTCTGTTGTTGTCGTCCTGGGAGGAGCCACTGCTCAGACCACCACAGGAGCAATGAGTGGATCTGCCGGCTGAAGCCCCTTCATATGGGCTGTTGACCGCTCAGGGATGGCGGACATGGCCACACAGAAAGTCTTATAGCCAGCTGCACAGCAGTTGTAAGTGTCCCAGGGTGTGGTGGTACAGGTGAAAACTGCAAGCCCCTCAGCGCTGATTTGGCGGGAAAAAAAATATCTGCCACTGCCCCAAAACTCAAGCTTTCTGCTGGATTCAAGCTGCGACTGGCAGAAGCGATAAAACAAATCTTCCTTTCCTGTTCTTGGGACAGGACAGCACACCTTTTCTGAGAGCGATACCTGGTGGTAACAACTACCAAATCAATGGTGAAACACCACTGGGCATCGGATGCATCTAAAATCTCTTCAATCCTTGAAAGAGGGAAAAGCGATGCACTGTTAAGGGGCAAATCAGCGCCTCAAATTTCAACCCGGAAGTCAGCTGACTTATTTTTTATAACGTTGTTTTAGATCAATATAGCGATTTAAGATGTCCAAAATATAACATAGGGATCCCCGGGGTCATAGAATATAACTATATAGCTGAGAAAAGCACAATAGCTCTTCTTTAATGCTGTTTCTGTCAGGACAGTAAAGACAAAGATGTAACATTGATGTGATTAAAAATGGGTTTTGTTGCAATTGTATGATTCTTTTCTGTTATATTTATGACAAAAGTGTTCCGCTGTGGCCAAATCTAACATCCTTAATTTTAGTGATATTTTGAGGTCCAATTTAATTAAAAAATGCCTTTCACCTTTTTTGTATATAGGTATATAGTTATAGGAAAAATAAGTTGTCAATTACATAGTATCTGGGTGTTTTTTCCCCACAACTCCGCCCATAACACAAATGATGTTTTATATGTTGCAGATTGCAGCAATAGCCTTGTCTCTTGCTCTGGGTTTGGAGGACCACTGGAGGAGTCCTGCTGTGGAGAGCACAGTGGATGAATACAACAGAGTGAAATACCAACCTCAACCCTACCTCTCCTGATCTTTGACCTCCATATACTATCGCTCCATCAGATAACTCTGGCTATTTATTGTATTGAGTAGTGAACTGGTATGTTATAAAAAATACATTTTCAAAAAGCTCATCAATGACTGTTAAGACTGTTGACATTTCTGAGGGGCCTGTTCAGGAGCACTTATCATGGTCTATTTTCATACATGGAAGGGGACAGCATGAGTTCCAGGAAGTTCTACACATTGGTGCTGTACCTAAATTTGTTTTTGTGTTGTAAATACAGATGCATTGGATGGGATATAAGATAATACAATTTTAAGTGTTCAAATGAAAATACAAGTCTGCACAGTCCAGTAACAGGTGCACAATGCCGGAGGTGGAGGTGTCCAGCAAAGAGCTTTAAGAGCTGAGCGCGTAATGGCGCTGCACTGTTTACGTGAGTGGGAGAAACATTTGAACATGTAAAATCAGACTGTATTCATCATTCTCTAACTTTTAATTTGTGTTATATGCCTATGATGAAGGTTGTTTCATTATGATTATCTTGCCCGTATGGGGATAGTAACACGACTCCAGTGCATTAGTTTTGAAGTTTATTAGTTATGATTCTGGCCATTCACAGAATGCACCAGACCACGCCCTCAATTTGCTTCCCTCCACCTCATATTTTGACATGATCACACCTCTTGTCTAGAAGTCCATGCATTGCGCTGTCAGCAATTGCGCCGACGCAATAATAATAATTATGTCAGGAAATGAGCGACCCAACGCCCAAGGGGGTAGGGCTGAGTAGGACATAGCGAATTCAAAATATGTAAAGGATAAGGGTTAGCAGATAGTGAACTAGGTTGCATCTAATGGAAAAAAGGGGTTAAAGCATCTTATGGCAAGAAGTATGAGTCCCATTTTGTCCATTGCTTGTTGAATTTGTCCATTCTCAAGTTGAGTCTGGCGGTTATTTTTTCCATGTTGCGTATGTCAGTTATGATGTCGGTCCAGTCCTTAACAGTCGGGGCAGCTTGGGTCATCCACTTTTTTGTTATTGCCTTCTTCCCGACGGCCAAAAGTATGTTCCATAGATATCCATCCATTATGTTCATGGCAGGAGTTTTGAGACCAAAATACTTTATTCCAAATTTGAGTGGGATAGGGGTGTCCACATCTATTTTCAACTGGATTCAAACTAATTTCTTCATCTTTCAGCATTGTTCAGATTTTCATCAACATCAGTTTTTCTTCTACAGTTTTTCACCAACTCTGCCAGGTGGATTTCTCTCTCTCTCTCTCTCTCTCTTTTTTTTTTTAAAGGAACTTGATAATGTTGTTTCGTAAAGAGCATTGCGATCAAAAGCATAATTTGTGTAAATTTTGTGTCAGTTTACAGAAATGTGTATTTGACATAATTTCACTTTTGAAATTGACATATTTTTAAACCAAAGTTTTCATAAAATTGTAAAATTACTGTTTAAAACTTCAGACACAATTGTAAGCCATCATGGTACAACTATACATTGAATATATAGCATTATATTGCATTTGTTGGACGCTCAAAGAGACTTAAAATACTGAAACAAAAGTAAAAAAAAACAAAAAACATTCTATTCTTGCACACAAATAAGTCAGAGTTCTTCCTTTCCATTTCCTGTGTCACATCCTCACTGGAAATCACCTATTCAAGAGCAATGCCTGCAACATGTAACTTGTTTGCAGCAACACATGCTCACCGCAAGTTGTTAGAGGTGAAGGGAAATCTAAATATGTTAACCATTACTATATTGTATAATCAACTATATTCATTTTACGAAACTGTTTTACGAACTGTATTAAAAGTATAACCAACTATTTTCATTTTAGACTGTGTTACACTTGGGTTAACTCCTTATACGCACAACACATAGTCTATTCTCCCATTTGAGACACTCACTGCTCCTTTTGAGACATTCTCTGATAAGGACGGAGACCTTCCCGGAACAGCTGCAAACTTCAAGGCCACAGACGTGCGAAAGAGCTCATGGAAGAATACTGGAAGGAGGCGTCAACCGTCATATTCCGCCTAATATCTGAATGTTATAAATATAACGCGGAGCAGGGATTTTGGCACGTCCGGACCGCCCGTGTAAGACGCCACACATTCGATAGGGACATTTTAGGTTAGCGCTCCGTTTATCTCTATTAGTCTTGTAAATAGCAGGGATTAAACATCTGATTGATTTTAACTTTCTGTTTCTTGCCCCTTCTTTCATAAACGAGCACGCCGACAGAGGTCATCAGGGTGCCATTTTAAAAACAGCCTTTAACATTTTTGTCAGTTTTGTCCTCAATTCATCACGGAAGTAAAAATGTTCACTTAACTGTAAAATATTTTTTTAAGAGTTATTTTCATTTTATGTAACATTTGTGCCAATATGAGTGTTATTTTCAACAACCGTAGGACGCTAAAAGCAACTTGTCTGAAGAAGGGCTGTCCTGCTCACTAATGTTTTGATAAATGTTCGTTTCTCTTTCCTCTTTCAGCTAAAAAAACTAATTCATCAACGACAAAGAGGATATTGGTTTTGATGTAGATGTACACTTCTGGGCAACCGTACATATTTAAAGAATGTCAAAAAAACACGGTAAATTACACCACAAAGAGATCAACGTTCTTTCACCTCAACCTGTGGTGATGATGGAGAAAAGTTACACATTCAGCAAACAGAAATAGTAAAATTGTTTGTTGTATTTACAGAAAGCAGTGAGACAAACAGGCATTTTAGATAAGTAGGTTTAAAAAAAAAAAAAAAAGAAGAAATATACGTATATTTTTATTTATTTTTTTGTCACATACTTCTCTGCTCATGATCCAGTGAGACTGGCCTAAACGACTTTGTGTCTGTGTAGAACTTATATTCTCTCGAGGAATAAAAAAAAGAATAAAAAAAACAATAAATGAAAGAATATTTATTGATAATAACGACTATGGAGGGCTTCTGGGTAATTAGAGGTGTGGTTAGAGAGTGGGGCGTGTTTACTAGTGGAGTGTAGGTTGAGGCGTGGTCCCGCTCCTGAACATCAGTTAGCGATTACATCTCCAACTCCACTAATCAGAAGTAGGATTATTCCGGATGGTGGCGCTCAGGCCAAGAGGAAAATACAGATGGCGTACGCATTTTACAAAAATGTATTGAACAAAATTATATTTCAGATTTTATTATACATGCATTTTACATACATTTTACTATCTTACTAAACTAAGTCATAATTAGAAAACACATACAAAGAAATACAGTCAGTTAGACTAAGCCTAAAAGTCAGTTTTATAGTCGTTTTATTTCTTTATATGTATCAAAAAGAAGGTGGCAAAGTATTGTCAAGGCCACTCTATATTTAGTGGAATGTTTAATAAACAAAAAACTCCCATCTCACTCGCTCCATGGTCTCGCCCCATTTTCTAAGCTCGGGTCCTCCACCAGAGGCCTGGGAGATTGAGGGTTCTGCAGTATCTTCATTGTTTCTTGCACTGCACTTTTCTTGACTGAGATGTCTGATGTCTTTCCAGGGATCTGCTGTAGCCCCCAGTGTGGGGGTGTATAATATATATAGCTATACATATACATTCCTATTGATAAATAAAACCTTTGCTAGCTTATCACAATTTCTCATATATTACAGGTTCTCCTGTTTTTCTAATAATGTCTTAGTTTGGAAGAATAGCTTCATGGATCTACTATAAGAACTGGATAAGACACCCCCTCTGGGTTAGGGTTACCCTCTGTCAGCGTGTGAGATTGAGTAATGGCTCCACGGTACTGCAGCATCTGCACAAAACAACGAGTCAAAAATTCAATTTTGGTGGTTTATTTAGTCCCATCGGCCCCAGAAAAGTGGCAAACCATGTGCTTCAATGTGAAAAAAAGGTTACATATTTACAGAAAAAAGTTCATAAACTCCAGCCTTGAGTATTGGCTGTTCAACAGGTGTTGCCCACTCTGCAGCCAAGCACCAACTAACTGGCAGCTAAACTGGCCCTGCTTTTATACCCCTATGCCCCTCCCATGGGCATTACATAATCCACCCAAAATTCATTTTAAAAAAGAGCACAGTTTTCCCTAAGGAAAACATTAAAATTATTCCCAGAATTCTCAGAACTTTACTTGGCCTGTCCTTCATTACATTGGCAGCTCATTCAAAGAGTAACAAAAATGGCACAAATAGATATTTATGATCACACGATAATTCATACCTCGCACCACTGTGCATTATAATGTGTTCCATACATGCTTCTCTGTTTGGCCATCCAGCAGGAGCTATATGTACTGTACATGAAGGTGGACAGAAGTGATGTGCACCCTGGCTCTCACCGAATTGGAGGAATTTAACGACCGGTATACATATCGACAATCGGGTTGACAATGGACAAGTTCAATTGAATTTATTTTTGTGACACACAAAATCACAAGAGCAGTTGCCTTGAGGGGCTAAAAAACAATTGGAAGGTAAATGTGCCTGTTTAATAATATAGCCACATTTACGGGCCGGTTTATCATTCACGTGGTTAGAACAAAACATTGTGTGCAACGTGGGCTCCGAGTGCCGCATGGCACTCTCAGTTATGGGCGGCTCCGTCACAGAACCCATAAAGAAGGCAAAGCAAGGCAAGTTTATTTGTAGAGCACATTTCATACACAAGGCAATTCAAAGTGTTTCACACAACAGCAAAAATGCATTAAAATCACAAAGAAATTACAGAAACAGAAATACAATAAAATGAACTAAATAAAAAATGTAATAAAAAACACCTGGCCACAAAGGGTAACGTGTTTTCGGAGTCCAACTCATTTTTAAATCCTTTTTGAATCAGTCCAACTGATTGTACGTACTTTTACACGTCCAACATGTTTTGGAGTCCAACTCTCTTTGAAATCAATCCAACTAATTGTCTAAACTAATGAAATCACAAACTAAAGAGAAGAGTGCAAAGAAAAATCCTTTCAGTCATATGCGCAGCTAAACAAAACAGTTTTGAGCTTAGATTTGAACATTGTCAGAGTAGAAGCCTGTCTCACATCTTCAAGAAGAAATCTTCCAGATTTTAGCTGCACAAAACTGAAATGCAGATTCCCCATGTTTAGTCCTGACTCTGGCACCAGCAGGAGGCCGGTCCATGTTTAGTCCTGACTCTGGCACCAGCAGGAGGCCGGCCCATGTTTAGTCCTGACTCTGGCACCAGCAGGAGGCCGGTCCATGTTTAGTCCTGGCACCAGCAGGAGGCCGGTCCCTGAGGTCCTCAGAGTCCGAGATGGTTCATATGGCACTAACATGTCCAAGATGTACTTTGGTGCTGGGCCATGGAGAGACTTGTACACAAGCAGAGCTGCTTTAAAGTATATTCTCTGAGCCACAGGAGCCAGTGCAGAGACCTGAGAACAGGACTAATGTGATGGTACTTCCTGGTTCTAGTCAGGACCCGAGCAGCAGCGTTCTGGATGTACTGCAGCTGTTTTACAGCTCGTTTGGAGAGGCCAGTGAGCAGGCCGTTACAGTAGTCTAATCTACTGGAGACAAACGCATAGATAAGTCTCTCTAAATCTGGTTTTGACACTATGTTTTTGATTTTGGCAATGTTTTTAGATGGTAAAAAACTGCTGATGTTATTGATTTGATGTGGCTATTAAAGTTCAAGTCTGAGTCCATTATTACCCCCAGATTTCTAACTTGATTTGTAGGTTTTAGAGCGAGACTCTGGAGGTGACCGCTAACACTTTCTCTTTGTTTCTGTGGGCCAAAAACGATTATTTCAGTCTTGTCTGAGTTCAGCTGGAGAAAGTTGTTTTGCATCCACAAACTGATCTGTTGGATGCAGTGACAGAGTGAATCCACTGGTCCATATTCACCTGCCGACAGTGAAACATAGATCTGAGTTTCGTCTGCATAATTGTGATAGGACACATTTTCACTGCGTATCATCTGACCCAACGGCAGCATGTAGAGGTTGAACAGAAGGGGACCCAGGACTGACCCTTGGGGCACTTCACAGGTCAGGGTCATGTGGTCTGAGACACAGCTACCAATTTCAACAAAGTACTTCCTGTCTTCCAGATAGGACCTTAACCAGTTTAGAGCAGTGCCAGTGATGCTCACCTCTAGTCTCTGTAAGAGGATCCCATGATCGACAGTGTCAAAAGCAGCACTCAGATCTAACAGAATTAAGACTGAGGCTTTGCCCGTGTCAGTGTTCAGGCGGATGTCATTTGTGACCTTGACAAGAGCAGTCTCAGTGCTGTGATGAGGTCTAAAACCTGACTGAAAAACATCAAATGAGTTGTTTATTAAGAGGAAATTTGTGAACTGTTGGTAAACAACCTTTTCAAGGACTTTGCCCCAAAATGGCAGATTAGAGATGGGCCGGTAATTACGCAGTACTGCGGCATCAAGACTGCTCTTCTTTAGGAGAGGCTTTATGACCGCAGTTTTCAAAGACATTGGGAATGTTCCAGATTGAAGAGACATGTTGACTATGTGAGTGAATGGTGCTAACAAACTGTTCAGCACAGACTTTAGAAATCTGGAGGGTAACACATTGAGGCAGCATGTAGATGAACTCAGACTGGTGATGATCTCATGGACAGTTTTATCAGTTACAGGTGCAAAGTGAGTTAGCTCTAAGTGTCTTGGTGGTTTTAGGGTAATTTTTTGCATTGTGGGATTTATAGCATTTTTAATGCCCTGAACTTTGTCAGTAAAGAATAGTGCAAACTCATTACACTTGGATGTGGAAATTAGTTCTAACGGCAGCTGAGCTGGAAGGTTTGTTCATCTGTTTACTGTGGCAAACAGGACACGCGAGTTGTTACTGCAGCTTCCAATTATTTCAGAGAAATATCTTTCCTTAGTTCTACATAAAATTAAGTTGTGCATGTTCAGCTTCTCTTTGTAAATCTCTTTTTGAATCTGGAGCTTTGACTTGCGCCATTTCCGTTCGGCCCTTTCCTGTGCCCTGACCGAATCATCATTTCTCCACGGCGCCTTCTGCTTATTTTTAACCATTTTAGCCTTCATAGGGGGAATGGTGCCTAGAACTTTCAAAACACTAGATGTAACCGAGTTCAACAAGTCATTTACATTAGAACATGAGACATTTTCAAAGTTTATCATTTCCATAAACAGTGCACCTGTGCCATCACTTATGTGTCTCCTCTGAACAACTGCAGGACCAACCGGAGGTTTGGGAAAAACAGACAGGTCAAAGAAGACACAGAAATGATCAGACAGAGCAACATCGACCACATTGACATTTGAAATATTTACCCCTTTTGTAATTATGAGATCTAGAGTGTGTCCTTGGCTGTGGGTGGGGCCTCTCACATGCTGAGTAAGACTAAATGTTTCAAGGACAGCATCAAGCTCTTTAGCGTTTCTGTCACAAATATTATCAACATGCACATTGAAATCACCTGTAATGACCAAACCATCAAAGTCTGTGCATACAACTAAAAGCATCTCAGTAAAATCATCAAAACTTTTGCAGTGCTGGAGAGGCTTGTATAAAACAATGAAGAGAATGGATGGAGACTGTTTTAGCTCCATTTTAAAGGATACATACTCAAATGATGAAAACACCCCAAAACACAACCCGCGGGTAATTATTTCATCTCTAAAGACAGCACAGACTCCACCCCCTTTTTTGTTTTCTCGTGTTTCAGATTCAAACTTAAAGTTGGGTGGAGCAAATTCTATCAGAACTACATTTCCTGTGTTTTTGTCAAGCCATATTTCAGTTAAAAACATAAAATCAAGATTATAAGAAGAAATAAAATTGTTAATTTGGAGTGATTTGTTACATAAGGATCTGACATTTAGCACATCAAGTTTCAGACTAGTTTCAGTGAGACTGGGCTTTATGTTTTCACAGGGAATATGAATCAAATTTCTCAGATCGGGCCGCCTGACTCGTATTTTGTTTTTCCATCTGTGTGATGTGACTACAGAAATAGCACTAGGGGGGGCTCTTTTTACATAGGGCCCCGGGTTGGTTTGATTTCTAATATGACAATAAGTCCCGGCAACGCTGAGACCCAGTGCATCCTATTTATGGGAGATACCAGGTGAAAGGCGAGGGGGGATGGGTGGTGGGGCTTTTGTTGGTGAAAGGTTGTTAAGTATTGACATAGCCCTTGATCTTGCAATATTGGGCGTGAGTGGAGCCATCTTAATGCCTGATTTGATTAGACTCTCAAAATGACTGGGAAGGCCCATGGGTGAGGGTGGAGATGAGAAGGAGAATGAGGAATCTGTAGTGGGAGTAGATGTTGCAGGGGGAACCCAGGGATGGTCTGAAGGCAGGGGCAATGACAGGGATGTTGTTGGGCCTGTCACAGATGGGTCCAAAGCCTTTGAAGATTGTTGTGGTGCTGTTGCTGATGAGTCCTTCGCTGGAGGCGGTGGAGGTGAATGTGGAGCAGCTGGAGCTGAATCCTTTTCTGGTGGTGGTGGAGCGGCTGCTGATGAATCCTTTGGTGGAGGCTCAGGTTGTGGTGCTGTTGATGTTTTGAAACATTGGCTGATGGAGCAGGAATTCTTCTCTCATTCCTCTCCTCTCTAACTATCTGCTCAGGGACCTGTCCAGGCCCAGTCCAATGCCTCAGAGCGTGGAGCAGGTTCTCTGTCAGCACCCTCAATCCACCTCTGCATAGGTGGGGGCCATTTCTCTTAAACAGGTCCTCTCTTTTCCAGAATAGATAGAAGTTCTCAATGTAATGTATTCCTCTAGCTGCACACTCTTTGGACAGCCATGTGTTCAGCTGAAGCAGCCGGCTAAACTTGTTTATCCTCCTGTCGATGTTTGGAAGAACTCCACTTATGAATGTTTTGATTTCCACTTTATCAAGCACGTCGAATAACTTCAAGAAGTCTTTTTTCAAAACTTCAGTCTGTTCCCGCCGCATGTCCACTGCACCCACGTGCACAATCAGCTGTTTAGCTCCTCCATGCTTAGCCATAATATTTGGAAGGAGTGACGTTATCTCAGAAACAGTGACGCTTGGAAAATAATGTGTTTTTATCTTTTCATGCGTCACATTCTTATCGCCCCGTCTCCTATCAAAACAATCTGTGTGACCTTGGCTCTTGGTACAGATCCTCCTCGCTGTATTTTGGCCACGTCATTCGTTTTTTCCATTTAATTCCATCTCTGAAAATGGTAAAAATCTGTTGTGAGCTGTATTTTAGGTGACTTTACGTTATCTTTGTATTGTTTAGGCTTTGCACCAAGTTTGTTCCAAGAAACAGCCTGGTCTTTCTGGTTTTTAGACAGTTTTGGAAACGACACAGAGTCACTGCGGTTTAGGTTGAAAGTAGCAGTTTTTCTTCCATAGAAGTCTCCCATAAAGAAGTCTCCCATAAAGAAGTCTCCCATAGAGCGTAGATGCATTTTTTGAGGAAACAAACTTGTGTTCAGCTGACTGCGACCTACAGCCTTCAAATGGGTCACATTTTGAAGTGATTCTTCTCACAACCTGAACTTTTAATTGTTTTCAAATGCTCAAGGTTAAGTTTAGCCGAGCTTCACGCTCAGCCTGGGTCTTCTCTGTTCTAGCTCTCCTGCACTACATCTGTAGTATATATATATATATATATATATATATATATATATATATATATATATATATATATATATATATATATATATATATATATATATATATATACATATATATATATATATATATATATATATATATATATATATATATATATTACTTTGCATGTTTGGCGGGCCGGATTATAAAGCCAAATGGGCCGTATGTGGCCCACGGGCCGTAGTTTGCCCACCTTGGAAATCTAAAGTTTTAATACTTAGACCGTAAATCCTTATGGAGTAAACACTAAGTCTAGAATCAGAAGGATACACAAGTTTGTGGCACTGGACTCATGATTTATGACTGTTATTGTTAAAAGGTTTTAGTGGTCCTGTCCTGTTTTACAAGGGAAGCACACAAAACGACAACAGGCCTTTCGGTTTATGACTGACCGACAGGGAAAGAATAGAGTTGGTAATGTGACATCTTACCTAACATCATAGAATGTTTTGTTGGCCTAATGTTAAAACCATCAAGATTTAAAAATGTGAATTACTAAAATTAGTGTTCGTTCAAAAGTATTCTGGCACTATAGACTGATAAATGCATTTACCAGTAGTTGCTCAGCCGTGACATGACATTCTTTTTGTTTTCAGTCGAGTCTCGTCAGTCCCATCTCTAGTTGAAGTCAGTCGCAGCTTCTTCAGTCTCGTAGTGCGGCGCTGTAAGACTGGACTTGTAGTTGGACTGCAAAGTGTGAAAGACATAACTAGAGCCCAGTAGCAGGGCATTTAAACAATGCTTATAGCAGTAACACGTAAAGTAAGTTTTCAAATAATAGGTAACCGTGGCAGATTTTGTCATCTTCAGGTTGCGTCATGTGAGAATGTGCATTTACCTGGGTCCATCATGATGTTGTTGCAAGACAGTTTACAAAAAGAGTTTGGGAATCCCAGTGCAAGATGTTGGATGTGGTGCAATGCATTATGCCACATCCAGTACCAGTGAATTGCCAATTTGTCATTTTTCTTATGTAAGTCTGAGAGAGAGGGATGTCAAAACTTTGTACAGTACATTTACCTGCAGGTAGCTTTACAGAAAGTGACAGTGAGGATCTCTTAAACCCAAGCTGTGGGTGGACTTTGTTTGGAATTTGAACAATGTGTTGGAAAGACAAAAGTCAAGGTCAGGGGCCCCTCGACTTCTCAACAATGCCTTTTAACCTTGTGATTGAAATTTACTTGCACATTTTAAGCAGATAGAGCATGGGAGTATGGGTTTTAGAGGGTATTTTGGAAAATCAGACACACATTTTTGAGATTTTTTAAAGCCGTGGTAGCGGCAATGATGGCTCCCCGCCTTCCCACGCGCATTTTGATCGCGATTGCCCCGACACTGCATTCTCTTAGACTTTATTCTTTAGACTTTATTCTTTAGACTTTTATTTTTCAGACTTTATTCTTTAAACCCCCTCCTCCCTGTACCTCCGTCACCTAGCAACAAAGACCCGCCCCTAATGCTGATGCTAACACTAATGCTAAGACCACACACAAGAGGAAATGTTCCATCAAAATAAAAGAGGAAGAGGAAGTGAAGGCAATAATTGTGCCCCTGCTGGCCAATTGTGAAAATACACAATATCTGCAATGCACTTTTTTCATGGCGTCTTGAGGAGAATATAATCCATGAGTTTCAAACAAATCAGACAATGTTGAGTTTTTCACACAATGGGTAGGGAGCGCTAGAGAGTAAATTTGTTACATGGTATTAATTATTTCCAGTCAGACATAAAAACGCATTAGTGAGTGAAATAAGAGCTCTGTAGATCAATTCCAATAGGCGTTTCTTGTCCTTGAAAATACAGCAAATTAAGCCTTTTTTGCCTTGTTACGCAGAGACCGTAAGGAATATCAACATTTTTTTGAATATTTATTCAATTTCAATGTCTTTAGATGCAAAAAGTGTTGTTTTGAGCTCGATTGGACAAAAAACTTAGGACAAGTATGATTTTGAGAAAAAAAAAGTCAAACATGGCTGACTCCCTGTTTATCATAGAGCGATGCTGCCAGGTGCGTTTTACTCCTCAGAGGTCAGAGGTCAAAGGTAGCTCTATCACTGTCCCAAGTCTCATGTGCCTAGACCAAAGTTTAAGAGTTTCATGTTTTTTCTTTTTTGAACTAGTCGGCACTGTTGCGACGGGCGTTCTCGCAACCTCCATTTTATTTGAGTTTGGGCCGAGCCAATGGCGTCTATGTCCCCGTGTGGGACTTTCAGGGGGTCAAAAATGCCAGAGTTGTGGCAAAGTGACCATGAATAATAATAATAATTAAAGCCGCACCCGGCGATAAAGGCCCTCGCCCCCCTTGCGACCGCGGGGTACCTGCCACTGCGAAGAGCACACCTCTAATCCCTCGGCCTACATCACCCCTCCCTCATAAACAGCACAAACTTTACACTACTTCATTCAACATTTTCACAACCGCACGGTTTGAGATAGAATTATGTCCTCACTGACTTTTATGTTCAGTGTGATGTGGAGAGTAAGTATGCCTAATTTTAACTGTTAATGACAAGTACATGATTTAATCTCATTCAAAATATTATATATATATATATATATATATATATATATATATATATATATATATATATATATATATATATATATATATATATATATGTCATTCAAAAAGCCAATAATAAAGGTCTGAACTTCTGTCTGAGGAGGTCTAAGAGTTTGTCTTATTCTCTTACTTGGCCCCACACGTTCTTCATGCAGACTGGATCTCTCAAATACATCTTTTGTGTTAACGTGAAGAGCGATTTTGTTTCAGCTTGTTTCTTTGTGTCTGCTTGTACAATAACTATTTTTTTACTGTGTTCTGACTGGTGTTATGAAGCCAAACTTTTAAACTGTAATTAATTAAACTAGCAATGACAACAAAAGTCAATATGTCAAAATGAAGATAAATTCTTTCTCACAATTGCACTGATGTTATTCAGCTCTTGTAGCTGTCTTGACTGAAGCAGTGCATGTTATCTGCATGTCCTATTTTCATGGTCTGAACTGGGGGGGGGGCTAAAGGCCGGCCCAGGCCGCACCTCTCGTGTTCTTTATCAGAGTGAGCGCTCCATCCTCCCACACACAGTCAGAGAAGTGGAACCAGTGGAAGGTGGAATCTTCGACGCTCAGGACTAAAGTCTCAAAATGGGAAAGATCAACATATGCCTTAAAGTCTCTTTTATCTTCTTCAATGCTTTGTTTGTTGTAAGTAACCATTTTAACTACTTAAAAGAAAAAGAAAAAAAAATGTTGTAGCAAATTTTTTTTTTAGCTAAATGCATCAAAGCTGTGTTTGTGATTTCATTTATTATCATTTTTTGGGGGATACGTTTTACCCCGGTCTGTAATAACTATTAAAAGGCAAAACTATTGTAGCAATAGTGTCCCCTCCCCCCCGGGGAGAAATAAAAAATAAGATTTATTTGTTTTCCAAAAAAGATTCAAACACTTTTGTGTTAGATATTGGGGGAACTTTTGGGAGTGCAGTGCATGGATAGTTTTAATTAAAAACATCTGTGGCATTACATGTTGCATAACTCATTTCCAGTAAAGAGAAACAAATGGGTGGAGAGAGAGAGGCAGTGGCACAGATTTGTAGATGTAGAGCCCCGCTCCCATATTTGGCCCCCATTTTGGGGCCCCCTTTTCACTCACAAAGAGCGGAAACAGGAAAAGTAACATTTAAAATAAAAAAAAACAGACAGTCTATTATTTGGCAGAAGATCACATAATGCAAACATATATAAATAAAAGTACATGAATAAAACAATAGTAATAATTATATTAAAAAAATGAATACATAAACTTTAAATGCACAAAATAGAAAACATCGTTCTCATTTTTGTATTATATACAAAATAACCTTCATACCTCAAGTTTGTGAGCAACTTTCTGAAAGACAAAATAAAGTTAGTTGTGACAAAAACAGCCAAATAAAATAAAGTTCCTTAAATTTAGGTTTTTTTTTTGGGCAAGATATTAAACAACAAAGACTTGATTTTTCTTCTACAATTGTCACGGTAATTATTATTATTTTGTTTTTTACGATTATATTTCGACTTGAGTAATCACGATAACCCAATAATCTTGACGTGCCTACACGTGGCTGGAAGAGTTGTGAAGGTTTGAGAAAACTGGCGGCAGTTTGTTTTTTTGCCCACCGTTCTGCTGTCATTTTCTTCTTAGCTCATCGGATGTCTGCTGGTTTTCGGAGCAGTGAGGATCAGTGGTGTTACTGAACAGGTACGCACGCACGCACGCATGCATGCTTTCAAACTATAAAGGGATTTTCCAGGACAGGATGTTGTTGGCACACACTGAATGCTCTGCTGTAAACCACTGCACAATTAAATCAAGATGTGAGAAATAGAAGCCCCTGTCTGAATCCAGCTTTATGTCTTGAAATGTTTACTGTTTTCTAATAGTTAAAATGGACCACAACAACTGGTAATCATTACAAAAAAATCTAAATCAAGATTCCTATTTGTTGACATTGAGAAGAAAGTTTATGTAAATCAATTAAAGTTTGATTGTTTTCTGTTCAGTTTTCCTCAGTTGGGACTCCAAGAATCGAGTGGTTCTGGATCTTTGCCATTGGAGTCCTCGGTATCTCGTCCCTGGGCATCTACGCCGGATGCTCAGAGAAACCGCTAGTGCTTAAAGTTGTAAGTAAAGTTGGTGCTCCACTTTTCTGGTGAAGAGTTCGCCAATTGCCTGTATCCATTGAGATGTTGCTTTGCCTAGAATGTTCTGCAGTAAAATGTCTTTCAAAGTGTTTTTGAGCAAGAAAATCATCTGTAATCGAGTAAATGCAGTATTGATAAGTTTTATATGATTTTGAGACCTTTCAAAGCATCAAAGGTAGTGACCTTGAATAAAACTATATATATATATATATATATATATATATATATATATATATATATATATATATTCATATATATATATACATGTGACAAAAACAGACAAATAAAATATATATACATGGGGTGCACGGTGGCAAAGGCGGATAGCGCTCTTGCCGCCCAAGAAGGAGATCGTGGGTTCAATTCTCGGACCAGACCATCACATGATCTCTCTGGGTGGAGTCTGCATGTTCTCCCCGTGTTACCGTGGGTTCTCTCCGGGTTCTCCGGCTCCTCCCACCGTCCAAAGACATGCATGTGTTAGGCGACTCTAGGTAACTCTAAATTGGCCCTAGTGAATGAATGTGAGCGTGAACTGTCTGTAATGTCTATGTCTCTGTGTTGGCCCTGCGACAAGTTGGCCGCTGTCCAGGATGTACCCCGCCTAAGGCCCGAAGTCACTGGGATAGGCTCCAGTCACCCTATGAAGAGATTTCCAGTTTTTATTTGTATTTTTTGTTTGCTCAAAGTTCAAACTACAAATGTGGTAAAAATAGCCATTATGCAAAGTTTCAAACAGTAGAGTTCTGTTTAAAAGTATACTGTAGTAGAAAGTACAGATACTGCTTTCAGATCAAGTATCCTCTGTAAAACTTACTTGAGTACAGATACCTAAATATTTTACTTTTACATTCATATTTTGCTAATTACCACCACTGCTTTCAATATCCTTACTGTCATATTATAATTCATAATTCATCTTTGATAGCAACAGGTCTTGTATTTCTCAGAGCATTGCTTTGTCTTCTAGTTTGCAGGTTTCATGGTGGCTGGAATTATTGTCATGATCATCTTTGGCATCTATGTCGCTGTCACAAGAAACACGGTGAAATGTTTATTGACATTTTTATAGTCATTATGGACATTTTTATAGTATTGCCATAGTTCTCATCCATCTTTTGTGTCCAAAGATCAAAGACCTCTTCACAACTAGATCTGACACATCTAATACCTTGATGCAGAATGAAGGATTCAGAAACATGCTGAGAGATCTCCAGGGCACTGTAAGTGCCTAGTGCATTTTAGACGCTGCTGTTGTCTTCCTGTTTGGAGCTGCTGGATGTGTCTGTGTCGCTGCAGGTCAAGTGCTGTGGGCTGAGCGATGCTGATGACTGGGGCCCCATTATCCCAGAGACCTGTGCCTGTGATAGGTATTCATACGGAATATGTATTCCCAGATCGCAGGTTGGTTTTATGACAACTTTTAAAGACGGACATTGTTTAATCCTTTCACTGTGGCCCTCAGAGGCAACTGTTGTGGTGATTTTGGGCGTTACAAAAATAAATTGAATTGAATTGAATAAAATATTCACCAACAATATGTATGTTTTGTTCATGTAAGACATGCAAATGTTATTGATTAAAAAATTACAACAAACACCTAAACGCACTCCAAGACTCCTTAGAGAAGAATCCTCTAGATCAGGGGTAAAAGTAAACCCACAAAGCCAATACTTATATTGACACATTGCTTTTGTCTGCAGTCTACCACGGGCCCAGCCATGATCCATCTCGAAGTAAGTCAAGTTATTTATTTTATTCATTTAATGTTATTTATTCAATCATTGCATGGAATAATAGAATAATAGCTCACTTTAGTAACATGATGCATGATGTCCATCCTTAGACCTGTGGAGCATACATTTTCGACTTCGTTGACATTTTCATGAAGGTTGCGATGGGCTTCTGCTTTGGTTTTGCCGTCACAGCTGTAAGTCTTTATTAACAGAGTTAATATTTTATTGCAGATTGTATTTTTCCTTGCTTACCCCAATCACAGGCATAGATTTACATTTTAAAGCCTGTATGTTATGACGAAGAGAGATTTTGACATGTTTGTTTTTGCCCCATTATTTTGTTATTTTGTTTTAAATATACACATAAATATATATCTATTGGGGAGTCAATTTGCTGAAAACGTCTTTGGTATTTCTATCAAAAATCATAAATGTTCAGTTCTATTCAATTCTATTAAGGAATTAAGGACCTTTCCTTGTTCAAAATAGATATCTAGATTTGAATTGTGCTATTGCTATGACAATGAGACCGGTGGCATGCCAAATTCTTCAAATCAGGAATGAATTCTTATGCCTGAAGCCCAACCAGATAAACTACACATTATATCTTAAGCTTTCTGCCTGTGCCTCTGCAGTTGTTGGGGCTGTTGGTGACACTCCTGATGCTGCACCAGATCAAACAACACGACGGAGAAGGACCAGGCATGTCTATGAAGAATTACTGAAGCAGCGTTCCCATGTTTGCTTCATGAACCATTATTCTGAGCAAAATTACTAGTTACTCTCAGGAATATATGATGGCCGCCACTATTGCTTTATTGTGTTTTAATCACAAGTGGGGTCTATTTTTTCACTTTTTTTTCACTTTTTTATTGTTTAATAACCAAAGGTCTGTTTTTATATTACGATTGTGTGATCACAAGTATATTTGTTTTATATAAGAATGATGAACACCATGTTATCAATGTAAGAACAGCACTTGTTAGTTAAATAGAGGATTAAATTCACTTCTTGTATCTCGATGATTACTACAATTATCTGTACAGAAGAAATGAAGGCAAGAGTGCTACTTTCAAATTGTCCTTTTGTGCTCTTCAATGCAGGGACCAGTCTTAAATAGAAATTTGAAAACAGCAAAAAGACCCAGCAATGTGTGCATGCTTTGTACCCAATTATGCAAATCTGTACATGGGTTTCGGGACAAACTATTGAGGTGAGGTTGACACGCCAATGATGTGCTGTTGATACAAATGTCAATATCAGGCTAAGCCTTGACTATTCCTTATCACAAATACATTTTTGTGATTTGAATATCTATAAAGATTTTGACAGTGTTTCACACAGTAAAATGTTTAGAAAACTGACTGATCTAAATCCAATTTTAAAAGCAGACAGCTTTCATCCTTCATGGCTGCTGCAGAATATCCATTACAGTCCATTTCAAAGACTCCAATGGATCTGGAACACTGATTCCTGTTTTGAAAAGAAAATACTCTTGACACTTGTAGGTTCAAAAACAGAGGCAATAGCACTGTCTTCAACAACAGAGCAACAGGTCTTAACACAGAAGGACTCATTCAAAAACCAGATAAAAATGAGCGTTCCCTTTGTAGCTGAATATAGCACTGAAGCAAATCGAGTCAAACAAATAATGAAACCAGAGCACATTGAGAGAAAGCTTCTGAACTTGGCAACACAAACTGTGCTGCACTTCAACTCTCCATAGGTGGCAGCAAAACACCAACTACAGACAATCATATCTCACGCCTAAACAAGAGGAACGACAAACCCAAAGAAAGTAGTGGCTTTACACATGATATCTTATTGTGAATTAAATATAAATTCAATATGGAGAGTACGACGTCAGATGATATTATTATGAGCCAAAAAGTCACGGGAATATCATTTTCCAAACATTCAGCCAAGTCATTACGCCTCAATCCTGAAATCTTCCAAAAATGTTGCTAATGTTGACACAACCCAACACAAACTTTTGTTATTTATTCAAACATGTAATGTAACTCATTATGATAAAATAACACATTCACATTCACTCATATTTATCTCTATCTGTATAATTATAAGAATAAATCCACTTTGGTAAGTTTTACCTGAATATGTTACGAGTGCACTGTTTAGGAATTAATTCAGGAAGAGTCTATCATTCTGAGTTTTTCTCTGTATGTCAATCACATGTTACACTGTGTATGTGATTGTATGTGCCTCTGCCATAATGCTGAATACTGGATGTGGCTGTGTCAAATACGGAATATGCTTAATCTCTTACAATGATTTTGCTTTGAATGAAAGAACCCCTCTATTATTATCATACATTAATTCATTGCCCGAGAACAAGAGATTAGAGAGTGTTGTGCGTATTGTATTGTATTGTATTGACTGGCCGAGTCCACCCACTGCAAGTCAGCAGCTGAATGTGATCACTTCAGATATGACCACTGCAGATGTGACCGATGTGACCACTGCAGATGTGACCACTGCAGATGTGACCGATGTGACCACTGCAGATGTGACCGATGTGACCACTGCAGATGTGACCGATGTGACCACTGCAGATGTGACCACTGCAGATGTGACTGATGTGACCACTGCAGATGTGACCGATGTGACCACTGCAGATGTGACCACTGCAGATGTGACCGATGTGACCACTGCAGATGTGACCGATGTGACCACTGCAGATGTGACCGATGTGACCACTGCAGATGGGACCACTGCAGATGTGACCGATGTGACCACTGCAGATGTGACCGATGTGACCACTGCAGATGTGACTGATGTGACCACTGCAGATGTGACCGATGTGACCACTGCAGATGTGACCACTGCAGATGTGACCGATGTGACCACTTTAGATGTGACCACTGCAGATGTGACCGATGTGACCACTGCAGATGTGACCACTTCAGATGTGACCAATGTGACCACTGCAGATGTGACCACTGCAGATGTGACCACTTCAGATGTGACCAATGTGACCACGTCTGCAGTGGTCAGATGTGACCACTGCAGATGTGACCACTGCAGATGTGACCACTGCAGATGTGACCGATGTGACCACTGCAGATGTGACCGATGTGACCACTGCAGATGTCAGATGTGACCGATGTGACCACTGCAGATGTGACCACTGCAGATGTGACCACTGCAGATGTGACCACTTCAGATGTGATCAATGTGACCACTGCAGATGTGACCACTGCAGATGTGACCGATGTGACCACTGCAGATGTGACCGATGTGACTGACGTGACCACTGCAGATGTGACCGATGTGACCACTTCAGATGTGACCACTTCAGATGTGACTACTTCAGATGTGACCACTGCAGATGTGACCGATGTGACCACTGCAGATGTGACCACTGCAGATGTGACCGATGTGACTGACGTGACCACTGCAGATGTGACCACTGCAGATGTGACCGATGTGACCACTGCAGATGTGACCGATGTGACCACTGCAGATGTGACCACTGCAGATGTGACCGATGTGACCACTTCAGATGTGACCACTTCAGATGTGACTACTTCAGATGTGACCACTGCAGATGTGACCGATGTGACTGACGTGACCACTGCAGATGTGACCGATGTGACCACTGCAGATGTGACCGATGTGACCACTGCAGATGTGACCACTGCAGATGTGACCGATGTGACTGACGTGACCACTGCAGATGTGACCGATGTGACCATTTCAGATGTGACCACTTCAGATGTGACTACTTCAGATGTGACCACTGCAGATGTGACCACTGCAGATGTGACCGATGTGACCACTGCAGATGTGACCGATGTGACCGCTGCAGATTTGACCGATGTGACCACTGCAGATGTGACCGATGTGACCACTGCAGATGTGACCACTGCAGATGTGACCGATGTGACCACTGCAGATGTGACCGATGTGACTGACGTGACCACTGCAGATGTGACCGATGTGACCACTGCAGATGTGACCACTGCAGATGTGACCGATGTGACCACTGCAGATGTGACCGATGTGACCACTGCAGATGTGACCACTGCAGATGTGACCGATGTGACCACTGCAGATGTGACCGATGTGACCACTGCAGATGTGACCACTGCAGATGTGACCGATGTGACCACTGCAGATGTGACCGATGTGACCACTGCAGATGTGACCACTGCAGATGTGACCGATGTGACCACTGCAGATGTGACCGATGTGACCACTGCAGATGTGACCACTTCAGATGTGACTACTTCAGATGTGACCACTGCAGATGTGACCACTTCAGATGTGACTACTTCAGATGTGACCACTGCAGATGTGACCACTGCAGATGTGACCACTGCAGATGTGACCGATGTGACCACTGCAGATGTGACCAATGGGACCACTGCAGATGTGACCACTGCAGATGTGACCGATGTGACTGACGTGACCACTGCAGATGTGACCGATGTGACCACTGCAGATGTGACCACTGCAGATGTGACCGATGTGACCACTGCAGATGTGACCGATGTGACCACTGCATATGTGACCGATGTGACCACTGCAGATGTGACCACTGCAGATGTGACCGATGTGACCACTGCAGATGTGACCGATGTGACCACTGCAGATGTGACCACTGCAGATGTGACCGATGTGACCGCTGCAGATTTGACCGATGTGACCACTGCAGATGTGACCGATGTGACCACTGCAGATGTGACCACTGCAGATGTGACCGATGTGACCACTGCAGATGTGACCGATGTGACCACTGCAGATGTGACCACTGCAGATGTGACCGATGTGACTGACGTGACCACTGCAGATGTGACCGATGTGACCACTGCAGATGTGACCACTGCAGATGTGACCGATGTGACCACTGCAGATGTGACCGATGTGACCACTGCAGATGTGACCACTGCAGATGTGACCGATGTGACCACTGCAGATGTGACCGATGTGACCACTGCAGATGTGACCACTGCAGATGTGACCGATGTGACCACTGCAGATGTGACCGATGTGACCACTGCAGATGTGACCACTGCAGATGTGACCGATGTGACCACTGCAGATGTGACCGATGTGACCACTGCAGATGTGACCACTTCAGATGTGACCGATGTGACCACTGCAGATGTGACCGATGTGACCACTGCAGATGTGACCACTTCAGATGTGACTACTTCAGATGTGACCACTTCAGATGTGACTACTTCAGATGTGACCACTGCAGATGTGACCACTGCAGATGTGACCACTGCAGATGTGACCGATGTGACCACTGCAGATGTGACCAATGGGACCACTGCAGATGTGACCACTGCAGATGTGACCGATGTGACTGACGTGACCACTGCAGATGTGACCGATGTGACCACTGCAGATGTGACCACTGCAGATGTGACCGATGTGACCACTGCAGATGTGACCGATGTGACCACTGCATATGTGACCGATGTGACCACTGCAGATGTGACCACTGCAGATGTGACCGATGTGACCACTGCAGATGTGACCGATGTGACCACTGCAGATGTGACCACTGCAGATGTGACCACTGCAGATGTGACCGATGTGACCACTGCAGATGTGACCGATGTGACCACTGCAGATGTGACCGATGTGACCACTGCAGATGTGACCACTTCAGATGTGACTACTTCAGATGTGACCACTTCAGATGTGACCACTGCAGATGTGACCACTTCAGATGTGACTACTTCAGATGTGACCACTGCAGATGTGACCACTGCAGATGTGACCGATGTGACTGACGTGACCACTGCAGATGTGACCGATGTGACCACTTCAGATGTGACCACTGCAGATGTGACCAATGTGACTGACGTGACCACTGCAGATGTGACCGATGTGACCACTTCAGATGTGACCACTTCAGATGTGACTACTTCAGATGTGACCACTGCAGATGTGACCGATGTGACTGACGTGACCACTGCAGATGTGACCGATGTGACCACTTCAGATGTGACCACTTCAGATGTGACCACTGCAGATGTGACCGATGTGACCACTGCAGATGTGACCGATGTGACCGATGTGACCACTGCAGATGTGACCGATGTGACCACTGCAGATGTGACCACTGCAGATGTGACCGATGTGACTGACGTGACCACTGCAGATGTGACCGATGTGACCACTTCAGATGTGACCACTTCAGATGTGACTACTTCAGATGTGACCACTGCAGATGTGACCGATGTGACCACTGCAGATGTGACCGATGTGACCACTGCAGATGTGACCACTGCAGATGTGACCGATGTGACCACTTCAGATGTGACCACTTCAGATGTGACCGATGTGACCACTGCAGATGTGACCACTTCAGATGTGACCACTTCAGATGTGACCACTGCAGATGTGACCACTGCAGATGTGACCACTACAGATGTGACCGATGTGACGACTGCAGATGTGACCGATGTGACGACTGCAGATGTGACCGATGTGACCACTGCAGATGTGACCGATGTGACGACTGCAGATGTGACCGATGTGACCACTGCAGATGTGACCGATGTGACCACTGCAGATGTGACCGATGTGACCACTGCAGATGTGACCGATGTGACCACTGCAGATGTGACCGATGTGACCACTGCAGATGGACCACTGTATTGAGTCCCACAAACAGTGTTGGGAAGGAACCACATACCATTAAATGCTAAATACATGTACCAAAAATACATAATCACAATATTAATATTGAGTAACTGTATTTATATTAGATACTCTTTCTTTTGATTCAGAATACATTAACTATCCTAAAACCAAAGGAATACATCATGGTTAGAATTTAAACTGCACAGAATTATTCAGAAAAGACTGCTCTTGTGTGGGTGCGCATTTATGAATGAATTAACACAGTGAAACAAACATAAAACAGTTTTAAGCCACAAACATTACATTTAATGCAGATATTTAGTATTCTGTAAAAAAAAACATTCAATGTATTGCCATACCTCAAAATGATTTGAAATACTGAGATGTCTCCGGTCTTATGGGCACTTAAGCCGCTTCATTCAGTGGCGGCAGATGAAACTGGCTCGTCGAGGAGTTATTTAAGGATCAGAGGAAAAGAAAGGATGAGTCTTCCCTAAAAGAAGCAATGTGAAGAACAAATGTGAAATGTGAAAATGTGAACTGCTGAAAAGTATGTGGTTGGAATGATTGCTGTGACAAGAGAAGACAGTTTTCAGTGATCCACATGCAGTAGGAAGATTTGTTGGTCGGTGGTGGGAGCTGTGAATTCAGTCAAGATTACAAGAAGTGGAATGGTGATTATTGACTGCACAAATAGAAGTCAGAGTGATATCGCCCTGAAGATCGAGCTCTATGGAAGTGCTAATGTGAGGTGTTTTGAGCTGGATGGGAAAAGGAGGACGAAAGGTGATGTCTGTACCTTGTTGGATGAAAAGATGTTTTTAAGTGTTGCTAATGTCTGTGAGGTGAAAAGGTTGTCTCGAATTGTGAACGGAATGAAAGTTGAAAGTGAGTCTATTTGCAAGACTTTTTTTGGTGAGGCATTATGGAGAAAATGCACCTGGATTATGTAAGCTATCCACTTCGGGCCTTTGAAAGAGCAGCACTCCGCTGTTACTCCTGTCAGGAATATGAGCAGAAGGAAGAGAAGATGTTTGAGATGTGTAAAAAATATTGTGAATATGAGAAGTGTGCAGAAGTAGAAATTCATATTCAATTTTGCATCGCAATAGGAATCATCGAGTGGGAACTGTGAGCTGCCCGAGGTGAAAACTTGAGGGGAAAATGTTTAAAGTGAGGTCTGAAAACAAATTGAAGCTATGAAGAAGGTTAAGGATTGTAGGGAAAATATTGAACAAAAGAGTGCAAAGATTCCATCTCTGTGGATTAAAAAAAATCATTTTTGGCCTTCAATGTTATGGTCATAAATTGTGCTTGTGGATTTCAGGGAAGGTCGGAAATAATAGAAGTGATACTTGATGCAGCGTTGACCATGTCGCAGGGGGAAAATTGCACCAGATACTAAGGATGCATATTCTGCTGAATAAGGACATATCAGTTTGAGATGGACTGGATGAAGTCCAATATATATATATATGTAGATGGCGGAAATGTACCTAATTTGCTGAGTCTGCCACTCGCCATAAAACAAGACAAAGAAGAAGAATGGCGGTAGATAAAAAATGACAGACTTCTCTCCTTTTAGACTTAAACTATTGAGAACGTGCATCAGAACCACAGGAAAACAATTGCTCTGTCTTACAGATGTTGAAGTCACTACCAACGGCAATAAAGATTTAAAAAGAATAGGAAATACCATTAGCCGCATATTAGCGTTAGCATTCCTGTTTCGGGTGAATGAACTGCTTCTCAGTTGCCATACTTTAGAATTACAAACTCATTCATCCAATTAGTTGCTTCATGACAATAAATTACGTAAATATTTGATCAGACTCTATGAGTTTGATTAAGGGATCCAAAATGTATTGTGTTATTTATGTATGTTAGCAATAAGTTATCCTGCTAGCTGTATCTGTGATACATGAACCCACAAACATGCAGTAAGTTTTATATTTTGTTGTTGTACAAAGTAGACTGCAAACAAGCAATTCAACTATATGAAATCCAACACAATAAATACTGGACTTAAATCACCCCCAAAAATAAAATGACACAAAGTCAATTTTACAGGTAGAAATACAAAACAAAATCTCATAAGAAAACAGGAATCATACTGTGGATTCATATTTTATTTTGATTGATTAACAAGTGATGAAAACACTTGTATCTGATACACGCATATATGATTAGCTTTGAGTCAAGTCGGTCAGTTTAAAAATGTTTAATTGAATGTAAATTGTCTGAAGCCAAACCACTGATCCTTCGGGTTAGGGGTTCCTTTTTGTCTTTGGCTATTAAATAGAAATCACTAATCACTAATATAGTTTTTGGATGTTAATTTGAAATTAATCACCAATCACACCCCATTCATTTCAATGGATACTGTGTTTGTTTTCACCCAAAAGGAGGCAGGGAGGTTCTGGTGGCACAGGAAGTTTATGATCAGAGACATCCATGGGTCTCAGTCACGTGACTTATTTCTCATGCCATGTTGAAGACGTCACACATGCCGTGGCCTCTCATGAAAAACAGTGCATAAAACTGAAACTGAAAATGATTGATACTAAGAACACAGAAGTTGTTGGCTTTGATTCTTCACTACAGAAACAAGCCACTGACACATAAAAGCACCGACAACTTGCCGCAACAAACTTTTGTGGACATTAAAATCTCAATTTCCTTGTCCTCAAGCCCTCTGTACCGGACAAGCCCTCAAAGCTTTCACGAGCACGGAGCCGGTGTGACTGTCTGAGCCTAAAATATAACACCTGGACATTTGGAAATTAGGCTTGTTAAAACTGTCTTCAAGTAGGCTAAGGTTTATTAGCATAGACACGTAATTAAGTGTAAATTGGCCTTTTCCAGCTGCTAACTACCTAAAATAAACAGCTCAGCCTCAGTCTAGAAGGCCCAGCAGAGGATGTACTTCCTGCGGCAGCTGAGGAAAGCCAAGCTGCCAGTGGAGATGATGGTGCAGTGCGACACGGTCATCATTGAGTCCATCCTCACCTCCTCCATCACTGTGTGGTACAAACAGACACTACAGTGCATTGTGCGCTCAGCTGAGAAGGTGATCGGCTGCAAACTTCCATCTCCGCAGGACCAGAAAATCTTGCTCGTAAACCATATCTGAGAGTGTGACTTCATCAAAAATAAGAGAAAAATGAGAAACTATACACACCTTCCCGTTTAGTGAGTGAATAAGCAAGCACTCAAAAAATCACTCAATCATGAATCCGTCTCCTCTTCAATAATGTGTCCGCTTAAGAGTTAGATGACCCAGGCTTTACATGATGGAGAAATCAAAGGCCTGAGTGTGGCTGCAGGAGTACACGCAGGGTACAGGCCAGGGTAAAGAATCACAGACACGCACCTGACAAGTGCTGGGAAAGTCCTGTGCTCAATCTGTTTTCTAAGGAGCGGTTCACACAGTCTCAAGACACACCATCGGACACAGGCTAGCAGAGAGGTCAAAGGTCGAAACAGCCAGATAACTGACAAGGCACTTTCCTGACAGCAGACGCACAGTAAGCGTCCACAAGGACCAGGGTGAGATGAGACGAGTAGAGCGTTTCTTGGAGAAAACCTCCAGCCTAGTGTCCAGACATTTTTAATGTGGAAAATTAAAACAACTAAAGTATAGTGTACAGTGTCAATGTACAGTTAATTTAATTAACAGTGAAACTAACATCAGACCTAATGTATTGAAAGGTTTAATAAAAAGTCGCAGGAAATTCAAGCAATTCCAAAAACAGCAGCATTGAATGAGAGTCATCTGTTACCTACAGGACAATAAAGTGTGCCTTAAAAAGAGTCAGCCATTGAGCTTACAGCAAAAGCAGCTAACTTATTATTTGTGTGTCTGTTTTTATAATTATTTTTATTTCTACAATATACTGTAAGGGGTACTGTACATTTGATGTTTAACTTTATTCCTTCACTACTGCAGAGTTACAATTGGTAGTTATTCTGCTCCACCAAAATGATTCACATGTGAACGCCAACACAGCGCAATCGTACTAAACAATCAGTCATATCACACTAATAATGCAGCCTCCACATCATCCTCCTCAGGCCTGGTCCGCAAAAGTAGCTCATTCAAGTCTTCAAAGTACCTTTGGGATCTGCACATTTGACCTTGACTTCAATTCAATGCAGAATTCAGCCCAAATGACCCATACATAAAGTAAATGTTTATGAACAATGAATAATGGCAAGAAATAATTTCAACTTCAAGAGCATGAAAAAAGAACGCTCTAAAATAAAACACTCAATGTTCGGCTGCATATGCATATGATTAATTTGCACAACCATTTGGAATGGTTTTCATTTGGTTCAACCCTTCACATTTTGAGGGTTATTTTAACACATTTTAGGATATAGAGTATATCATATTTGTAGCTGTTATGACTTGATAAAAAGTGATGATAAATGACGGAACGTGAGGCTCAAAAGCAGCACAGACACATCTGAACCAAGTGTGGATGTAATGAATAATTTATACCATATGAATGTTGTGGGCTGAAAACAGTTAAATAGGAACAGCCTGAAGGGAAAATACACTGGAACATTTCCTGTCTGTCACACTCACGCACAGACACACTCGTTCACATCCACAGCATTTGCATGCAGAAAACATTAAACTGCTTTAAGTTACAAAATCACCAAAAGCTCTCAATGTCCCCTTAAAGTTAACTTATTTGGTACAAATAGCATCATTCTTTATGTCAAATATTTCAAATAACATTAAACTTTTTATCTCATCTACATCTGAAGGCATCAAAGCAGCTTGACATGAAATACAAAATACATTAAAATATCTCATTTTATTGATGAATCTATGTTGTCCCCACAGTAGGACTTGTACTTGTACTTCCTGGCATGGCAATCTAAAGTATGTTATAGGTACAGAATTATGAAAAGTAGTCAAATAGAATGCCTTGACCAAGTTATTTTAAAAAATACATATTTCCCTCATTTGATAAAGCGCCTGAGAACTCCAGAATGCATGATCAACTTTGCTTGCAACAGATGCTGATCAAAAGGCCTCCTCGCTGTCAGCATTTGGCTCTGAAAACGCATGTTCCTGAAGTTTGCTGCCTTTTGTTTCATGGATTGCCGCTCCAAAAATAGCCCTTGACACGTTTCCCATTATAGTCCACTATTGCTGTGTGCTCAGGTACAGCCTTTGATTCACGCCCCTGGCTCGTCTGTCAATCATTTGTACTCACACAACACAAATCACGTCCTCTTTTTCTCCACTCTGCTCACAATTAACTGTGACCGCCTTCATTGCTGTTACTATGGTGATGCCTTAAGCAGCTAAAATCCTCACTACTTCTTGTCTTTGGCACATTGGGATGTATATGGAAACAAATGCGTGTTTGATTTGATTTCGTCTGGTTGCATCATTTCAGGTCTTACATGAAAGCTGGATGTGTCTGTCTGTCAAAGTTAGTCATGACAGTGCAAGATCTCCCTGTGTTTCTATATAAAGAAGGGTCCTCTCGAAAGGCCACACCAGGGCACACGCTTTCCCTTACTGGGCTTTAAATTCACTTGTCAAACAGAGGCAATTACAGCATAAAAGACATAAGAAACAAATGCTCCAATAGCTGACAAACACATGTTTTTCTTCAATGAAAAGGAAAGTATATATAAGTATAGTACATCTAGATGTGCTATAGTACATCTAGACAGGTATCAGTGTCACACAGTTAGTATCTGCTTGGGAAGATCTGCTTCCCCTATAAATTGAACTGATGGTATCACTATGCAAGGCTCTGGAGTTACTGAAGTGTGTTCGAGTAGTTGTCAGCCATTGGCCTTTAGAATTCAGGTGTTCCGTGGCCAAAGAAAAATTCCTAATTTGTAGTTGGCAATCTTTTTCGGATTATGATTATGAGACCCTTTTTCTAATGCGCACCCTTAATGGGTGGTGCTTTGGCTTTTGAAAAAAAATCCAAGGCCAAGATTGATTGTGTCTGAAGTTACATCCATTTTTCAAATGCCTTTTTGTGCTGCTTTTAGTTCATCCACTTCCTTTAGGTTGAACTGGAGACTAGTTTTTAAAGTCTGGTTATAAGAATAAACGTGTATTTTCTGTAAAAATCTGCAGAGAAACAAAAGAGATTTGAAATCTTGTGTGAATCACCCAACGTTTTGGGCTAATGTATATGTGTTGTTGATTTATTCTGAGTCGTGTCACATCAGTGCGACTGCTCCTCCGCGGTGGGGAGTCTGTCTACGTCAAGCCTCTCTCAGTCCCTTGATTCTGAACTCCTATGCCGTGTTACGTCTGATTACAACACAGCCATGAGAGCACTTCATCATCACAATGCACCCTCAAACCAGGAGCTTTCTCCAGAGGTGACTGACAAACTTTCTTATCCCAGAATCAGAGTATTGTGTAACTTTAGCTTTTTCCACAGTCATGTTGAATGAATACTTTTGGCTTCATCCATATCTTCCTTTGGCTCATCAGGGACGGTAAAAAACAAAAACTTGGCAATAACAAAGTTTGATTTTCAGTTTTTAAATGTGCTCCCAAAATTGAAAATAGAAATATTGAAATACAGCCTAGGAGTGCTTTTGTTTATTTGATTCACCTTTATTTGTGAAGCAATTGCGACCGGGTGCACAACACGGTCTCAAGACTTTACTGTCACAAGTTAAATTTTATCGTTTGAGTTCACTGTTTTCTGTCCAGTTACTGCTGTAGGCTGTGTTGAAAATAATATGGGGAATAAAATGGAATTTCAAAGTCATTTAAACAGCTGAGAGACACAGTATAATTATATACACAACTCAAAATGAACAACAGACAAAGGTTATAGTTTAGTTTAGTCTTTATTTGAAGGGGCAATGTAGCCTACAGATACAGTAAGCTTGTAAAAACATGTTCTGCACCAGATTGTAGCTAAGTAGCTAATTTCCATCTGCAGTCCCTGATTTACAGTAAATAATACAGTCCAAACAAATCCCAGTCAACTAAAAGATCATTTCAGAGTCCACTCTCTGACCCAAATACACTCACACACGACCACACATCTCATTAAACAAGTATTTACATAAACATAAGGAGTATACATGACCTACCAGGTTAGCTTTGCACTATTAAAACAGTCCACAAAATACATAACACGAGACATAGCAAACTAAATTTCTCCAGTGAAAAAGAAATAATTATTCACAAAAGGGTACAATTACATATTTATATACTACACACACAGCATGTGGTGTTGAATGTCATAAAACGGTTAAAACAAGGCACTACATTAGGCTTATTATAAGGGGGAGAATGTTTTAATTTTTACTGCTGACAAGTTTGACTATTCCATTGGAAGAGTTTGTTTGACTTTTTAGTTCAATAGGAAGATTTTTCCACTCTTGAACTTCGAACTAAAGAAAGTGTTTGGAATTCTGTATAACATTCAAATTGTGGCTAATTTTTGTATATGATCAAAATTCAATATTATCAGTTTAGCTGGCGTTATTTCTGTCAGACACGGCAATAGTGACACTGTTTCAGTGTTAGTGTTTCAGTGAGCTGGCAGCGAGCAGTTTCTGGCAAATGATTTGTTCGAAACCCAAACTGCATTAGTCCTCAGTTTCAGTCTCCAGATATTGAGTGAGCTGCTCAACTACCACTTTTTCAATGGTCGTGGATATAATGGGAAGCATTCTGATTGACCTGTAATTATTACTATCCTGTTAAAAACACGTCATGCAATTGAGAGCAATCAAGACTTGCATTTTGAGGTTTTAATGTTGATGTTGCTCAACAAAACGAAAACATTCTTAATTTTCTTGCCAACAAGTAATTCAGCCTGACAATTAAATCTGGCAGTAGTATGTCGGATATGCTGGTGGATAGTGACTGTAGAAAAGTCGAGCCAAGAATGTGAGGCAAGAGAAACATTTATGGGTAAACAAAAAAGTCATCTAGGATCCGTGGATAGTTCTGAGGAAAAAAATAAATAAATAAGTATATAAAAACACTGAAAAATTAATCAAAGCAATGGCACAAAGACACACCAATCCATTAGTGCAGTAAAAGTAATGCAGTACTTTTCACATGAAGTACCAAAGGATTGTTGGGTGTAATGGTGCTCATAGAATTCATCACTTTGAGAGAGCTGCTCAGTTTCCGTGACACATTACAGCAACTTCTGCATAATATCATTTTAATCTAAATAAAAGCTACCACAGAAATATGGAGTGTCAGGATGCATCCATGTTTCCTGAAGAGCCCTGGAAGTCTTTTATTAAGGAGGACTATTAGATTAGATGGATGTCTCTGAGTTGATATTAAAATCCCTGCAGCACTAAAGCACTTTGAGGGAACTCTTGTGAATGCGAATGAGGAGAAGTAGAGTGGATCCTGTATTTCTTTGACAGATTTTTGAGAAGTGAGAAGTCTGCTTCACATGTTTCAACATATGTTGAAACATATGTGTTAAAACAGTGTACAACAATGCATTTTGTCTGTGTTTTTCCAGTCCGTCACAAATATTTTCAATAGCATTTGAAAATAAAAATAAATAGGCCTATTACGTTGTATGCCACGCTCTAAAATGCTCCTTCTGTTCAGTTATGTTATGTTTTGGTGGTTGAACAAATTCACAGTGATATGAGATATATTTAATGCTTAATGATGATTAATGAATTATCAATTTACATTTAAACAAGTTCAAAGACTTTTGTGACATTATGTAGCTCAGATTTTGAATTCTTAAAGAATATATAAATTGTTTGTCTCAGAGGCAGGTAGCACACCACCATCACACTGCATTTCAAAGGATTATGCGATTATGTGAGACTTTTAGACCACTTTTAATTGTGTTTAATTTAGTTTTGATTTGAACTAATTCCTGTATAGAGACAACACGTGTACATTATATGTTCTCATTAGAACATATTGACATAATTCCACCCCGCCCACTTTTGCTGCGGTCGGCGCTTCCGTCGTAATGGCACTTCAGGTCGAACAGGAACGGGAAAAGTCTCCCCGCTAAAATATATTACAAAGTAGATTGATTTGTGTAAAATGTTCAATGTTCATGTGCACCAACAAATCAACAATTCCCTGGATGGCCTGAAAATGACTTTTAGTTTGTGTAGAACCTTTTTCTTTCGAGGTCAGCAGCCCTATGTTTACCAACAGCACAGGCAAACTTCTGGAATAAGTTGGATAAAGTGCAAGCAAGCAGAAGCTGCATGAAACATTTCCTTCACCGATTCACTGGGACATTTTGAGCACCGATGTTAACAAGTTTGGGGAAAATCTCAACTTCTATATTTCTGAGGATACAACATTATAAAATGGTCAAAACTTTAAAACATTGTCAGTTGCTTCTTGGATTGTGTGGTGGTGGGTGGAGTTTGAAGCCTTTAAAGCACATGCTTGTGACGCAGCCCGGCTCTCTCTCATCACGGGCACCAACCCCTCATTTTCTTTTCCCTTCTTTTTTGTTCACCTCTACACTACACTTTACCATGACACCACTTACTCCTGTCATTTACACAAATCATCTGCTAACATGAGGCTCCTGGATTAGTCCCGATGGCCGTAAAACTGGTTAGTCTTCTGTTTGTTATGTTTTCTGGAGCATTATTATTGTCACAGCCCAGAGCCGGGTTGTGAATAGTGCATCTCGGATGTAAAACTTCAGCTATGGAAACAAAAACTAAATTTATTACCGGGACAGGACTGAAATCATTCATCATCAGTGATCCAATACTCTGCAGGAATAATAAGGTGGCCAAAGGAAGAGATGCAGACCACAGATGTTAAGATGCGAAAGCTGGCTGGACTAGTGAGTGTGAGAGCCATGATTCTGAATGAAATATCCAAGATCCATAAGTACATCAAGGACAAGTCTCCTACAGATGACGTGCTGAATGTCTCAGACAATGGGGAACAGAGGATGATGAGGTGCTGGAGGGACCATCATGGGAGGACAAGCCTCTACATGGGATGTACCACCAGAACATAACTGAAGTGGCTGATATCACAAAATCCTACCAATTGCTAGAAAGAGCCGGTACAGAGGCACTGATCATGGCAGCACAGGAGCAGGCCCTGAGCACCAGACCAATAGAGGCCCAGATCTACCACACCAGACAAGACCCAAGGTGTAGGCTGAGCAATGGGGGCCCTGAGACAATCCCACACATAACTGCAGGGTGTAAGATGTAGGGACAGCATACATGGAGCGCCATAACCAGGAGGCTGGCATAGTGTACAGAAACATCAGTGCAGAGTATGGACTGGAGACCCCAAGGACAAAGTGGGAAACACCTCCAAAGGTGGTGGAGAACGACCGAGCCAAGGTCCTCTGGGACTTCCAGATACAGACAGAGTGGTAATGGTGAACCAACCGGACATAGTGGTGGTCGACAAGGGGCAGAGGAAAGCATTGCAGTGCTATGGGATGGAAACATCCGGAACAAGGAACATGAGAAACTAGAGAAATACCAAGGCCTCAGAGAGGAGCTGGAGAAGACAAAAGTGGTGCTCGTGGTCATTGGAGCACTCAGGGCAGTCACAAATTGGAGGAATGGCTACAATAGATCCCTGGAAAAACATCTGACATCTTAGTCCAGAAAAGTGCAGTGCAATGAACTGCAAATATACTGTGCAGAACCCTCAATCTTTTTATTTTCATTTTAAATATTTTTTTTTAATAAAATATCCTTTAAAGTAGTGTTATCTTTTGACCCAAATCCAGCGTTGCATATTTTACCAGGCACATATATACTTCCCTCAGAATTTGTTTGCTAAGAAACTATACATCAGCGATAAGATGCTTCATTAGAGCTGACACTCACATGCTCTTTAATTGGTTTAGGAAGTTTCTATAATAATGCAACCTACAAACTAAGCAGCTGAAGACTCAATTGCCTGAAGGATCGGCAGGATGAGTGACAGACTGTCTCTTTGTCTGCTCCTCCTCGCCACTTTCATTTCATCTTCATTACTCGGCATTAGTTTGTGTGTGTGACTGTGGCTGGCGTCTGACAGATTGGTGTCAGCGCTGCTCTATTGAGACACTGACTTTTCTTGTCCTAAAACTCCGCCTTGATCGTCCTGTCATGTACATTTCTGAAATATGAAT
Source organism: Eucyclogobius newberryi (assembly GCF_026437365.1). NCBI lineage: Eukaryota > Metazoa > Chordata > Actinopteri > Gobiiformes > Gobiidae > Eucyclogobius > Eucyclogobius newberryi. Next base: position 17,295,741 of record NW_027315834.1, on the reverse strand, counting down.
TGTAAATCTTAATATGATGCTGTGTGATGGTGTCCCGGAGTCGGTCTCTTTACACTTGAGTAAGTTGGAGGCAAAAGTTGTGTGCGCTCTTTTTGACCTGAAAGGCAGAGTTTAAACATTGAGATGTTTTGCTTGAGACATTTCGCTCGAGTATAGTGCAAAACCTTTATGGTTGCAGTGGCATGCTGAAGGATGATTTACCAATTACCATGATTTCTGAAATTGTTTCTTCAGTTCCCTTCATAAATACACAAATATAAACCATAATGTTTTATTGTTCTTTGCCGATTTCTTGCTTATTATCGTATTTTCCGAACTATAAGTCGCACCTTTTTTCATAGTTTAGGCCGGGGTGCGACTTATACTTATATTTATACTTATATACTTATACTCATACTCCAGTGCAACTTATGTATGTTTTTTTCTTCCCTAATATGCATTTTTTGGCTGGTGCGACTTATACTCTGGTGCAGCTTATAGTCCGGAAAATATGGTATTATTATTGTGAGAATAACCAACTCAACAGCGTTGCAGAGAACTTGGGCCCTACGGGAAATGGAACATGTATATTTTGGCCAAGGCGCTTGAAATTAAGAAGTCTATCTAAAGTGATAGAACTTTATGAGACAAGTCAGACATCACATTGGAGCACTGCCCTAAGACGGACAGGACGTCGGTCATATTGGATCAAAATGCTGCTGACACTTTGACTTTCTATTTTCAAAAATAACTTGTCCTAGGTTTTTCATCCAAATGACCTCGGACTCCACATGCCACATCTAGAGACGTTGAAATTTGATAAGCAGCCATTCCTTATGTTGCACACTCGAATGTTACAACGATACATTTCGTTTTGCAACTTTCAATAAGTCCACGGTTCAGAATACACACTTTTGAGGCACGCAGGGTTAGAACACCCAGAACACACCTGGGCCACACTCAACACAATGAATAGGCGTGGCTGACCTACTTTATCTCCACACGCCGTCCAGGTACAGCCCCTTTCATGGACGTGCACCCTAATTCAAGTGCTCCATGATAAATGTACAATCCAACACACAAAAGTAATAATAATTTAGCAGTGTATTATTGTACCATCACAATTAAATATTAGCATAATAAATTAGATGAGTAACACTTACGGTTTCCGCATAGCACGCTGTTGAAAAACAGTTTCTTTTATGACATGCCACGACTACATGCAATGTACCTTACCATCCCAGCCTACAGGCAAATGGATTCATAATTCTATGACACTTGCTATACATATATATATATATATATATATATATATATATATATATATATATATGCTATATATGATAGGTCAACATTGTTCCGAGTTTTCTGAAACTTGGGGGTTCTATACTGCAGGACCCCATGAAAGAAAGTGAATTAGTGATACAGTGCGTATTTCACGGACCAGAAGTAGTAACATAGCTCTTGGATGCACATGCTTTGTCCAATGGGGTGGAAAGTTTAATAATTTGTTCACTACTTGTCACTTATTACATTCATGGGTCAAACAGGAATAGGAATGCACAAGATTTATTATGGGGAGAAATTTTTGAATTTTTGCAGAACATTCTTTACTGTGCCCCTAATAATAAAACTCAATCAGACCCATGACCTATTCTTTAAAAACTGTTTTCCCTCTACAAAACTACCTTTACATCTCCGACTCTGACTCACATTACTCAAGGTAAAAGGTAAAAACATTAGGACAAATGCACCGACGTTGGCATAGTGAACCAGCTTAATATTTTACATGCTGCTCACATAACTGCTCTGCAGCACCACTCTTGGGGTCAAGCTTATTGTCTGCTAATTTGATTTAGACACATTACATTTGATACAGTGACCGGAAACATGGAGAAACCTACAACATAAATGTTTCTCTGGAAGTCAGCCATATTAGATTAAAATGGCACCTCTACTTTGACTTTATTTATTTTGCATTATTATCTCCAGTTCAAATCTCATTTGACTTTTCACTGACAAAAATGATTTTCACAGCACTGTGTAAACAGGGGTGAAGCCATTTGACATGTGTTTGACTCTAATTTACTCATTGTTAAAGGTGTATATTAGCATTATATAAGAAAGCACCAAGTCTTAGCTTAATTAATAGACACCCAGATCATGAATGTGGGCCACCTGGCTAAGAAATGTATTTCTACTTTCCAAAATGTGTCCAATAAAGGGCTCTAGGGCTTAACAGGTTTAAATTGACATTTAACAGAGACACTCAAAGCGAATGTCACAAAGGAGCAAAGTAAAATGCCGGAAGCTATCAAAAACACACATCAGATGAAGGGCAAAAGCGTCAGAAAGGAGAAAACTGACCTGATAGTTAAAAGTGATGCAAAGTGCAATTGGTACAGTGAGGAAACAAAAACTGGTTCACCCTAAGGACAAGATGTCTCACAAAAACTGAGCAATGTAGTGTATTCAATCCAACGCAATGAGGAAAGATGTAAAGAGCGTTTCATAGGTGAGACTAAACAGCCACTGGACATAAGGTTGTATCAACACAGAAGGCACACAAATTCAGGACTGCTGATTGCATCTTCATTCTAAAGCCACAAACCAGTCTTTTCTCTTTTGACGACAGTGAGGGGAAGATTCTAAGCAGGGAGAAGAAATTACTTGAAGGAATCAGAATCAGAAAGGGTTTTTTGTTATTGTCAATGAACAGAATTCACAAACATAGGAACTTGTCTTGGTGATTCAGAGAAACATGAAACAATGAACAATTAATAAGTCAAAAGAGAAACCGTTTAAATCTACTTTGGGATAACAAATAACAATAAGCTAAAAGAAAAAAAAAGAAAGAATAAAGATAGAAACAAAAAATAGCCTTAATGTAAATTTGTGTACATATTATGTACACAAATGAACAGTGCAGTGAGTGATTCAATTATGGTTAAAGTGAGGAGAGAGAAAGAGGAGTTAAGGAGGACAATGTAGTTTAAAAAAAGGGGGGAATCCGTCTTTAAACAGAAATGGAGGTTTAAGGTTCAATCTTCCTGCATTGTTCAGCAGTTCTAAGCCATGGGAGGGCATCAGTCCTTACCATTCTGATGCTAATCAGGTCCTCAGTGATGAGGGAGTTACAGCCAGGTGACAATAGGACTTCGATAGCCATTACAGGGCTGTTACAGGTGAAACAGTGTAAACAAATACAGGACATGCTATAATCAGGAGCTTCCACCCCCTTACTCAAAGTAGGATAAGTGTCTGAGTTCTCAAACTAGATCTGTAGATTGAGAATGACTCTTGGATGGGAGTCAAAACATTTTGTTTTTATCCTGTGTCCAGATGGCTACAACTGAAGCCTTTTCTACAAAATCAGCAACTTTAGCTATAAAGCTCCCCCTGCAGCTCACTTGTGAAAAGACATGTCGGAGAACAGACCCAAAAGCATTTTGCTTGTTTTTTCCTTTTTTCCTTTTCTATATTTTCTTTCTTCTTTTTATCGAAATAAAGCAGTATAATCAGATACAAAAACATTCACCCCCAGAATGCTGCGATGACCCACATTAGTCTTGGTGCCAGGCCTCTGAGTCCTCGATAATGGTTGTCACCCAGTGCAGAGAGTTTACAGGCAGAGAGTTTACAGGACTTCGGTCATAGCCATATGGCACGTGCCCACACAAGCTCAGTCCCAGTTTACCCCGTGGCTGGAGCGTATGTCCTCGAGGAGTGAACCAAGACCAGGTCCAGGACAACAAGGACTGCATGAGTCGTGTGACCAATGACCAATAAATAAATAAACAAAAATGTGATATTTAGTTAAAAAAAGTACTGCGTTTCATCCTCATAATAACAATGTCAGGGGGCCTCCTGGATCTTTCAGCCCCAGGACATACTGATACCTTCAGGTCTGGAGAGTAGAATGGGACAAAAACAGATTTTTAGCAGTTAATGTGATGTGGCCGGTGATCCAAATACACAGACCAACTGTTTCAATGGACGTTTCAGCCCACGTTATGTGAGATATTCTCGTCCAATATCAGACAGTAAATAGACATACAAGGCCCACATACATTTATATTACTATCAGTAAATCATTAATCTCCAGTACACTAATTAATTGATTAAACCATGATTTTTATTGGTGTTCTCTAGTCACTGTTTCGAGCTTAAACTACACAAGCATGGATTTTATGGTGTATCAATTAAGCAATAAAACCCTTATCAGCTCCTCCCCCACACCCCCTGCATCTGTTTGGTTTCCATGCTTCTTGGGGACATTACATTGATTTCCTGGAGACTGAGCCTAATCTTAACCAAAATTGGGAGTTGCTTAAAGGCGTAATGGACGATTTTTTGGCCCAAATCTCATTTCTATCTCAGTCAATATTTGTATTTGTTGCTCACATTCCTTTTCAAAGTGAACAAACGTCATAGAGCTTTCACAATTTTTAAATGTGTATTCTTGCAGATTTAACTATGGGTTGAAATGTAAAATGCAGTCATTGTACTGTGTGAAGGAACTGGGGAAGGGTTAAGAAGGATTAATCCTAGCAGGATTAACAACACTGGGAGGGATTTATTCAAAGTAATGAGATAAGCAAGATTATAATTTTTACAGCATCCAAACAGAATAAATGGTGACCTAAATGAACTTTCCCATCATGCAACCTAAACACAGCCTAAAGGTCAATGCAAAGGTCAATCGCTCCACTGCCTAGTTACAACTCCAGCTTTAATGTTTACTAGCACAATTTATGGTACTATTATTTGTAAAATGTAATCTGAAGTAAAGGTTATTTATTTCTCTTGAATAAGGATGTGAAAAGTGTGAATGTTTAAAGCAAAAAATAACATCTAAATAATCAACATAATACTGTATATTTTGAACTGGTGGTGGATGGGATCATGGGAGAAGTCATTTCTTAACAAAGACAGACCTGTCAGGAGCCACAGAGCTGCACCACCATCACTGAAAGTCATCGAATGTGGGGCGGGAACACACAGTGCATAAGAAAGCACAGTGGGGGTCTTAACAGTGCCTCTGTTGTCTGTTGTTGATGCTTTACATTTGAGTTTGATCACACTTTTATTTTTCTTCCAAGGAGTAGCAGCATGCACAATTTTCTGGGTTAAATTACAAATTGAGTTGTTTAGTTTGGCACTTTCTTTCAGCTTGAAGAATATGTCTAACAAAAAGAGAAATAACATGATGATTACTAATTGTTCTCGTGCTATATTTGATGTGACACACAGGAGTTCATAGTACATTTTAATAGGCGCTAGCTGAGAATGCAACATCAACAGTAAATGCTGGTGAAAGAGCTGAATTATTAGATTTAATTTAATTACACAAAGGAGAAACTTTTATTCCTTTTAATACCAACACTGATATTACAGCTACATCTGGATCCTCTTACATGACATGGGCCCGGCTCGTCCTGTGTGTGTGTCTTATTAAGTCTCAATTAGACAGCTGTTCTTATGGTAAAATGGTAAAACGGTGAGCAGATTTAGACACAGATTGGCACATGAAATAAGTGTTGACAAAAGAATAGCTACATATCTAAATACGGACTTGTCAGGTTGTTTTGTGAGAGAATTGTGAAGAAGGATCGCACAAGCAAGTGCAAAACCTTTTCTAAGACCAAACACAGTTTCACAAACCTTTTCAAGGGCATTCCCTTTAAAAACAACATTAAAGTAGTCTATAACCAGATTGTGGGAGGTAATCTGAGCGAGTAATTGAGAAACCAGACATTTTATAGTTAGAAAGATGGTGTATTAAAACTCAATTATAAGAATTTCTGCGCTCTCTTAAAGTTTGTCATTGTGTGCAGGAAGGTGGCAGCGTTTCTTTCAAGGCTGCTCATAAAGTAACTGTTATTGATGAGACATGAGCCACCATTGCCCCACTTTCATTGGCTGACGGACTGTGACAAGAATTAGAACAGACCTAGGATATATTGGGTTTCCGCCCCAGAGCTACAGAGGTATACGAGCACTTAAGGTAAATGTGAGAGTTCATATTGTTTCTGTGATCGGCAAAACAAACAGCTGTGGAAAAGTAATTAAAAGGAGCCGAAGGAGTGTGTGTCTCGAGGACAAACGTCTGTCTGAGGCAGAAACAGCGCTCTTCATCACTGTCAGAGGGAGTCATCGGAGGAGGAGAGAGAGCGCAAGAGAGAGAGAAATTTACTTGGACAAATGGACACAGTATCATACTTTCTATTAGTGTAGTAGTCAAGGCAGTTAATCGAGACCAAGACACCGAGACAAAACCAAGACCGAGTGTCAAGACCTTTGAGTGATGACCAAAAAATTGGTAAATAGTGTAAAGAAACTACAACTGTAATATAAATGATATATGAAGCCTGCGTAAATTCAGCCTGGAAGACCTAACTCCACCCAGCTACGTCAAGGCCAACATGGAAGGACCCCTCTCCCCAGCGCCATCATCGCACTCAAGCGGGCGCCCGCCTGTCCGTCTGTGAGAGTCAGATCCCTCACTTCACCATGGACTCTTCCAGGTTTCTGCGCTTATCCCAAAGAGGTTATGCAGATTTTCCTGGCCAAAGAAGGAGGGTGAAAGGTCAGGGGGCGTCTGCATCATGGCCCTCGCACCTGCTCCTCATCCCCAATCATCGCTCTCAAGTCACTCCTCCCCGCTCCAATCAGCGCCCAGGCGGTCGCACTTAAGCCCTCAGGCAGATAGCTCGACCGCTGAAACCGTACTGCGACCCACCACCTCCCCAGCTCCTCCTCTGCATTCCCCTCATCCTCTGCCTTCTCTTCACATCTACCACCACCAGTCTCCAGGCTTCGGGGGGAGACATCTAATACAAATAGATCATGGAGTGCCCATGATCGCAACGTCTTCCGCCGGGGTCTGAGCGCCAAATAACTCACGTAATAAAGCTTGCTAAACAGTCCATTCTCGTGGTCTCTTTGTCTCTCCAGGGTGAATAATATAAATAATATAGTGCTTCTCAAACCTTTTCTAGCTTTTTCTCCTCTCCCTCTATCCTGTCTCTCTCCTCTCCCTCTGTCTCTCCTGTCTCTCCTGTCTCTCTCCTCTCCCTCTGTCTCTCCTGTCTCTCTTCTCCCTCTGTCTCTCCTGTCCCTCTGTCTCTCCTGTCCCTCTCCCTCTTTCTCTCCTGTCCCTCTGTCTCTCCTGTCCCTCTCCCTCTTTCTCTCCTGTCCCTCTGTCTCTCCTCTCCCTCTGTCTCTCCTGTCCCTCTCCTCTCCCTCTGTCTCTCCTGTCCTTCTCCCTCTGTCACTCCTCTGTCCCTCTTCCAAACAGCACATTAAAGCCTAAAGCAGATGGTGGTCTGAATGTACTGAATTTTGAAGCTGTGAGTGGAATAAAATTAAAGTAGTTGCAACATTTTATCAATAATATACATAAGTTCTGGTTCCATATCCCGTCCCAAACATTTTTAGATTGCGGTGGCATTGAATATCCACTTGCTTGAGACTTTTCTATCACAAAACCCCTTAAATTACCCCTTAAATGATTAAAATAAAACCATAAACAGGTCATTTTAAATTGAAAAATTGCATACTTACACAACTTAACTCCACAAAATGATCGATCGGTCTGTGGCGTGATCTTTGGTCTGTGATCTGGTCTTTGGTCAGTGGTTTGATTTGTGGTCTTGGTCAGTGGTGTGGTCTTTGGTCAGTGGTGTGTTCTTTGTTCAGTGGTGTGGTCTTTGGTCTGTGGTGTGGTCTGTGGTCTTGGTCAGTGGTGTGGTCTTTGGTCTGTGGTGTGGTCTTTGTTCAGTGGTGTGGTCTTTGGTCTGTGGTGTGGTCTGTGGTCTTGGTCAGTGGTGTGGTCTTTGGTCTGTGGTGTGGTCTTTGGTCTGTGGTGTGGTCTTTGGTCAGTGGTGTGGTCTTTGGTCTGTGGTGTGGTCTTTGGTCAGTGGTGTGGTCTTTGGTCTGTGGTGTGGTCTTTGGTCTGTGGTGTGGTCTTTGGTCAGTGGTGTGGTCTTTGGTCTGTGGTGTGATCTTTGGTCAGCGGTGTGGTCTTTGGTCAGTGGTGTGGTCTTTGGTCAGTGGTGTGGTCTCTATTTGCTTTTTGATGTAGTGAGATCTGCAGGATGTGGCGCACCAAAGCAGGATTGTACTATCAAAAAATGAATTCAGATATAAGTTTTAATATTATATAACAAATGTAATGAAAAATACACTGTGCCACCGCTAGCCCGCTCCCCCAATTCAGGTCATATGTACTTGAGCTATTTATATTTTTTTTCATAAAACACAAAGACTATCAAAAAAGAGGGTTGAAGAGATATTTGTTGCATACTTACTATGGCACAAGATTTAAATGCAAATTCAATTTGACAAATGAGACATCATACCACAGCCCTCCAGGTAAAGAGAGAAGCCACATTGACCATTGACAAAAGCCTGGCAGGCATTTATGTGTGTCTCCTTTCAAATGTTTTATTTTTTGTGCAGGTCTGTATTTGCATCCTATGGGACTAGTTGCCATAGGGGGGAATCTGAATGAGACTCAATCATTGATAATCAGAAGAAGTGATTATCATGGGGGACCTTGATGTAAATTTGGAGAGTAAGTCTGCAAGAAAGAAGTTCAAGCAAATAACTAATAGTTTGAACTCAACCCATGTTGTTAGAGTCACAAACACCAGCAGCACACAAACATTTAAGAATATCAAAATCATACAATATGATAACTGGACTGATCATATGGTATTGAGATCAACTAACTAACACATGTTTTATTGCACACTTTGGTAAAAAGTATTTTTTGGCATTTCTAAAAATAAGCAAGAGGATTTTAACTGCAATAAAAACATTGATTGAAAATATATTTATGGTGATTATGAACTAGAAATTATAAGTCAAAATGTTTCTGAATCTGAAATCAATTAAGCCTTATTAACAGTAAAACATGGGAATACAGGAAACAAACCTACCCCTGGTGGATTGACATAAAAAGACTCATGAAGGCTTGAAAGGAAAAAATAAAAATACAGCCACAAAATCACCACCTCCAATTAGAGACCCATCAGTATTTTGCTGTCTATCTCAAAAATATGTAAAGAAAAGAAAAAAAAAGAAAACATCTTATGCCGCTTGGCACTATTCAACTGCAACTGCTACATATTTTTTATTGAACAGTGTGTTATCTAGTAAGTTAAAACATTTTATCTTCTCCACTAATTTTAATCAACTAATAATGACTTATTCATCAAGCCGCTCCAAACTAGTGAAGGTTGATGACCACACTTCCATACTTAGGCCAATCTTGTTTAGCTTGGACCTGCCTCCATCTGTGAACACTGTGATTCCATCATGTATGAAGACGACACTGTAGTATTTGTGCATCGTAAAAATCCAGAAAAAGCAAGCAAAACAAGCACAACGTCAATGTCTCATCCTGGCTGAATTATTTCCGTCTACAACTGAATATTTCCAAATCAGATTGTATGTTCTTCAAGAATCATCTTGACCCACAATCAAATATTTTATCTCTAGACAAGATGTTTTGAATTGAACCAAAATCTGACATTTAGGCTTATATATTGTTTCCCATCCCTCCTTCAAAGACCATGCCAAAACAATGAAAAATAAAATAAAATTTAGTTTATCAAATATCAGATAAACTAGAAAATGTCTATCATCACAATCAGCAAGAATCACCAAACAACCACAAATCCTCTGAAATAATTTTACAAAAAAAACTTCGTATTAGACAGGAAGCCTCTAACTCATCACCATTGCCACAACTTACACATATATAAACTCCTAAGTGGGAAAATCTATTGAAACTGCATCATATTTGTTTCATGTATACAATTCGACATGGTTTAGTTCCAGCTCTTCTTTCATTCTTTGTCCCTGTCCAGTCTTAACAGATGCACCAGAGGCACCTGGAGGAAAACAGCATTAGGCTACGCTGAGTTATCCTTTACAGCCTCACATCACTAGAACCCAGATCCCCAACCAGTGAGAGAGGCCCCATCATTTCAGTCTTTAAAAATTAATCACAAAAATGTAGCATTAACATAAGTATTTTTTATCCTCTCCTAATTCTATAGTGTTTTAAATACATATTTGTGTGTTTTTAGGATGTGTATTTTACCATATTGATACAGTGAAATGCATGTGACTTTTTACATGGACTATTACTTTGAGGGTGTCTCAAAACGAACCTTTTGGCTTATTCGAGGACATTTACAGTTATGATCTTTATTTATGTACACCGTCCCACTGAAAACTAACTAAATAAATCAAATTTAATCTATGAGATTTTGATGTAACCAAAAACTGGTAGCTGTTTCATACAATACATGATAACATGATTTTTCTCATTAAGGTTTAGGGTGTAGGCATTAGGGTGTTTTACTGTTGGTGCAAGAATAGACCTATGGGTGCTCGGAAAGAGGACATGGCTCAAATTCAATTTAATTAGGCCCGAGCCCCAGCAGGGCGGAGGGCCTATTGCTCCCGCAACGCTGCCTTCGGCAGCGTTGCAACTGTCTGACCAAACATGCGGGCGCAGCCCGCATGTTTGGTACCCCGTCGCCCCTGGCAAGTACAGTGAACTAGCCCATGCCGAAGGCATGGATCATGCATACTTACTCCTGCTATGACAGAAATAGTCAACAATTAGTGAATGGGCGTAGCCCATTCACTAATTGTTGACAACAGCAGCGCGAAGCGCTGCATTCCTCCAAAAACCCTCCTGGCATCGTCCCGTACGCGAGAATCCATGCCGCAGGCATGGGCCATGCTTGTATCTGCTCAAATCAATGGAAGTCTATGGGGAGTGGGCGGGGCATCCCGACGGAATAGGGAGTGACGAGCGCGTAAGCGCTCGTAATGATGATTCCACCCCATGGCGGCATGGGGAAGGCTTAGAGCTTTCAAACGATGTATAATTTGTTGTTATAGTGGAAACGGCTATATTGTTTTTGCTAAAAATATTATTAGGCCCGAGCCCCAGCAGGGCGGAGGGCCTATTGCTCCCGCAACGCTGCCGAAGGCAGCGTTGCAACTGTCTGACCAAACATGCGGGCGCAGCCCGCATGTTTGGTGCCCCGTCGCCCCTGGCAAGTACAGTGAACTAGCCCATGCCGAAGGCATGGATCATGCATACTTACTCCTGCTATGACAGAAATAGTCAACAATTTGTGAATGGGCTATGCCCATTCACAAATTGTTGACAACAGCAGCGCGAAACGCTGCATTCCTCCAAAAACCCTCCTGGCATCGTCCTGTACGCGAGAATCCATGCCGCAGGCATGGGCCATGCTTGTATCTGCTCAAATCAATGGAAGTCTATGGGGAGTGGGCGGGGCATCCCGACGGAATGGGGAGTGACGAGCGCGTAAGCGCTCGTAATGATGATTCCACCCCATGGCGGCATGGGGAAGGCTTAGAGCTTTCAAACGATGTATAATTTGTTGTTATAGTGGAAACGGCTATATTGTTTTTGCTAAAAATATTATTATTTTTATTTTTATTTTTCTTGTTCTTCTGCTTTTTGAGCTCTAATTTGACCCCCTGAACATGCTCAAAAACTCACCAAACTTTGCCCAAAATTCAGAATCGGCGAAAAATTTGATTTTTTCTGGGCCATTTTTTTTTTCGTTAAAAAATGGCGCGACAGCGCCACCGACAAAAGTCAAAATACATTGCGCCTATGGGAGACGCCCCGAGGTCAACTTTGTCGTAAAGCTACGAAATTCGGGACACGCATTCCTCTCTTGAGGACAAAAAAAAAATATTACTGTGGCCACGCCTCCAGACTTACCCTATGCCCGCCATCTTCCTTTGAAAATGAAAACAAGCTGTGTTAGCCATTTTGTTCACGTCAAACTTTGACGAACTCCTAGGGCGTTTTGCCCACCGACTTCAAAATCGGCGTACGTCCTCTGGACAAGTGGGGCATCTAAAGTTATTCAATTTTTTGAGATACCTTTTACGGTCTGTGTGCGGCGCGGCCGCAAAGTTGGACAACTTATTTTGGAATATTGCAGATCTAAAAATTGCTCCCTTTTGATCAAAACCAGTCCGATTAGGACCAAATTTGAATCAGTTGTTAAACTTTCTAGTTTGGACCAGTTTAGGCTGACAAAATTGAAATGGCCGCGATAGCACCCCCTACAGAGTGACCTTTAAATTAACATTGAAGGTCAAAAATTAGTTTTACCAAAATTGTCTAAACTTTACCCAAAATTCTATTTTGCTGTCCCGATCACAAAAGCCAATCACAAAAATGCCTAAATTTTTACGGCGTAGTCGTAGCGATGACAGAAACCTCCCATGTTATCCCTATGGGAAAACCGCAAAATCTCTCAAATTACCACATTTTTATGTTTTACACTTTAACAAACTCCTCCTAGTGCGTTTTGCCCACCAACCTCAAAATCGGTGTACGTCCTCTAGACAAGTGGGGCATCTAAAGTTATCCAAATTTTAAGGATAACATTTACGGTCTCTGTGCGACGGAGCCGTAAACGTTTCCCAGAATTCTGACTATTTGGCCTTCAGAGTGGCCTATAAACAATATAGTTTTTCCAAATGACATGATATTTTGAACAAAATTCTAATTTGCCATCCTGATCATAAAAGTATGAGAGCCAAAGTCATATTTTGTACGGCGTAACCGTAGCGATGACAGAAACATCCCATGTTATCCTTATGGAAAAATCGCAGAATCGCTCAAATCACCACATTTTTACGCTTCACACTTTAATGAACTCCTCCTAGGGCGATTGTCCGATCAAGTTCATATTTGGAGAATATCATCTACACAAGTGGGGCATCAAAACGTATCCATATTTTGATTCTAAGTGCTACAGTCTCTGTGTGGCGGACCCGCAAATATATGTCAGAAATGGGAAAACCGCGATGTCTCTAAAATGACCACATTTTTATGCTTCACACTTTAATGAACTCCTCCCAGGGCGATTGTCCGATCAAACTCATGTTTGGGGAAAATCATCTACACAAACGGGGCATCAAAAGTTATCCATATTTATATTCTAAGTGCTACGGTCTCTGTGCGGCGGCGCAGCAAATTTGACTGACACTTGTGTTCATTTGCACTGGATTGGCCATGTCGAATGTGTCGCCGTCTGTCAAGTTCTTTTTTAATTCAAGACACAATAAGGGCGCCATCTTTATCAAGTCGAAAGCGCAGAGTCGGAAGGCCGGCGGCCCGCGAGGGCCGTTGGATGCCGCTTGCGGCTTTAATTTTTCTTGTTCTTCTTCAGCGCTTTGAACTCTAATTTGATCCCCTGAATATGCTCAAAAACTCACCAAACTTTGCCCAAAATTCAGAATCGGCGAAAAATTTTGTTTTTTCTGGGCCATTTTTTTTTTCGTTAAAAAATGGCGCGACAGCGCCACCAACAAAAGTCAAAATACATTGCGCCTATGGGAGACGCCCCGAGGTCAACTTTGTCGTAGAGCTACCAAATTCGGGACACGCATTCCTCTTGTGAGGACAAAAAAAAAATATTACTGTGGCCACGCCCCCAGACTTACCCTATGCCCGCCATCTTCCTTTGAAAATGAAAACAAGCTGTGTTAGCCATTTTGTTCACGTCAAACTTTGACGAACTCCTCCTAGGGCGTTTTGCCCACCGACTTCAAAATCGGCGTACGTCCTCTGGACAAGTGGGGCATCTAAAGTTATCCAATTTTTTGAGATACCTTTTACGGTCTGTGTGCGGCGCAGCCGCAAAGTTGGACAACTTATTTTGGAATATTGCAGATCTAGAAATTGCTCCCATTTGATCAAAACCAGTCCGATTAGGACCAAATTTGAATCAGTTGTTAAACTTTCTAGTTTGGACCAGTTTAGGCTGACAAAATTGAAATGGCCGCGATAGCGCCCCCTACAGAGTGACCTTTAAATTAACATTGAAGGTCAAAAATTAGTTTTACCAAAATTGTCTAAACTTTACCCAAAATTCTATTTTGCCGTCCTGATCACAAAAGCCAATCACAAAAATGCCTAAATTTTTACGGCGTAGTCGTAGCGATGACAGAAACCTCCCATGTTATCCCTATGGGAAAACCACAAAATCTCTCAAATTACCACATTTTTATGTTTTACACTTTAACGAACTCCTCCTAGTGCGTTTTGCCCACCAACCTCAAAATCGGTGTACGTCCTCTAGACAAGTGGGGCATCTAAAGTTATCCAAATTTTAAGGATAACTTTTACGGTCTCTGTGCGACGGAGCCGCAAACGTTTCCCAGAATTCTGACTATTTGGCCTTCAGAGTGGCCTATAAACAATAGAGTTTTTCCAAATGACATGACATTTTGCACTAAATTCTAATTTGCCATCCTGATCATACAAGTATGAGAGCCAAAGTCATATTTTGTACGGCGTAACCGTAGCGATGACAGAAACATCCCATGTTATCCTTATCGGAAAATCGCAAAATCGCTCAAATCACCACATTTTTACGCTTCACACTTTAACAAACTCCTCCTAGGGCGATTGGCCGATCAAACTCATATTTGGGGAAAATCATCTACACAAACGGGGCATCAAAAGTTATCCATATTTTGATTTTAAGTGATACGGTCTCTGTGCCGTGGAGCTGCAAATATACTGTCACATATGGGAAAAACGCCAAATCCTTGAAATGTTCACATTTACGCTTCACACTTTAACAAACTCCTCCTAGTGCGTTTGGCCCACCGACCTCAAAATCGGTGTACCTCCTCTAGACAAGTGGGGCATCTAAAGTTATTCAAATTTTATGGATAACATTTACGGTCTCTGTGCAGCTGAGCCGCAAACTTTTCGCAGAATTTGGACTATTTGGCCTTCAGAGTGGCCTATAAACAAGAGTTTTTCCAAATGACATGACATTTTGCACACAATTCTCATTTGCCATCCCCAAATTAAAAGTATGGGAGCCAAAGTCATATTTGGTAAAGCGTAGCCGTAGCGATGACAGAAACATCCCATGTTATCCTTATGGGAAAATCGCAAAATCGCTTAAATCACCACATTTTTATGCTTCACACTTTAACAAACTCCTCCTAGGGCGATTGTCCGATCAAACTCATATTTGGGGAGAATCATCTACACAAGCGGGGCATCAAAAGTTATCCATATTTTGATTTTAAGTACTAGGGTCTCTGTGCGGTAGAGCCGCAAATATATGTCACAAATGGGAAAAACGCCAAATCCTTGAAATGTTCACATTTATGCTTCACACTTTAATGAACTCCTCTGTGGGCAATAGCTCGATCAAGCTCATATTTTGGGAAAATCATCTACACAAGCGGAGCATCAAAAGTTATCCATATTTTTATTCCAAGTGTCACGGTCTCTGTGCGCTGGAGCCGCACATTCGACCCACATTTGTGTTCATTTGCACTGGTTAAGCACAGCATTGTACATGTCCAATGTGTCGCTGTCTTAGTTCTTAGACAATTACGTTAGCGCCATCTCTGTAAAATGCAGAGAGCAGAGTCGGATTAGTTGAATTAGAGCCGCTTGCGGCTTTAATTCAATTTATATTTGTACAGCCCAAATCACAACAGAAGTTGTGTGATGAAATGTAAATATATGATTATATTTCTGTGATGTATTTTATCTGCATAATAGTGATATGACAATATTTGTATATTATCTGCATCATTAGTCTAAGAGAAAAACGGCATGTGAAAAACTGCATTTGTTTGTGAAGGTATCGTAAAGATGGTGCAGAGGAATGTTTATCCTAGGGAGGGGGTGTAACACCCCAGGGGAGTTTAGGTAAACATTCACCAGGCTTTATTTCCAAGGAAAATACCAACTGTTGTAAAAGACAAGTGCCTTGATGTGAAGCTGACCAATGAGAATGTGACCTGCCTATTCCATAATTTGTAATAAAACCAACCTGCATGAGAAAAAACGTGTGAGACCAAGGAGGGTCGCCAGGCTGCTTACAACAGCCTGGGTGACCCGGCCCGGCGATTTCTCCCATACATGCCACACAAAAGTCTGACGTTTCTGTATCGTTTCATATTCTAAGTTGAATTGTGTTCTCTGTGTGTTAAGGAATAGCATTGGTTTATGTCTAATTTCTTGACAAGTTGCCTCGCAGGGCTTTCCAAAATGTTGATTTAGCGTCAGAAAGTTAGAAAATCAAACAGTCAATGGTCAATAAATAAGAAGAAACCAATGGAATTAAGAAAATGGATTGGCCCAGATCATCCACTGTTCTTAGATCCTCCTTCTGAGAAACTTAGTTACCTTAGTTAGTTACCTCATCCAAGGATTATGACTTCAAACATTAACCCATTTACACCTTTACAACATTTCTAGGGATTGACCACCCAGATGCCACCCTCAGAGGGGCAGAGGCAATTTTAGTTTATTTGTATTCTTCTCATTTTGTATTAAAATGATGTATTCCCACAAAACTAAAAATAAATAAATATACGTCAGAAATTCTCAAAATTGCAGGGAGGGAATAATACGGAACGTTTATATAATAAAACATCTGTTGATCACGAAAAGGTCCACACTGCCCCATCCTCCCCTCCCACAAAATAATTGGCGGCCCGACAATGACACAGCAGTCGAGAAGGAAACGTGTGATTAAAAATACAAAATAGCTTTCCAATTAAAATTTTTAGGCACATAAGCTTCTACGTCCTGCCAATGTGATTGTGACGAGTGTGGGATGGTAATTTGAAAATAAATGTTAATTTAGCCAAATTAATTTGAATCAAGGAAAATAAACCAATGCCACTGGGGCTTGCATTTTTAAGCTTCATAACGTTTCCTTTGCATATTTCTAATTAAACACATTTATCACTATTCCATTTGCTCTACCAGTCCATTACAGTCCATACTACGTGCATAAGACATGCCATACTTATGCACACAATAGCTTGTAAACCAGCTTTGAAGGACCCCAGCCTGGGATTCTACCACCTGATGGCTGCTACAACCAAAGCTATGTTTCCATTGGAGAGGTCCATCGGTCCTGTGGCCTTTCCACTGCACAGAGTGAACTGTACTGCTTCGTTTGAGGGGTCTTTGAGAAGTAGCTTTAGCGCAAGATGATTGGACAAGAGAGAACGCAGACTTGGGTGAAAACAAATGGCAAAAAAGCAGATATAAACAGAAAATTATCATTCCTCACTAAATGCTGAGTTGATCTTGAACTCATAAAATTCTGCCCATTTTTCTGTAATATCATACTGACAAGTTTTGATTTGAAGTGGTTCATTTTGTCAGCTGCAGCTAAAACCAACTGTCCGAGCTCCGGCATAACAGGAGAGAGAGAAACTGGACATGAAAATACAGGCAATGGTTGTGAATATGATCCTGTTCCTACTCTTTGGTTAGTATGCCTTAAGTTAGTGTCTTAAAGAGTGTGTGGCCTGTGCTCTTTCTGGTTTATAAAATAAAATAAAAAAGAAAACAATTACAACCGAACCTGTGTTGCCAGTGAGTCACCCTGCATATAGGATACTGACTTTTCCTCATTCTCAGTTTATGGACAGGCCCTAGAATTCCCTTATTGAGCTGCAGAGGCTGCACTAGCACTGATTGATGATTGGTGAAGGTGCTGGGCTTTAGTGACCATTCAGAATGAAACTGGCCACTCAAATGAGAGAGACTTGTGAGGTTTACTGATTTCAGTCAAACTTTATTTGTTTTTCATGCATACACACGCACAAACACACTCAAAAATACATAAGGCTGAGTACAGCTAAACCAATTGAGGAAGCACCATCAGAAGAGCCGTCTGCTCCAGGGCGTGCTGGCACTCTGAAGCCACAGGCCACTGACACAGGGCCCAAAGGAGAGATGAGGCACCAAACCTCATCCAGAGCCCATGAGCCAGGCCCAACCCCCAATTCCGCAATAGAGAGCTCCTCAGAGGAAACACTGGAGATTCAAAAATGGATAAAATTTTTCAAATAAGGCTGCCCCAAATAAATGGTCTGTTTGCTGTAACCCGACCCACAATTTTTCAAGTGGGTAGGTAGGTAGGTAAATTCTTTTTTTTTTTAAACTTTGAAGGCAAAAAAAAATCCAAAATTAATTGTATGTTTGGTGTAACCCTACCAAATTTTTTCAAGTGGGTAGGTAGGAAGTCAAATTCTTTTTTTCCTTTTTTCTTTACTTTAAAACATAAAAAAAATCCAAATTTGTATATAGAATTGAATGATAATTGCCTATGAAATTAAGTTAATATTATCATTTATCAAAAGAAATGCTACCGTAAATGTACAAAACAAAAAAATGAATAAGTCCACCCAATAAACTATTTTTGTACAGGACAAATTATTTTATTTTTTGGCCATTTTCATGTCGTAGAATCGTCGAGATCTTGGTTATCATATATAATAATAATAATAATAATAATAACTTTTATTTATATAGCGCTTTTCAGTGACCCAAAGACGCTGAACATAATAAAAAAGGGGGGGGTATTTACAGACAGGGGGGACAACACGTACAGAACACATTAATATACAGATAAAATGAACAAGACAGAAGAAGTAGAGAGAAAAAGATGGGGAAGTAACAGGGGGTAGAAGTGTAGGCAATGGGGTAGAGGAGGCTAGGGGTAGGGGAGGTCATAGGCTTGGGTGAAGAGGTATGTTTTTAGGCGAGATTTGAATGTTGTGAATATATGACAAATTCTGCACGGGATTTGACAGTGGCTGAAAATATTATTTCAGCCACTGTCAAATCCCGTTTTTTCTATTCTGCCAGTGACACGCAGTGACCGCCAGGGGTCAGGCTTCAACAGACAATGAGTTGAACGTTCTCCGCTCTTGTTAAGTTTCATTTTCATTTCTTTTTCGGCTTCGTAATATTTTTAGCGAGTTCAAGTGATAAAAATTATTCAACACGGCGCTTTTTTGAAAAAACGGTCGGTGAGTCGGCGAAATATAAGAAAAATAAAAGAATTTGGCATAATTTTGACAAAATGCTGATATTTTTTTTTTAGTCTGCTATAATTTTGACAGCTCGGTCGGGTTACGGCAAACAGACATATTATTTTGCTCTGCCTAAGTAAAGAGAAAATATAAAGCTGGAAGCTAAGAACTATACAATATTCTCAATAAAATAGAATTGATATAGTAAAACGATGAGCCTAAAATAAGTTAATAGAATAAATAGATAGTATAAATGACATAAATAAATACAAATTAAATAATATATATTAAAGGTTGAATAGAGTATTTTTGGCGACCAATCTGAGTCTTATTTCCTCGTGGTGTGGACAGCTGAGTAGTTCCCCCACATGTCAATCGTTCCCTGCGTGCCATGTCACACCTGCAGCCTCGTTCCCAGGATAGCAGCACGTTTCCCTGGCTGTGCATCCGTGGTTGATATGCCGGTGTGTGTTAAGCGAGTTCCTTCGGTGTACAGTACAAAAATGATGACAGAGAAAGACTGTGTTCGAGCTGCTCAGAAGAGACTGAAATCTGC
This sequence comes from Eucyclogobius newberryi, assembly GCF_026437365.1. Lineage (NCBI taxonomy): Eukaryota > Metazoa > Chordata > Actinopteri > Gobiiformes > Gobiidae > Eucyclogobius > Eucyclogobius newberryi. The sequence goes on along the minus strand of NW_027315834.1, from coordinate 17,276,309 downwards.
AGAGGCGAGAGATGCAATGCGATCCGTCGCGCTAATAAACAAGCGCATGTGTAGCAGTGCATGTTGTTGCATGCTCATACGCGAGGTTTGATGGCAGGCGGCCTCTTAGAAAGAACAGGAGGGTGGTGGGTGAGTGTGCGCATGCTCACTTTTTTAAAACAGTCACTTGAGTTCTCAAATCGGCAAAAAATCCTCTATTCAACCTTTAATCAAAAGCACCCACCAAAAACCTCTAGTTGGACATATTGTTATAATATTTATTGTTTTGAGGTCGGACGCTGGAGATACGCATCTTTGACACCCTGGAATAAGTTTGAATAAACAAAATTTTGCATCTCGCTGCCTTGCAATGCTATTTGGAAGAATGACTGCTACTCTGAAGGAAGCTCCTGATTGATTGGCATGCGACGGATTTTGTAAAAAATTCAGTTTTTCAGACTTTGACTAGATGCGGCCGCTCAAGACGCACTGCGCAGAATGCTGGAAACACACCACAGAAACGCTGAGTTGCTTAAAATCGATATAGCTATTAATTGCAACTGTGTTCAGTTCTGATATATTATGTGTTCAGGCGTTCTTCCCAGTCTGATAAAAATAACAGTTTTTAAAGTTTTTAAGTATTTTCCGCACACTTCTGACTGGTCTTCAGCAGAAATGACAAGAGCAACATCAAATATTGATACCCTGCTCCTCATGTCTCCCTTGCCACCTTCTTCCTTCTCAACTTTTTAATCTTATTGACAAGCTTTGGTTTCCTGGAAGCCAAAAGGAAAACGACTGATCCTTTTTTTGGGTGGCTGAGCGAAAACAAATGCCAATGCAATTCAGATGGAGATAAATAATATTCCTATTGCAAAGCTTAATGAAAGATATCATTTTTCATGTGAGTGGTATGGCAGGTTCCCCGGTGTTTTAAAGATTCAGTCTCTATAGATCCAATGTTGCTAGTGAACCAACAGCCGGCAGCCTGATTGATCAGTGAGCCACAAGCCAGTGGTGCTCTGAATTAACATATTAATTTGCGCTTGCATTCAGCTGAGGCAACGAGATGGAGACGGGCGTGTTGTGAGCAACATGAGAGAGGACACGGAGAAAGTGCAACAGAAAGAAGATACTAGTTTAATATCGCAATGAAATTTCATTTACAATGCTGAAATTAAAACCTTATTTTTCATTTGTTTTCATTAGGTCCTCTGTTGGGCTGTAAACAGCGTACCGAAATACTTGTAAGTGTTTCTGCATCTTGTCTACTCCATTAGTAATCCACAAATACCAAATATGCTCCATGCAACTGCGACAATAATGAGACAATGAAAAGCAGAGCACAAGGTTACAGGTGTTAGCAGAATAAACAACCCGGTACAAGCCCTTGTCTTACATCAAGATTAATGCTGTTCCAACAAATATGGGGACGACCATTTCAAGTTTATTTTTGGCATTCATTGTCATCGTTGCAACACCAGATAATGATCAAGATAATTGTTTTTCACTTCCATTGAATTGTATGCTTCAGATGACTTGTTAACCAACTACTTATTAATAATAGTAATAGCAGAATAGTGGAAACGTCCATAGCTTTTCCCTTTTGCAGTTACTATTGCTGAGCAGAATACCACACATAGATTTCTATATGTTACAGCAGGTGTGGCAAGTCAGGGGTGTTTTAACTTTAGTTACTGTTAAAACCCAAACCAGGAGACCAACAACGCCACCTGGGCATGAATGGGCCCAGGACCATATAGAACAGATTAAGGCGCACAGTTTCGTTGTTGACACGAGGCATAGACATTTTTAATACAAGATGTGATTCATTTATAAATAACTTTTCTCTGAACAATAAATACCATAATAAAAACATTAGTCTCAGTGAAATTACACAATCATTGTCCATAAGAACAATCACACTTTTGAGGTTAAGAAAAAAAGGCAAGGTGGCAGAGCATTCTGGTCCCACCCCCCATGACCTAAAAGTTAAAGTTGGTTAGTGTTATAGATGGAGCAGATATGGGCCTAAAGTGCAGCTCTCTTTTACTGGGAAACTTCTGCTGCGCACCCTTGACGGGCAGCGGACGTAGCTAGTTCAGCCGGCTACACACACGGGACCCCAGCTTCCAGAACAACCAGTCGCCAAAGCGCAAACCAGGAGTTCCCCATAGGCACTAGTGCAATATAAATTAGTGGCGGTAGAATTAAAAGATTGTAATGAAAATGCCGAAACTACCCGAGGACAGGAGAACAGGGCGTCGACACGGCCCAATCTGAGGCGGAAGTGGGAGAAGCAGAGGAAGAGGAAGTGGTAGAGGTTTTTTTTTTATAGAGTGGAGTGACACCTGCTGGCCAATTTGATTGAAGACGATCCATACTATCACACAGGCAAAGTTTATAAATCCAGGTATTCTATTCACCTCATTCCGCATTTTCCACTTTTGCCTCTCTTTGCTACGGCACTTCCATTGTAATGGCACTTCTGGTTGAGCGGTAACTCCGTTCACTAAAGCCCCAGTCATGCCTAGATTGCTCTGACCCCTGTTTACACACGCTTCAGTCCCAGAACATTGCCAGGAGGCTCTGTTCACACTTAACCTGGCATTTGTTTCTCTGTATTCTATCAATATAACAGTGTGCTGCATCATTTAAATTGAATTAAACTGCAACCTGGGAAACCAAGCTCATAACCAAAGAAACGATCAGTGGTACTAGTATGTTCTAGCTTTATTCACACATAAGCCTTCTTTGCATTATGGAGATAAGGAATGCAGGGAATTCAGTTCTGGCTTCAATCACACATGGTAAATTCCCAAGTCAGGCTGCATGTTTAAATGGGGCTTAAGTGGAAAAACGAGGGAAACGTCTCACTGCTAAAATATTCTACAAAGTAGACTTGTGTAAAATGTTCAGTGTTTATGTGCACTGATTTGCTGGGCAGCCTGAAAATTGATTTGCTATTGAGATCGGCAGCCCTATGCAGACTAATACAAGGGGCAGTCGCTAAAATCTAAAGTTTTGCCCAATTATCAAAACCTTACACTCAAGGAGCAAAACTCGGCCTCAGATTTGCACCACTGTTAGCACAATAAGTCAGTTCACACTTTGTGCAAAACAATACACACAGTGATTTGCAACACTTAACACACTTGTATGCATTTAGACACAGAAGTATATCAAGATGTCACTTTCTTGCAATTCTAAAGCACTGACTGTCAAATGACCTCACCTATGTGCCAATCCATTGAACACTGTCATTAGGTGACCAAACACAAGATCGCTTAATTGTAGACACACCAATCAGGTTTAAGCACTGTAAAAATGCAGCAGGTGAGTTCACCAAACTGAACCAAACTGGAAGGGAGAGGAAAAGGAAGAGTGAGGATGAGAGGGGGAATCGGAGGAGGAGGAGAAGGAGGCAGAGGCCGTGCCAGAGGTCGAGGTCGAGGTAGAAGTAGAGGTAGAGGAAGAGGAAGACTTCAAGCAGGAGGAGGTGAAGCTGAAAGGAGAAGAGGTCCAACTGTACTGTGTTTTCTTTTTTGGGGGGGTTCTTTTTATACTGGATATTTTTTTATCTTTATTTTGCCATGTTGGCTTGAATATATGGAAAAAAATAAAGGACATTGTCAACAGCATTAGTCTTGTGTCCTGTGTGGTGTCTACAGTGATGCATACACGTGTGTGTAGTGTTCCCTGTGTGTATTGTTTTGCACAAAGTGTGAGCAGACATTGTGTTTACAGTTGTGCAAATCCGAGCCATGTTTTGCAAATTCACCGTGTACTTCACCCATACGACTCTATGCACTTAGAAGCAGGATTAGCCAAAAATTTTTAAGGTTTTCAACAGCAGTGTGTAACTGGTGCAAACATAGTGAAGTCATATGCAAAGTGTGTGTTTCATATGGTAAAAAAATATGGTTTTGATAAATTAGTGTAGAGTTTTTTACAAGAGTGTTTCATTTTGCAAAGGAGCTAAGGTGTTTTGCTAATTGGGTTTGAGGTTGTGCTAATTGTGTGTAGGGTTTTGCTAAATAAAACAAAACAATCAAAATTGTGTTTATTCAATCGTAAAAAACTGTAAACCGGATGGCACTGCCCAAGGCAGCTTCCAGAGTAACTTGAATAGAATATCAACTTTTTAATATCTACTTTGCCAGAACCCCCTTTGTACTTTAGACAAAGTGTGCCTGATTCAGTTTATTGTTTGTTAATTACCGCAAATCAGAGGATAACAGCAACTAAGCCCAAAGTATGTGTGTATGTGTGTGTGTGTGTGTGTGTTTGTGTAGACTACATAAAAAATAGGCAATTTTTTTTTCCCCTAAAGGTACTAACAATAAAATTACAGTTTTTTTTAAAGACATTAACAATACAAATAATGCAAAATATTTGTCCTTTAATATCTCATTTTCAAGAGGGAGCTGGTATAATTTAATTTGAATTAACAGGAGTATTTTAGAATTTGTGCGCATGTTTTGTACGTGTTTAATATATATGTACAATATGTGGGTGTTTTGAAATGTGTGTGCGTGTTTTGCGCTGCCTACTCTGTTGAGCTAACAGATCATATAGGCCATACAGACAATTTAATAGACTATTCAAAAATACAGACAAAATGCTTTTCAGAATGAAAAAGAAATTGGGACTGTTGCCATTGCAGTTCACAATATAAAACAACGTAGCTTTTAAATGGGACAAGTCCGATTGCATGTAATATCCTGTGATGTATAATATTACATCACAGCAAATTTATTATACCATTAAAACATTAAAAGGTATATATATATATATATATATATATATATATATATATATATATATATATATATATATATATATATATATATATATATATATATATATATATATATATATATATATATATATATATAACTCTTTCTCACCCTCCGCGGGTGGGCTCCATTCATCCCCCTTCAAGCTCGGGTCCTCTACCAGAGGCCTGGGAGCTTGAGGTTTCTGTGCAGTATCTCTGTTCCTAGCACTGCACTTTTCTGGACCGAGATTTCCGATGTTTTTCCTGGGATCTGCTCAAGCCATTCCTCCAGTTTGGGGGTCACTGCCCTAAGTGCTCCGATCACTACGGGCATCATCGATACCTTCACACTCCAGGCCTTCTCCAGCTCCTCTTTGAGGCCTTGGTATTTCTCTAGTTTTACGGATGTTATCATCCCATGGCACTGCAATGTCCACCACCACGGCTTTCCTCTGCACCTTGTCAACCACCACTATGTCCGGTTGGTTCAACATTACAATCCTGTCTGTCTGTATCTGGAAGTCCCAGAGGACCTTGGCTCAGTCATGTTCTACCACCTTGGAGGTGTTTCCCACTTTGTCCTTGGGGTCTCCAGTCCATACTCTGCACAGATGTTTCTGTACACTATGCCAGCCTCCTGGTTATGGCGCTCCATGTATGCTGTTCCTGCCAAGATCTTACACCCTGCAGTTATGTGTGGGATTGTCTCAGGGCCCCCATTGCTCAGCCTACACCTTGGGTCTTGTCTGGTGTGGTAGATCTGGGCCTCTATTGATCTGGTGCTCAGGGCCTGCTCCTGTGCTGCCATGATTCAATTCAATTTATTTTTGTAACGTCCAAAATCACAACAACAGTTGCCTCTGTGGGCCACAGTGAAAAATGAATCAACAATGTCTGTGGTGGCGAGGGACGATGCCCCAGAGTCCTCTGTCCTTAGATCCTCCTTCTCGGCCAGGAAAAACTACAAAAAACCTCCTTGGAAAAAAGTAGAAACCTGGAGGAGTTCCAGAGTGAAGGAGAGATCTGACTCTCACAGACGGACAGACGGACGCGAGGGAGACTGGAGCTGGACCCACTCTTCAGGAAGATGAGGGACCGTCCATACAGGGCAGGGACCACTTCACCAGGAGAGGAGCATCTGGGTCCACAGGTCCTCAGGAGTGAGAAAAAGAAAAAAGTTTGCAAGTGGAATTAAAAATTAAATATTGTTTGATAGAATAAGTAGTCAGAAGAAGAGGATAGTGCTCAAGCTGCCATACTTCCCCCAGCACAGTTGCTCCTAGGGCAGTGTAGCTGAAGCTATGGGTTTATATTTCTGTTCCTAACTGGCCTGACCATAAGAGACTTAAGTGAAGAGACTGTGTCAGCATATTTAACATGGGTCGGGAGCTGATTCCATAACACAGGCGCTTGGTAGCTAAACGTTCTACCTCCTACTGTACTTTTAGAGACTCTTGGGACCACCAGAAGTCCAGCATTTTGAGAGCGAAGAGCTCTGTTTGGATGATATGGTTCTATAGCATCTTTGAGGTAGGATGGGGCCATGTCATTTATGGCTTTGTAGGTCAAGAGTAGAATTTTAGATTTGATTCTAAACTCGACGGGGAGCCAGTGAAGAGACTCCAGCACTGGCGTAATGTGCTCTCTTCTTTTAGTTCCTGTTAGTAATCTTGCTGCTGCATTTTAAACCAGTTGAAAGCTTTTTATGGAGCTTTTAGGACACGCAGGGAGTTACAGTAGTCTAATCTAGTCGTTGCAAATGCATGGATACGTTTTTCAGCATCGCTTTTAGGCAGGATTCTTCTGATTTTGGCTATGTTGTGCAAATGGAAATTGGCTGTTTTACAGGCTTGATTTATATGAGCTTTAAATGTGACTGGTCAAATAAGACTCTGAGGTTTCTTACAGTAGAACTGGAGGCAACACTGACATTGTCCAGTGTGACTATCTGCTCAGATAGATCGTCTCGTAGATGCTTAGGGCCAAGCACAATGACCTCGGTTTTTTCAGGGTTAAGAAGCAGGTAGTTAAGTATCATCCAGGTTTTTATATCCTTCACACAAGCACAACGAGTGTGATCTGCACAGCAGTGGAAGTTAATGCCATGCTTTCTGATAATGTTGCCTAATGGCAGCATGTAAAGAGTAAACAGAATTGGACCGAGTACCGAACCCTGTGGCACACCGTAAATTACTTTAGAGCTTGGTGAGGAGCTCTGGTTTACATTAACAAATTGGTACCAATCAGATAAATAGGATTTAAACCAGCTGAGGGCTGTTCCTCCAACACCTACATCACATTCTAACCTCTGCAGTAGAATGTTGTGGTCAATGGTGTCAAACGCTGCGCTGAGGTCCAACAGGACCAGGACTGAGACCAGTCCATTGTCAGCGGCTAATAACAAATCATTTGTGACTTTAACTAGTGCAGTTTCAGTGCTGTGGTGGGCTCTGAACCCTGACTGGAAAACTTCAAATAAGTTATTGTTGTGCTGTCCTTCAGACCGGCTCTTTCTAGCCATTGATTTCGTGATATCAGCCACTTCAGTTATATCCGGTGGTACATCCCATGTAGAGGCTTGTCCTCCCATGATGGTCCCTCCAGCACCTCATCATCCTCTGTTTCTCATTGTCAGAGACATTCACAGAGCACGTCATCTGTAGGAGCCTTGTATATATAATGTATATATTTATATTTATATACATATACATATACATATACACATATATATATATATATATATATATATATATATATATATATATATATATACATACACACACACACACAATATACCAGTGACGCGCGGTGAGGTTCAGGGCTAGTGAGTCAGATTTACAAACGCGAATGAACCCAAAAAAGCACCTTAAACAGGTTGCTCTGGACCAAAAAGAGGAGAAGCTGTGCAGGCATATATATATATATATATATATATATATATATATATATATATATATATATATATATATATATATATATATATATATATATATATATATATATATATATATATATATATATATATTAAATAGCAAATAAAATATCACTTTTCTGTCAAATATAGGCTATTGAATCTATTATTTGATTATTTTAAGTGCAGACAGATGTAACAGACGGTTAAAAAATAGAAACTAAAATCTTTCTAGGGGCCAGATTAAAACATGCCAAGGGCCACATCTTGCCCCTGGGGCCACAAATGCCCAGGTCTGGCCTAAGGGCAAAAAAATAAAAATAAATTATTGTTATTATTTTTTTAAATATTACTTGGCATGTTTGGCGGGCCGGATTATAAAGACAAACGGGCCGTATGTGGCCCAGGTCTGCACTAAACCAATGAAAGCTAGCTCACCAAAATGATCAAACCTGACTTTAATCTGATCACTGATTTGATCAAAAATGTTAAAGAACCATTGCTTCCGTTCATCTCTGACTGACACAACTCAAAATAAACTAGACTGAGTAATCTATAAATTAAAAAAGTTTGAGGGCAAACAGGCGACGATCCCACGAGCTCGTGAACCCTATGCCGCATTGCTAACCACTAGGCCACCCACCTGTCCGCCGGCAAGCATTTTCTATATCTCAAATATTCTCTTACATCATCACTTTTAAATCCGTGGTCAATACCAGCAAGTTATACATCATTTTAAAGCTTATTTTCTCAACAAAACGAATATGTCATTGATTTACATTGAATAATATGCCCCAAGAAGCAATTGCCAATAGTTTGTGAGAAAGTCTCAACTTTTACAAACGCATGTCCTACCTGTTTGCTGTTTATGACGGACGAAACGGCTTTAATTCTGTACATTCTTGTGCTCAGTCTGTCCGTAAGGAATCATTGAAAAACAATATCCACTTGTATTTTTCCTGAAGTTATCCGATTTCGAGATATTGTCAAGTAAACAAACTTTTCTTCGTTTCTCGCCGGACGAGAATGCGCTTGTCCAGCGCATTTCTCCGTCCATAACAAATGACCTGTTTGACCTATAAAATAATATTGGATATCCTTCTTTTCTTCAGACTGTTACCTACAGAATGAGACCATCCACGATTTTTTCTGTCCACGGGTTTGTTTGCTACAGCCTCCGCAAAAAAAGATGCGCCGCTTGCGACGCACATGGATTAGTCTGTTTACATCTAAATAGCGCCGCATGCAAATGACGTAGCAGACTTTGAATGACATATTATTCTAGCCAATAAGATTAGCTTTAGAAAAAGGGGCGGGACAAAGGCCTTATTGACACAGAATCTTCTGTATTCTCGTGCGTAAGGCTCCGGGAAGGCTGTAAAGAGCCAGATTTCTCTGCAGGATTTTGCGCATAACGTTTTCTGATTTTATTCGCCTTTTGGACGTGCATTTTGTTAGATATATGTATTATTATACCAATATAAAAATAAAATAAAAATATTATAATATATATATATTTTTTTAACCTCTATATGGTACGACGGAGTATAAGGGCCAACCAAGAAAAAAAAAATGCGCTGCACTACGAGAATAAAGTCATTAATTAATGAGAAAAAAGACGTTAATTAATGAGAAAAAAGTCGAAGTCAGAAAAAAGTCCTAAATTAACGACTATAAACTCATTAAATAACGAGAAAAAAGTCAATAATTAATGAGAAAAAAGTTGTTAATTAATGAGAAAAAAGTTGTTAATTAATGAGAAAAAAGTCATTAAATAATGACTTTTTTTCTCGTTAATTAACGAGAATAAAGTCGAAATTTTAAATGAAGCCGGTCAGTGGTACCTCTCTTACGTTATGGAGAATATTGAACATTTTGTGCAGGTATACTTTCACCTAGGGTTTACGCACGGTGAAATACTGTGCCTTCTAGCACATAATCACCACCATATCATCAGTTTAAGGACTTTGAAGCGACATTGCAGCCGTTTGGGTTTGTTTCGTCGGAAGAACCAAACGAATTTAGAAGAAATCGCTTATTTTGTGGAGAAGGAACTGACTGGAAGTGGTCGGCTACAGGGCTATCGGTGGTTACACCACAGAGCTATCCAGAGAGGATTTGTTGTATCACAAGAAACTGTGCGGATTTTGCTGGGAATTTTGGATCCAAATGGAGTGGATTTGCGAAGAAGACGGCGTCTTCGGCGTAGACGGTACAGTGTAAGGGCCAAACGCATTGTGGCATTTGGATTCATACGATAAACTGAAGCCGTACGGCATTGCTATAAATGGCTGTATTGATGGCTTCAGCCGTCACATTATGTGGATGGAAGCGTACGTTACCAACAGCAATCCAAAGGTAATTGCGGATTATTATATCAACACCGTGACTCGCGTTGGGGAGTGTCCGCAGAGGCTCCGGGCAGATCCAGGTACAGAAAATGCAACGTTTCCTGCGGAGAAACCACACCGATGCATATGCTGGAGATCAAAGTTTCATCTATGGATGCAGCACCGCCAATCAACGAATAGAGTCTTGGTGGGGAATCCTGCGTAAACAATGCATTCAGTTTTGGATGGACATCTTTCAAACTCTAAAAGAAGATGGACATTTCACTGGTGACTTTGTGGACAAAAACTTGGCACAGTTTTCTTTCCTCAACATTATACAGGTAGGCAATTATCAGTGTTGGCTATAGCTTTTAAAAGTAACGTGTTACTCCCATGAAAAAGCGCGCGCACACACACATACACACACACACACCGCACGCACGCACGGGACCGAGGTGCAGCGGAGGGTCTGACACAGGTTGGCTGGGTGCGCGACAGGCACTATAACTTTTGCGTGCTCACTTGGAGATTACATTCACAAGGTTTCAAGTTGGCTGTTCGTGACTTTGTGGAGGTGGTTTGCGAGTGCGTAAACTCTCCAAGCACGCAAGCACAAATATGCGCTTTTTGCAACGCAGTGACTATCGCGTACAGCTTTTATACACAAGCACCAAGCTAAGTTTCTTTTTAAATGGCCAAAGAAGGCTCAAGAAAAGGGGATTCACCGTGTGGCCTCGGTAACCAGAAAAGTGAGAATCTGTGGCACAAGAGAGGACTAGATCCCTAAATCAGCCGACAATGTAGAGAAATATTAAAAAAGCTAAAGAGAACTGCTTTTGTTTCTTCCCCCCCTCCTGCAAATAAAGGGGTATTTGGACTAGAATGGAAACACAAAGAAAGTCATACACATTTTTATTAAAATGCAGGAGGCGGGGAAGAAACAAAAGCCGTTCTATTTTTATTTGATATTTCTCACATTGTCTACTGTAAAATTTGAATTGACACATTGTTATTTAAACCTGTCTCAATTTTGTATTTAGGATGAAGTGGATGGTGTGGTAAGAACCTGGAACTCACACCGCATAATGACAAGACCTGGCTTTGAGGTGCTTGGAGGAAAACCAGTGCTCATGTACACCATGCCACAACTTCATGGGGGTGAGGACAGGTTGCAGCCAGTCATACCAGAAGAGGTAGTGATATGCAAAGAAGAGTGCACGCCTTAAGGGCAGTATCCATGTGATCCAACCATCTTTGAACTCTGTACTGTCCTCATGGATGAAAATGGTTGGGATGCTCCAGTGGATGGGTCCACAGCTGCAGAACTTTACATCAATTTAAGAAATGAAATACTTAACAATATTTGAACTGTTGGACTTACTGTTTATATTCATTATGGGGCAAGTGCACAGGGTGTTATCAAGTGTGCATTTTGAAACAAATATAGAAAACAAAATCTTTTTGTTTGTTTTGTTTTTTTCAACTTTGAATTTATTGCTCAATGTTTTAACAGTGCAAACTGCTGCAAATGTGTGACTTTGAACAGACACAAGTATGGCAGCCAACCAGAGGCAATGCAAAGACACTTGGTTTGAACACACTCCACTTTTTGAACACTTGGTGTAACGTTTGAATAAAATGTGAAAATGTAAAATGAGATATGCATTAAACAATTGTTATAAAAATAAAATAAAATACATAAACATTAAAGCAGCCTATAATTGAAAATACGGTCTATAATAATTAGCCAACTGAACAGTGAAAAAATAACATGGCCATGTCTAAAGAATATCCATTATCCAGATGTTAGCATCAAGGATAGAATTGAACTCACTGCGAAAGTCTGGGAAGTTGTCATAGCTGTCAGGCAAATGCAAAAGGGATGCACAGGTACGGCCGATTGGTCTGCGGGTAAATGCAGTTTGAACAACAAACTCTACCATAATACAACTAGATACCAGCAAGTCAGATCCTGTACAAAACCTTAGAAATTTCTCTAGTCTTTCTTCATTAAGTTCCTTCACATATTTTTTTTAAGTATCGTGCCACTTCTGCTTCTTTTGGTGTCATACTGTCCGGAAAAGTTAACTTTTCTGTTACTCTTTTTGAAGTAGGCTTCGACTCACTGTACATTGTTTTCAGCCGCTCAGGGTCCAGTGCAAACATATGTGGCTGTGAAACGTTCCGCCAACAGTCAATGACAAACTTTGGTTTTTGAATAATTTCTTTGTGCGCCAACTCAAGCAATATTTCCGGTAGGGTTTCAGGGCTGATATGTTTGCGGCATTCGTAGTTGGCGAGAAGATCTATTATCTCATCAGCTTCCAAAGAATCGAACTCAACAAGTGCTTTGTTGATTATTTCCTGTTCATGTGAGCTGAAAAGCCTTCAGGTCACTGTAAATCTCCCCGAAAAAAATTTCCTCAAGAAAAGGAGGGGCAAGTTTAAGAGGCAGGTATCCACAATCTTGAAACCCCTTCACAAAGATCCTACCAATAGCCTTCCATGTTACTTCAGTAAAGTCATGTCTAAGAAAAGGCACTTTGTATGTGGTTCCCAGGGTACACCGTTCATAAAACTCTCCCCAGAAGCTAGTATAGACATCTTTAAGTAAACCTGTACCACTGCCCTTCTCCAGCGACTTGTCTGGAAGAATACGCTTAATTAGGCCCGAGCCCCAGCAGGGCGGAGGGCCTATTGCTCCCGCAACGCTGCCGAAGGCAGCGTTGCAACTGTCTTGCCCCGTCGCCCCTGGCAAGTACAGTGAACTAGCCCATGCCGAAGGCATGGATCATGCATACTTACTCCTGCTATGACAGAAATAGTCAACAATTTGTGAATGGGCGTAGCCCATTCACAAATTGTTGACAACAGCAGCGCGAAGCGCTGCATTCCTCCAAAAACCCTCCTGGCATCGTCCCGTACGCGAGAATCCATGCCGCAGGCATGGGCCATGCTTGTTTCTGCTCAAATCAATGGAAGTCTATGGGGAGTGGGCGGGGCATCCCGACGAAATAGGGAGTGACGAGCGCGTAAGCGCTCGTAATGATGATTCCACCCCATGGCGGCATGGGGAAGGCTTAGAGCTTTCAAACGATGTATAATTTGTTGTTATAGAAAAAACGGCTATATTGTTTTTGCTAAAAATATTATTATTATTTTTCTTGTTCTTCATCGCTTTGAACTCTAATTTGACCCCCTGAACATGCTCAAAAACTCACCAAACTTTGCCCAAAATTCAGAATCGGCGAAAAATTTAATTTTTTCTGGGCCATTTTTTTTTTCATTAAAAAATGGCGCGACAGCGCCACCGACAAAAGTCAAAATACTTTGCGCCTATGGGAGACGCCCCGAGGTCAACTTTGACGTAAAGCTACGAAATTCGGGACACGCATTCCTCTCGTGAGGACGAACAAAAAAAATCATTGTGGCCACGCCCCCAGACTTACCCTATGGCCGCCATCTTCCTTTGAAAATGAAAACACGCTGTGTTAGCCATTTTGTTCACGTCAAACTTTGACGAACTCCTCCTAGGGCGTTTTGCCCACCAACTTCAAAATCGGCGTACGTTCTCTGGACAAGTGGGGCATCTAAATTTATCCAATTTTTTGAGATACCTTTTACGGTCTGTGTGCGGCGCAGCCGCAAATTTGGACAACTTATTTTGGAATATTGCAGATCTAAAAATTGCTCCCATTTGATCAAAACCAGTCCGATTAGGACCAAATTTGAATCAGTTGTTAAACGTTCTAGTTTGGACCAGTTTAGGCTGACAAAATTGAAATGGGCGCGATAGCGCCCCCTACAGAGTGACCTTTAAATTAACATTGAAGGTCAAAAATTAGTTTTACCAAAATTTTCTAAACTTTACCCAAAATTCTATTTTGGCGTCCCGATCAAAAAAGCCTATCAGACAAATGCCTTAATTTTTACGGCGTAGTCGTAGCGATGACATAAATCTCCCATGTTATCCCTATGGGAAAACCGCTAAATCTCTCGAATATCCACATTTTTCTGTTTCAAACTTTGACGAACTCCTCCTAGTGCGTTTTGCCCACCAACCTCAAAATCGGTGTACGTCCTCTAGACAAGTGGGGCATCTAAAGTTATCCAAATTTTAAGGATAGCTTTTAAGGTCTCTGTGCGACGGAGCCTCAAACGTTTCCCAGAATTCTGACTATTTGGCCTTCAGAGTGGCCTATAAACAATAGAGTTTTTCCAAATGACATGATATTTTGCACAAAATTCTAATTTGCCATCCTGATCATAAAAGTATGAGAGACAAAGTCATATTTGGTAAAGCGTAGCCGTAGCGATGACAGAAACATCCCATGTTATCCCTATGGGGAAACCGCAAAATCTCTAAAATGACCACATTTTTACACTTCACACTTTAACAAACTCCTCCTAGGGCGATTATCCGATCAAGTTCATATTTGGGGAGAATCATCTACACAAGCGGGGCATCAAAAGTTATCCATATTTTTATTCCAAGTGTCACGGTCTCTGTGCGCTGGAGCTGCACATTTGACCGATATTTGTCTTCATTTGCACTGGTTAAGCACAGCATTGTTCATGTCCAATGTGTCACTGTCTTAGTTCTTAGACAATTGCGTTAGCGCCATCTCTGTAAAATGCAGAGAGCAGAGTCGGAAGGCCGGCGGCCCGCGAGGGCCGTTGGATGCCGCTTGCGGCTTTAATTTGTATTGTTTTGTTAAGCATATTATCGTCTGAAAAAGCCCCTATCATGTCACTGAAGCTGTTTGTAAAAGAGAAAGACTCTCAGCATAATCTGAACTATTCAGAGTGAAAGAATCATCAACATCAAATGTAGAAACAGCACTGTTTTGTGTATCCTCCGATGGAATATAAAGCTCTGGAACCATCTCAGGTGATTGTTGCTGTGGACTATTGATATAGGTTGTGCCTTCATTGGGTTGCCATTCCTCTTCTTCGAAGGATGGATCATCTATGTCATCATCCACAATCACTGCTTTCACTTTGGTTGCCAAATAAAACCTTAACATTGGCAGCTTCACAGTGTTGAATATGTCTTCCACTGACAAATCGTGTGGCAAGGAGTTTTGTTTAAAATCCCAAACATCAAAATCAAAATCACTCTCAATGCCTTTGTTAGATTTTCCTTGTGGAAAAAACAGAGCTTTTCCTTGTTCTAGAATGTCACTAAATCTTGCCGTGGTGCTGATTGAAAGCTTTCTTGTTCCTCCTCCTTGTTTAGCTCTGACCTGCTTAGATGATTTGTTTTCAGTGTGGATCCAGCCTATTTCAATTATTCGCGTAGACTGTTTGGTTCTTTTTTTTTAATGTTAGATGGTCCAGGCTCTTCTTCCCCATTATGAGGTTGAGTTCTAACTTTCAGTTTCTCCCTTAGTCTCTCAAAAAGTCCCTGTTTTCGTTTTGTTGAGTGTGGATGAGATTTGCAAAAAATTAACTAGAGCAATTCTGTCTCCATAGGATGGCAAGTGGTCCTCCAAATCTGCATCTTCCATCAGCAAAATAACTTCTCTGTCAATCTGAAAGCAGTGTAAAAGTAGAGTTAGAGGCAAAAAACTAAACAAAAACATGGACATTATTTTAAGTGAATGGTGAAATAATGGGTGATGCACACGTTTTTGTAGTCAAATGGCTGACATAATAGGCAATATACAAGCAGAAAAGTAACCTTATGTTCTTGAATCCATGTGATGGCTTCCTCTGAAACATGACGTCCCCTTAAGAATGCCACAATGTCAGACAATGAGTCAGTCATGATACATGGACATGGAACATACAAGAGAAATGGCCTTGTTATTATCTGACTAATCAGCAGCTTTTAGTAATGAAACATTAGTCAACGCATAAAAAACATACCAACGGACAATCAAGCAATGCACATCAAAAGTATGTCCTCCTCCAACACTGGGAATGACCATCTGAATAAATCCACAACTGTAAGCATATGAGTGTTAGTGAAAAAAGATGATCACAGTTACTAGGCTCATTATCTTACAAGTGTTATTGTGGCTCTGCCTTCTAGCACTTGCGCGGGTTTATCTCTGTCAATATGGCAGGTTGTGGAGGGCGGGGTTACGTGTTTGCCTCCCGCGCTCACCTGGGTCGCGGCTGCTACTGCTGTGTAATAGGATGTAACGGGACTTAGAATCACCGCATTGAAACCTTGTATCCATCGCGGCATAGAGCAATACTGGCCATGGGTGCTGGCCATGGATACCGGCTGTAAGGTGCTGTGTATGGTCTGCTTGACGCTTCGACCCCACCTGCGCTCCCCATTCCCATGTGCGTGTCCCTGTGGTGTGCGCATGCCGCGGCACTGCACTGTGCGGTGAACATCAGCACTTTCTTGGTACTAACTTTACCGAACTCTTGCTTACGTCGTGATGGGCTTGTCAGAACCAGGATTGATTCCGGACCAAACCACCCCCAGCATAACACCAAGACCTAACCAACTGGTTAAGAGCTGCATCTTACGAAGCGTCATACGCACACCTCCAAAATCATATGCATTTCATAGCCTTGTAATCTCAGCCATAACTTCAACATACTCCCCATATGAATGAGACCGTCCTGACGAGGTAGCAGCAGTCCTGCCCCGCAGTCGACCGTGTACACGGCCTGCGAAGGAACCAGGCCGACCCCTCGCATGTATTAAACGCACTTGCCGCCCGTTTTACTTGAAATGTATCGAAATACATAATCCACATTTTTGAAATATCACATATTATAACAATATAAGACAATATAGCCTTACCTGCATTGAAAATATGGAAGAAATCCGGGTAAAGATGAATTGATCTCCGTTTCTTTCGTTTCGTCTCCCACGATGGTTTGATTTTGACTTAATACGAAAAATTTCGACTTTATTCTCATTAATTAACGAGAAAAAAAGTCATTATTTAATTACTTTTTTCTCGTTAATTAAGGAGTTTTTTTCTCATTAATTAATGACTTTTTCTTATTAATTATTGACTTTTTTCTCGTTATTTAATGACTTTTTTCTCATTATTTAATGAGTTTATAGTCGTTAATTTACGACTTTTTTCTGACTTCGACTTTTTTCTCATTAATTAACGTCTTTTTTCTCATTAATTAATGACTTTATTCTCGTAGTGCAGCACATTTTTTTTTTCTTGGTTGGCCCTCATATTCCGTCGTAATATGGGAAATTCATGGGTAAACTCATATTTACACATTTTCACATATATTGTTTTTAGCAGTTATAATTGCTATTAGTGGCCTACAAAACATCAAAATGTATGTTTTATGATCATAGAGGAGCTAAAATTGTAATAAAACAGTTTGGCACAGTTGGCACATATTTGGATCACTTGTTCCGAATATACTTTTTGATACAAAAGGTCAACAGCACCAAAATGCCTGTTCCTCATGTGCAGTGAACAGCATATGCACACAATGAAGTATGTCCTGCTCAGGACCATTACAAATTGACAATATTCAGGCGAGACTAAAAAAGGATGTTTTGTTTATGTTTGGGCCTCTGTAGTGTAAGTTCTGATGCCTTGACAGTGTTCATGTGCACATCTGCAGAAACTAGAAGGCCTAAGCTTTCTAATGATGCATCACACTTCCATGTGGAACATGAGATCCTCTTTTAATAAGCAATGCCATTTGGGTCCAACCATTGTGCACAGGGCGAAAATAGGTGGGTGGTAACAGGTTAATGTATCAGGTGTTTTTAGAGATATCAATCCGTCTGAAGCAACTCGTTCAACTCCGGTGTCGGTCTTCCTTTAGTTATAACCTCTTGCTTTGATTGAAAATCCAGATTTGCGAAACGTTTTAACTTGGAAATGTGATCGTCCATATTGTCCGGATTCTACGTACACAATAATAAGGAAGAAGATAGCACACATGTCCACACACGGTTGGGCTCAGAAGCGCCCTCTTCATGCAGCACATGTAATGATGCCTCTCTGAGTGAACTTTCACTGCGGTTTTATAATGAATCTGTGAGCCTAAAACACATTTCAGAAATACATTTCATACATTATCTAGAATATGGAAGCACAGAGCACATCGTCAGGGTGTTTTATTTGTTATAAACAGAGGGAGAGAGAGTGACACATCATTTGCATTGCACCAGCCCAGTGTGTGTGTGTGTGTGTGTGTGTGTGTGTGTGTGTGTGTGTTTGCTCCTGGAGGCAGAGCAGGTGCTGCCTCCTCCCTATATCTGAACGGCATTTTGACATTCTTATTTGAAAAAATATTGTTTGATATTGGATTCAAACGAAAAGGGGGTTTATAATACATACCAGAAGACAATTTAAAAATATATATATATATATATATATATATATATATATTTTTAATTCCCCCCCAAGATTGACAGGCGAGGCACTGCCTCCCCTGAATGCACGTCACTGCAATATACCACACCGGAGGAGGCATCAGCGTTTACAGACACGCTGCCAAACTCCTGAACAATATCACATTTGTTCCTTTATTTCCTGTTTTCAACTGAAGGACCTGGACTGTATTTGAGACATTTGCTCAATGTAGGAGAAAATATTCTACTATCCGAACTGGAGGACCATTTTATTTATTTATTTTAAATCTTGTGATTCTTTTTGGATCAATCAATGAGCAATAGCTCTTTTTTGTCAGTTTGTTAAGTTTTAGTATGTTATATTCTTGTACTTTTTGTGTTTATGTGTTAGGCTCGACCAGAGAGTTTTGTAACAAGGACAGGATTAGCAAGAACTGAGCCCAATTAAGTTGTCAAAGATATTAGCAAAGATGAGAGAAGAAAAAATAGATAGACCAACACAAACCCATTTAAATGACTTAGAACATTAAAAAATAACTAGATTGGTTATAATAAACGTTACTATTCCTCACACATAAACTTGTATTAAACTTTGTACTGTTATTACATAAAGGATTTATTTGCATAAGTCCCTTCAGTGTCTCCTTCTCAAGCAATTCATATTTAAAATTATGTTTATGTATTATGTAATTATATAACGCGAAGAAACCTCCTATAGAGCCCATTTTAACCAAAGGCAAGAACATAGGCTTTTTATAAATTGTCACTTGTTTCAATAGGGCCCTTGATGAATCAGCATAGATAAAATCAGATAGGATTCCTGATTGGACCAAGTTTATCCCCAAACAGGAAATTAATCAAGCTTAGTTTAAAGCGACTTGGACAAAGGAGCTTTAACTCAGTCCCAATACCTAATTAAAAGAACCTTCCAAGACCTATGTACCTTTGCTCAGCCTCACACCACCTCAAAGTAATTCATGCTGCCGTACTGGAGATTACTCTTTCATTTGTGCTCCTGGGACAGTCGCATTAATTTACACAATGTGGAAATCAATGGTGCCCAAAAGTGGGGGCCGCAGGCCAAACCTGGCCCTCCACTGGTTTTAGATTGGACTGCGACAGGATGCTGATATTTATTAGGATTATCTATTTTATTAAATTTGGTGCTGTAAAGGAGACCACATCAGTTCTATTCCCCTAAAATATGTCAATAAAAACAATTTAATCATCATCTATTTGCAAATAAACTTTTTAAAATGCAACAGAAAATTGGATTTGGCCCTTGGAATGTTAATATGTTAATATTAATTTTGGCCCGCCTAGGAAAAAATACTCTAGGTTTCTGTTACATATTTGTTGGCCGATATATTGGGTTGATATTTGCACTTTCTGGCACATTGGCCTTAAATCTACAGCATCTATATTTGGGCTGACCAACTTCACAAGTGAAAGTTATAAAGTTATAAGTTATGTATGGGTTTGTAAGGTTGTGGATAAATTTAAAAATAATTTCAAATTGTATTTGATATTTTTTTTTGTATCATGTAGTGACTAGCAGTGCAGTATCCAGGGGTTTCTGGAACATTTGAAGGACTTTTAACCATTAAAAAACGTTTTGTTTAAATTGTTAAAACAAAATACTGTACTATTTTGGGGGAAATTATCAAAATCAGTCCTGCATGTTGGCCCAAAAATATGTTCTTGCAATGAATGTCAGAACTTACCGAGTTAACTTAACGTCAGGCTGCATCTGAAATGTCACATGGCGGTGAGCATAATAAAAAAAAATGTTTTGGCGCAGATAGGCAGTGCGGACCAACTTCTTTACTAACGAACTGCTCATTTATCACACTAATGAACACCCTCTTCAGTCAGAGGTGCGTTTTTTGTATAATGATCAGAACCCTCGCTAAATGACATCTTAAGAGATCTTTATGGCCCAACCAGGCCATTACAGCCATTACAATTATATATCCCCAGACAGTAAACAAAAGCTGTCAGTGCTTGACTGACACTGCTCATTCATCTCAGTAATTGTATTTCACTAGAGCCATTTTTAAAAATCGCATTGCCTTGGATGGGTGTGTGTTGTGTATTTTCCTTCAGAAAGCGAATGTCGCCTTGAGGTATTAACCAAGCCAGGCCTCATTACACACATATACACCTGCACACTCGTCTTCCTCTTCTACACCTCCCATTCCTTTTCCATTCATTTCTTCTGCCTCTCAACCATGAAATCTATTCAATCATTCACAAGAGTAGATTTTGACTATTCCCTTAAAGAAAGCAAGCACTGTGAATGAAGTTTTCACTTTTGTGCAACACAAAGGAACAAGGTGTTTTCATCCAATGGTACTTTGGTTTGGTTTGTTGAGTCAAAAGCTTGTGTCAGAAACTTCAGCTCTCAAATAACATGAACACATACAGAAATGTGTAAAATGTGTGATGCCTCCTACCTGACGGAGTGTTCGAGTGTAGTCACAATGACATCTCTAGTATAAAAGAGAAAAAAATCCTATTTCCATTGCATTCTTCTGGATTGTTCGTATTTTCCATAAAATAAACATCAAATGTATATTGTTATTGGCCTATAAACATCTTGAGTACCTCTGGTTTGGCATATTATGTTCGAGAACTTAAAGTTGATACGACAGTTTAGACTACACGTTTCACTAAAACGCAGTGAACACAACTATACTTCATTTATACATTTTGCCCATTTGCCCCAGTCTGACCATTTTTGTAAAGTTTATAATTGTACATCCTGGTTGGACATGGGCCGAAAATATGACATAGGTAGAGGCAATTCCACAACTGTTACCTAGCAACCATACTGTAAACGAGAGCAAACTCCATATCATACAATAGTTACGATTTGACAAGCAATAATACCATATGGTGTTTCACAAGGTTCAGAGAAGGACTGACTGAATGAAACAAGCCTGAATGAAGAAAAGAACAAAAAGTGGATGTCAGATTTTCATGTTTTTGTAATTGTGTAATTTTGTTTGGTGTGGAAAATATTTATTTATAATATTTTACATCAGTCAAGTGGCAGTTTGTGAAGAAACGTTGAAAAAAAAGTAAAAAATTACACCAAGTTCTAAAAAGGAATCCTTCTACCTGTCATCAATAAACAAAGTCAAATACAGGGGCAATTGCATGCATATGAACCAATTATTTTCGGAGTTTAAACATATGTGGCCAGGTGGTAAAATGATGGACACAGACACCAGCAGCTCCAAAAAATAATGTGGGTCTTTTATTTCCCGACTGTCCTCAGGAGGAGAACAGCATTAATTTTGGTTTGATTTGGCTTACTCAAAAAATATACTTTACACTTTAATATCTGTGTCAGGAACAAAATAAAATCAACAAAAAAAGACAACAGTAGTGGGCTTAAAGTCCTATGAAAACGCAAAGAATAAATACATCTTACTTTATACATTCGACTGTGGATACAATGAAAATAAAATTACATTAGAATCCCACAGTATGACAATGAATCTTAACTCACTTGAAAAAAAAGCAAACAGACTGCTCGGACCACACTCAGCACAGAAGGACCACGAGCAGTACTGTCTCCCCTCTGCATTAACCACAAATACAAACTTGGTCAACAACCAAAAACACAATATTAAACATTAATAAACATGACAATCAATCAATATTGCAACTCACGCCGTCACGCTGTTTCAAACTACCCTTACGTCAGTAGTAACACGCTTCACAGGGCTAGTAGTCGATCTACATCGATCCTTGTTCTCTACAAAATTAGAGAATAATTTTAAAATATGATGCAGTTTAAAGCATTGTCTAACGATAAAGATTATTTTTGTACTAAAAGCTCATTTTAAAGAAAGATTCACAATATACAAACCAAATTCTGCTTTCTCTCAACGAGGCACTCGGCTGTCGCGCTGTGGTGACGTCACAGGTGCGCAAGTGTGACTGTGCTCACATTTGACCACAGTGACATCTGCTGGCTAAACGGAGACTTGCAACTAGCTTTTAAACTATTATATGACCCGGCTACATTCTCCCCTGCCAGAAGTCAACGTCTCGGTGACTTCCTAACCATCAGCCATAGCTTTTGATGTGTAAAGGACCATACCAGCTAACACCTGAGACAGCACATCTGGTGTGAAAGATACTGCATTATTGCAGGCACTCACAGGTAAGTTAAATGGGTTTCTGTTTTGACCAGCGGTTGCCCTTGCACTTTTGCGTGGGGGTGGCATAGGCGTGACTATCTTGGATGGTGCCGCCGCGGAGCAGGTACTGGTCTTTCTTTAGACAAACCCGGACTTCCCACAACTGATCCTGAGTGAGGAGAATCTTCACCGGGCTCATCCATCATGTCAACATCCAACAGTTGGTCACTTCCAGTTTTACTCCAGCTTTCGCCCTCAGAATTACTTTCTAGGTCTTCCAACCTTGGACCAATGGGTTCATCAACTTGTTCCACTAGCAGGTAGTCAGGTTCTGAGGCTGTGGATTCAGTTTCTGAGTCTATATCAGCTTCAGGCTCACGAACAAGGGGAATCATTTGATCTTCCTGACTTGGAGGTGACAAAGGCCCTACACAAAGACGAAGATTAGACCTATGCACTCTTTTTAGTGGACCACCATTCACTGGGACTACTGTGTGTGTTGTCCCCTGGACATCAATGACTTTATGCACTTTTGATGACCATGAATCTTGAATCTTATTTCTGCCAATAGGACGATGGCGAAGGTACACGTACTGCCCTATTTCCACAGCTGGACAATAAGCTTTAGCATTCTGACGAGCCATTCTTTCTGCCGCTTTTCTTTCAGAAAACTCTCTGGCTCTCTCATGTGCATTCTGAAGACGTTCTCTGTGTGCCCTGAGCCAGTCTGTGTTCTCATCTTTGGTTGTCTCCTGCCCAAGCAGAGCATCAACAGGTTGATGAGGGTGTACTCCAAACAACATGTAGTAAGGAGAGTACCCAGTCGAGGAGTGTGGAGTCACATTATAAGCGTACACAAGTTCAGCTAGATGTTCAGGCCAGCGGCACTTTTTCTCAGGGGGAAGTGTCTTCAGAAGGTCATGTAAAGTTCTATTAAACCTCTCACACTGGGGGTTTCCCTGCGGGTGATGAGGTGTGGTGCGGCTCTTCTTCACCCCATACAAACTGCATAATTCTGCAATCACAGCACTCTCGAAATTTCTGCCCTGATCTGAGTGCAAGCGCTCAGGCACCCCATATTTCAAGAACCACTCTTTCAATATGACCTTAGCAGTTGTGTCTGCCCTCTGGTTTCTAGTGGGGAAGGCTTGGCTGAACTTTGTGAAAACATCGGTGAGCACAAGAACATTTTCACACCCATCACTTGCTCGGTCAAGTATAGTGTAGTCAGCTGCAACAACTTCAAGAGGACGGGTAGCTAGAAATGGAGTTTGGGGTGCACGAACTTTGGGTTGTGGCATCTTTGTTAACACGCACCGTTGACAGTTTTTGATCCATTTTTCTACATCCTCATGCATTCCTCCCCAAAAACACCTTTGTCTCAACAGCCCAAGTGTTCGTTCCATCCCTTGGTGTCCCATCTGATTGTGCACACTGGTGAGGACTTTTTCTTTAAGGCAGGAAGGCAATAATAGCTGGTAGCATTTTCCAAGATTTACATCTTCAATCTCACGATACAAGAGTCCATCTTTTACTCTGAGACGGTGCCATTGTTTCAGTAGGGACCGTACTGGGATGGGCAGAGTTTGTCTTTCCTGTATAGAAGGTTTTTGTCTCCTATCCCAGAGCTCTTTCAAAACCTTAAGTGTTGGATCCGAAGCTTGGAATGTCTGGAGCTCAGCCTTTGTGTAACTGGGAAGAGTTGGTGTGTTGCTCTGCACTGAATCTATCTCCTCACTGTCCATGTGTAAAACACTTAGCTGTCTCACTCTGCAGTGCTCAACCCCTGCAGCAGTTAACTCAGAACCCAAAGCAGTGCCTACCCTAACAACGTTGCATATAGCTACACAACCGTCAAACTCTGCATCCTCTGAATCTGGATCCAACTCTGTTAAAGCCGGCTGTCTGGAAAGGGCATCGGCTGCTGAGTTACAGCGACCGGGCCGGTACTTAACATCAAAGTCAAACACTGCTAACTGCGCTACCCCACGCTGTTGGATAGCCCCCAACTTGGCTGTAGACAGGTGACAAAGTGGGTTATTGTCAGTTAGGACTGTGAACCTGGACCCAAGGAGGTAGCTGCGAAACTTTTCCGTTACCGCCCATTTCAACGCAAGAAGCTCCAGCTTCATACTACTGTAGTTCCTGTCGTTCCTCTCAGCCCCTCTAAGCCTGCGACTCGCATAAGCTATGACCTTTTCTTCCCACCCTGAACCTGATACAGAACTGCACCTAAACCAAGGTTGCTAGCATCTGTCTCTAGGATAAATGGTAACTGAAAGTCTGCATAACCTAGCATAGGCGCATCTGTCAACTTGGCTTTTAGAACTTCAAACGCCACAGAGCATGCTGGAGTCCAGTTCAACTGGAACAATTGTTTGGCCTTAGCAGGACTACTCTCCTTGATACAGCCATTTACAACGTCGTGAAGTGGCCCTGCAACCTGTGAAAACCCCTCAATAAACCGCCTATAATAACTACAGAAACCCAGAAAGGACCGGAGATCTTTAACTGAGCTTGGCTGAGGCCAGGTTTTCACAGCACTTATCTTCTCAGGATCAGTGCCTACACCCTGAGCGGAAACTTGATGACCTAAGAACTTGACTTCAGATTGAAGAAGTCGACATTTTTCAACTTTAACTTTTAGATCTGTTTCTTTCAGCCTCTGGAGGACAGTTTCAAGTCTCTCAAGATGTTCTTCAAAGGTTTTGGAATACACAAGCAGGTCGTCCAAGTAAACGAGAACAATCTGGAAGGCAAGGTCACTCATTGTTGCTTGCATTAATCTCTGAAACGTTGCAGGCGCGTTGCATAATCCAAACGGCATGCATAGATATTCATATAGGCCGAAAGGTGTTGTAAAGGCCGTTTTGTGCCTGTCTTTTTCATGGACTGCAACTTGATGGTACCCGCTGGCAAGGTCAATGCTTGAGAAGAATTCTGCACCACTTAAAGCATCTAGACTTTCATCAATACGTGGTAGCGGAAATGCATCACGCCTAGTCTTTAAGTTCAACTTCCTGTAGTCTACGCATAGTCTCAGACTACCATCGGGCTTACGGACAAAGACTATTGGTGACGCATATGAGCTTGAACTTTCTTTGATAACACCCTTTCTTAACAGTTCTGAAATGTGATCCCTCACCTCTTTGTACTGATTTGGTGGGATCCGTCTGTATGGCTGGTTAACAGGCGTCTCGTCTAATACTGGAATCTCATGTTGGACATGGTCAGTGTATCCCAGGTCTTCGTCCTGCACTGCAAAAACATCAGCATACTTAAGTAATAGCGCCTTTAACTCTGTTTGCTGCTCACTGGTGCCACCTAAGTGTAACCGATCAAACAGGGCCTGCATGTCTTTGTCAGGATTCTCTTCACTCTTCTGACTAACAGTGACCTCCTCGTGTGTAGCCGATATGCGCTGAAACTTAACTTCATAAGGGTCACCTTCAATGCACTCACATGGGGTAAGAACACCTAATCTGGCTTTCCCTGGGAGCCACACATCATTTTGAGAGAAGTTGATCACTTGGACTGGACACATGTGACTATTATTAAATACAACAGTGGGCATAACAATAACACCACCAGGTAGAGGAGTATTGCCTGGTTCTAGCACCATAACAGAGGTGTCACTAGAGTCTCTCTTTGGGCCCCTTACATAAACTGTGGACACTGAAAGGGCAGGCAGGTGACATTTATTTTTCTGTGCAACACGAGCCAAGGCCGTCTTTTCCAACAGTTCCGCCTTCTGTACTCTTTGAAAAGCCTCTCTCCACTCTGAATCCAGTTCTCCTCCAAGTGCTGCATCAAATTCTGTTAGTATCAACTCTTTGCACCGTTTTGCAATGTTCATTCCAATTATGCCAGGTGGAGATGGATTATATTCATTTTTGTCTGTTTTACTGCCGTCTCTGTCTCGTGTTATCAAAAATCCATATTCAGGTAGTGTCACCCCCATGACTTGAATATCTAGCTCTACATAACCCAGGTACGGTAGTGGTAGCTTGTTAGCCGCAGTGATTTTCAGCCATTTTGATGTACAGTGCATGTCCTCATCCTCCCCATGGAGATGGTCCCTGAAAAATCTCTCTGTTAAAGTGCTAACATTGCTTCCTGAGTCTATGAGGCATTGCAGGGAAACACCACCAATTTGAATGTCGACAATGGGGCATTTACCTACTGCATTTCTCAAAAAGCGCTCTTTGGTCAAAGTTTGTGGGGAGCCTTCGGACTTACCTCGCATTGCCTGGCTCATAGCAATGGAGGGACCCCGTTTCCCTGTACAGAAGAGGTAGTTGTGCTTGTCTGGGTTGGAGCTCTACGTGCAGGACATTGTCTAGCCATGTGTCCAACTCCTTAACACCTTAGACAAATAGGCTGACCATCTTCAGTATATCTGGGAGTTACTTTTGGCCTATTGGTCATGTACCAATACAGTTGACTTTGTCTTTTGAGCGTTAAGATCACGCACAGCAGTTGTTAACTCTCCAATAGCTTTACCTTGCTGAGCTATTATTTTCACAACTTCCTGGAGTGTTGAGGCCAATTCACTTTCTGTGTTGCTGTTGGACTTAGCATTTACAAAATATCCATCCAGACTCTCTCCCACAAGGTTTCTGTTCCTCGCCACATTGGAAGTTCTGTTACGGTCTTCGAGGCTCCACATAATGGCTTCTTCACGAACATCAAACAGGCTGGACTGTGGTTTCTCTCTTATCAGCCGTCTGAGCTCGCGGCGGAGGGCAGAATCACGCACCCCCTCAATAAACTGGTCTCTTACTGCAAGTTGCGGGTCATTAACAACATTAGGAGAAGTTAATAGAGCAGAGTTTAACAACTGAAAGAGCATGCGAATAGTCCCTCAAATCTTCTCCATCTGGCTGTCTACGTGCATAGAATGCATGTAACAACTGTGGTGTTGTACGTTTCTCTCTAAAAGCTTCACGTAAGAAAGAAAACAATTCATTGGGTGCAACCGTGTGTCCATGTGTACGTAGCTTGATCTCATCTAATGCAGAACCCTTTAAATGTGACAAAATAAAGTCTATTTGGTCCCTTTCCCTTAGACCCCTTAGACTCATAGCCCGCTCAATCTCTTCAATAAACTCGTCCACAGAGTGAGCGTCTTTACCCGGATCACCATTAAAAGGTACAATCTGTTTCTCTCTTGGCACATACACAACGGACCTCGATTGTACGTCACGCAAAGAAGCAATACTGGACATTACAGCATCATGTTTTCGACTCAGTTCATTAAGCTGTAACTGTAACCCTAATAACTGGTTACCACTCTAGGTTAGAGGTGTAGAGGAAGCACCTCCTGCCGATTCACCTCCTGCATGGCTTGGTCCAGGAATTGAACCGCCTGGTCCGTCCTCTCCGTCTGACATCTTGCAATGTCTTTCTTTAAGTTGCAGTTTCTTGTAGTCCTCAAGTCCTTTGGAACCGTTCCAGTGGATACTCTTCCTCACAGCAGCAGTGTCTTCAGCTGAGCGGAACACCTCTTCACCACTACTGTTGTCTTAAAATTAAAAATGTTCAAAAAAAGCCAAATTTACCAGGAAATCCCACTCCTGACACCAAAAAGAGGGGTGTGTGGCCAGGTGGTAAAATGATGGACACAGACACCAGCAGCTCCAAAAAATAATGTGGGTCTTTTATTTCCCGACTGTCCTCAGGAGGAGAACAGCATTAATTTTGGTTTGATTTGGCTTACACAAAAAATATACTTTACACTTTAATATCTGTGTCAGGAACAAAATAAAATCAACAAAAAAAGACAACAGTAGTGGGCTTAAAGTCCTATGAAAACGCAAAGAATAAATACATCTTACTTTATACATTCGACTGTGGATACAATGAAAATAAAATTACATTAGAATCCCACAGTATGACAATGAATCTTAACTCACTTGAAAAAAAAGCAAACAGACTGCTCGGACCACACTCAGCACAGAAGGACCACGAGCAGTACTGTCTCCCCTCTGCATTAACCACAAATACAAACTTGGTCAACAACCAAAAACACAATATTAAACATTAATAAACATGACAATCAATCAATATTGCAACTCACGCCGTCACGCTGTTTCAAACTACCCTTACGTCAGTAGTAACACGCTTCACAGGGCTAGTAGTCGATCTACATCGATCCTTGTTCTCTACAAAATTAGAGGAGAATAATCTTAAAATATGATGCAGTTTAAAGCATTGTCTAACGATATCAAAGATTATTTTTGTACTAAAAGCTCATTTTAAAGAAAGATTCACAATATACGAACCAAATTCTGCTTTCTCTCAACGAGGCACTCGGCTGTCGCGCTGTGGTGACGTCACAGGTGCGCAAGTGTGACTGTGCTCACATTTGACCACAGTGACATCTGCTGGCTAAACGGAGACTTGCAACTAGCTTTTAAACTATTATATGACCCGGCTACACATAAATATCTCAAAATGTTTTTTTATATGCTCTTAATTGGCCATTAAGCACTTTTGTGTTAATTAGGCTTGTATTGGGCCTTGTCAATGTGGCAGGCTGCAGTCAGTCTTTCTATGGGTTAGTGGTGACATCAGTCAATCATAAAAGCGCTTACTTCTGGTGTTCACACTGCTACACACCACTCTCAGGAAGCATCCAAGAGTCAACTTTAAGTGCAAGCTTCAGTATTATTTGTTGCGCTGATTTAATTTGTACTTGCTGTGTTGCCCAGTGGTGGAGTGGTTAAGTCACAGCACACGTATGCCAGGCTCCAGTGTCATGAGTTAGAATCTCGGTGGTTTACTGCATGTCTTCCCCTCTCTCTCATTCCCCGTTTCATCTTGTCGTCTCCTCTCTAATAAAGCCTACAGGCAATACAATCTTGAAAAAAATAAAGTGAATTTGTACTTTCTGCCATGGGCTCGCACTATTTGCTGCCACGCTCTCACTGTGTGCCGTCTGCCATCTCGGCTGACGAGCATGTTGACTGTCTGGCGTCAGATTCTGTCCAAGCATCCACTGCACATTTTCAGCTACAGCTACAGGTGTGTGGCATAAGCTAGGATCTCTAACTATCGTCTAGCTGTACATTTAGGGGTGACTAGTTTAGTTATTTTGTGGATCTGCACCATGAAACCAATTTGTCATTGCTTTGCCTTGCCCTTCCGCACCTGATCCGATCATATGGGACAAAATGAACCAACTCCTAAGAAATGAACTGTGAAATGGTGCTTTTGCCTAACTAACTTGTTCTAACTTAAAGTCAAACCAAATTGATTTATGAACAATGTATTGAATTGAATGCTTTTGCAACAATTTGAGCCATGCCTCTTTATCAACAACAAACCAGACATGCCTCACATTTAGCTGGTTCTGGACCAACTCCCAAGTGTCCTTGTTGGTTATGTTTTCATTAATATAATTTAATTTGAATTAGCATCTACTGCCAATAACAAACTAAGCAAAAAAGCCTTGGAATACCACATTTACAGTATCGTTGCTGTGTCCAACCATGAAGTAAAGTTTTAACTTTCACCAAATAGGCTATGTCAAACTTGGTAAAACTGGTTAAGATTAATTATAATCATGTGAGCTACCTTTTAGTGAAATTAGTAATCCTAGCTCCTTAAAGGTTTACATGTTCAGGCATAATTTTTTGCAGGACACTTCATGCCCTCTTTGCCACAACCACACATCTGATTAAGTGTGATCCCTCCATGCTATTCCACCTGCTTGTATCATGGAGGTACTATTGCTTTGCATGGTATGTTCTCCAGTATGGTTTTATGTTTTTTCATGAAAAAATGAATAAATAATAATAAGAAAAGATAAGATAATCCTTTATTGTCCATAAATGGGGAAATGTCATTGTTGCAACGCAGGTTGATACAGAGGTAGACACAGAGGAAAAGAACAGGTAACTTATAGGAAGTTTGAAAAACACTCTCAATAGAAGATCTCTTTCCCCCCTCTAAACAAAATAAGTATGTCTTTTAGCGTTCTCTGCTTGATTTAGACCTTTCACCAGAAAACTTATTGTGCACCAAACATAAAACAGAACTAAAAATAATTGACATCTTAAAAATGTGTGTTATTATTCTGACGTGCTGTGTGGACTGTCTTGCTGGTGGAGTTACACCATGACTGGCAGCTGATGAAATAGTGCTACAGAACTCTCCTGCGCAAACCATGTGTCAATCTGAAGACATGAGGAGAATGAACAGCTGCCATCACTGTCCACTGTCTGCTCTTTCTTCATTCCCTCTTTAAAAGTTTAAAATGGAGGGATACAAGCTTTGTTTTTCAGAAATGTATTATTTGTAGCAAGTGAGTTTTTTTTTCAAGATGGCCAATTTGCCAAGATAGCTGTGATAGAGCTGTGGTTGTGAATGTGAATTATCCATCTACGTTATCTGTTCACCTGGGGAGATGATCCATTTCTGTGTGGGAGCAGATATAAAGGGAGCTTTGACACACAGTCCATAACTAACAGCCAGGGTAACAATATTAGAGCTAAGATAACATGCCCCACCACCCACGGCCGCGGCCTCTGCATCCCCGACTGCCCACTGGCAGAGTTCTAGCTCCGGTTCGGATTTGGCCACCATTCTGGAGGTGACCAGGATTGGGATAGACCCAGATTGATAATATGAAGGAAGTTGATGCAATGCAAATGATACCCATTCTACTCTCTGAACCAGAGGGCAATCTTTCGCACTTCATTGGTTTTATTAGGCCCGAGCGCCACAAGCTGGCGTGAGGCCTATTAATCTCTTAAGGCCGTGCGAAGCACGGCTGCGAAAGTGCGCACATAGTCCGCACGAAATCGAGCGCAAAGCGCTCGCCCACTTCCAAACACTCACTAACGCACTCCTTCACTCACGCACGCCCCGTGCATACTAATTAGTAGTAGGAAAATGGAACTTTACCGTTGTAAACGGGTGAAGCCCGTGCAAAAGTACGCACTAAACGAGCACTTTAACAAGCACCCATATAAAGCACTCATTTGCGCTAAGTAGCTCACGAATACGTTCCCCATATCTTGCATGTTCCGTGCATATAAGCATGTAATGCAAAAATTGAACATTATTACTGTATAGAGGGCCAAAAACACAAAGTGGGCGGAGCCCACTCAAAATTAACGAAAGTACCCGTCAGTGACCAGGGACCCACACCATGAGGTAGGAAAGCGCGAGCGCTTTCCGAAAATGTATAGTTTATGATATTTGAAAAATGGGAAACATTGTTTTCGCATCGGAATATTATTAGGCCAGAGCCCCAGCAGGGCGGAGGGCCTATTGCTCCCGCAATTGCAACTGTCTGACCAAACATGCGGTACCCCGTCGCCCCTGGCAAGTACAGTGAACTAGCCCATGCCGAAGGCATGGATCATGCATACTTACTCCTGCTATGACAGAAATAGTCAACAATGAGTGAATTCATTGTTGACAACAAATTCATTGTTGACAACAGCAGCGCGAAGCGCTGCATTCCTCCAAAAACCTTCTGGCATCGTCCCGTACGCGATAATCCATGCCGCAGGCATGGGCCATGCTTGTATCTGCTCAAATCAATGTAAATTTATGGGGAGTGGGTGGGGCACCCTGACGGGAAAGGGAATGACGAGCGCGTAAGCGCTCGTAATGATGATTCCACCCCATGGCGGCATGGGGAAGGCTTAGAGCTTTCCAACAATGTATAATTTGTTGTTATAGTGGAAACGACTATATTGTTTTTGCTAAAAATATTATTATTTTTATTATTAGGCCCGAGCGCCACAAGCTGGCGAGAGGCCTATTAATCTCGTAAGGCCGTGCGAAGTGCGAAAGTGCGCACGTAGTGCGCACGAAATCGAGCGCGAAGCGCTCGCTCACTTCCAAACACTCACTAACGCACTCCTTCACTCACGCACGCCCCATGCATACTAATTAGTAGTAGGAAAATGGAACTTTACCGTTGTAAACGGGCGAAGCCCATGCAAAAGTATGCACTAAACGAGCACTTTAAATTGGGATGACTTCGCGGTCGTCATCCCCATATAAAGCACTCATTTGCGCTAAGTAGCTCACGAATACGTTCCCCATCTCTTGCATGTTCCGTGCATATATGCATGTAATGCAAAAATTTAACTTTATTACTGTATAGAGGGCCAAAAACACAAAGTGGGCGGAGCCCACTCAAAATTAACGAAAGTACCCGTCAGTGACCAGGGACCCACACCATGAGATAGGAAAGCGCGAGCGCTTTCCGAAAATGTATAGTTCATGATATTTGAAAAAATGGGAAACATTGTTTTCGCATCGGAATATTATTCTTTCTTCTTCTTCTTCTTCTTCTTCTTCTTCTTCTTCTTCTTCT
Organism: Eucyclogobius newberryi; assembly: GCF_026437365.1. Classification (NCBI taxonomy): domain Eukaryota; kingdom Metazoa; phylum Chordata; class Actinopteri; order Gobiiformes; family Gobiidae; genus Eucyclogobius; species Eucyclogobius newberryi. The sequence goes on along the minus strand of NW_027315834.1, from coordinate 17,243,511 downwards.
TCTTCTTCTTCTTCTTCTTCTTCTTCTTCTTCTTCTTCTTCTTCTTCTTCTTCTTCTTCTTCTTCTTCTTCTTCTTCTTCTTCTTCTTCTCGGGACCAACCCCCCTATTTTTCACCCAGTGAACATTGACGAAAAGTCACAAAAATTAGCACACCTCTAAAAATCATGCCTCTCTACATTCTGGCTATCTCCCTTTTGTAAAATTAAAAAAATTGGCGTGTCAGCGCCCTCTAATGTACCAAAAATGCATTAAGATAGAAAATGACCCAAAAAAAATCTTATCGTAGAATCATGAAATTTGGCGCAGAGGTAGATGGTGACAAGAGAAGTAAAAAATATTATTACGGCAACGCCGTCCGCCCAGCCAAATGTTGGCCATATTGGTTCAAAAATGGCTAATTATGACTTGGGAGTTTTTCCAAACGTATTACTTTTACAAACTCCTCCCAGGGCGTTGGCCCTAAAAAGCTGAAATTTGGTGAAAATGCTACTGAGGAGTGGGACATCAAAAGTTATCCAAATTACATTGATACCTCTCACGGTCTCTGTGCGGCGAAGCCGCAAACTGTAGCTAGAATTTCAGAAAGCTCCCATATTTAAAATTTCTGCCGTTTGCGCAAATAAAGTCCGAATTGCGTCAAATTAGAATCAGTTGTTAAACTCTTTGCCCTAAACCTACTTGAAGTGAAATTAATTAATTTGGCGCCACAGCGCCCCCTACAGATTTTATATGGAGGTTAAATGTTTAGTTTTGCGAAATTATATGAAATTTGACACACAACTCAATTTTGGCATCCCCATCAAAAAAGTCAGTGAGTAATTGTTACGGCTTTGCCAACAATGACCGAAACCTCCCATGTTATTCCAATGGGGAAATTGCCAGAACATGTTTACACTTTAGACTTTCACAAACTCCTCCCAGGGCGTTAGCCCTATTAACCTGAAATTTGGTGAGACTCATCTTCAGGGGTAAAAGTTATACACATTTTTATTCAAAGAGTCACGGTGTCTGTGCGGCAAAGCCGCACATTTTGCCAAGAATTCAAAATAAAATTGCTTTTTGATGGTAAAACAAAGGGGAGAAGATGTGACAGCGTCACAGATTCAGCAGTAGGCGTAATAAAAGGACAATTGGGGCGCGTTAGCGCCCCCCTCCTCTTGCGGCGTGGCGGCGGCGGCGTGGCGAGGGCCGATCATTGCCGCTTGCGGCTATATTTATGTTATATTCTTGTAATTTTTGTGTTTGTGTGTTGGGCTTGACCAGAGAGCTTTGTAACAAGAGCTGATTATTAAGAATAAACTTAATATGGTCCAATTAAGCCCAATTAAGGGGTGAGATGAGAAAATAAAAAATGTATATCTACCTAAACGAAACCCATTTAAATGACTTAAAAGATCCAAAAATAACTAGACCTTTGTTGTACTCAACTTTACTATTCCTCATACAGGGGCAAATAAAAGAGGGGTGTGGCATATTGTTCTCAAGTAGAATAGCCTTTGAACAGACTTTTGAACAAGATAAAGATAGAGCAGACATGCTCTCCTAGGATCTCTCTCCCAACTTCTTCGTTTTGTTTTATGGCGAATGGCACTCAACATTTAGGTGCATTTACGCCACCTACTGTATTGGAATATGAACCAGATTTCTACTTCCCACACAAAAAAAGGAAGATTTAAAAAAAAAATTACAAAAAAAACACAAAAAACCCCCACATAATAACTAAATTATGTTGATCAGGCCTGACTCCTCTCTCCCTACAATGAGTAGAGCTCCGTTTTAAACCCCCTAGCCCCTCCCCTGGGCAAACCAATTAACAAAAGATAGGGGTTAAAAACAAAAATGGCATAAATCAACACAAACCCCCAAAATCATATTGCCCCTTTTACTTAAAATGAAGTCCCCATAGCCCCCCATACGGCTCAGACATGAATAACAAATTAAACAATAATACACAAAAAAAACACTAATTCATTTCAATGAAATGGTAAAGTCCTCTGACCAGACCAAGTGCGGCAACTTGCGCTTTAAAGATCTCATATCATGATATTTTTTCCGTTTCGTAGGCTACCCTAAGGTATTTGATAATAAAAAAACACCCATAACATAATAGTTATAAAATATCACCCATATCTTGCGTGTTACAGGTACAGAGTGCTTCCTGGAGGATGGGCTGAAACAGGGAAGGGATGACGTGTCCCTGTAGGTTGGCCCCGTCCGTCTGCACATCCGAGGAAAGGGAGAGATGTTGTTCTCTGGCTAAAGACTGCAGGAATCAATCAAAAAACAAACACTTTGAGCACAAATATGAGGTACCAATAGCACTGTAAGAAGGTTAAAAGTCATGTTGTCTCGGGTTGGCCCACCGGACAGCGGCAGCAGGTGAGTGTGGTGTGTAGGCTCTACATTGGGGAAAAGTGGGGAAACAGTTCGGGAAAGTGAAGGGCCATGATGCAGTTATCTAGGCGCGCCGCAAATGCAAAGAGCGCACCGCACGCGCTCCATGCGCGGCACTCTCGGGCACGGCTCTCTCCGCTGTGAGAGGGAAGGCACCCCGGGTGTGGAAATAACGGGGCAGTTAGGACGCACCTTCACAATGCTCCACCAGGAACTGCAACTTTTTTTTTTTATGTCAGGCTCCAATTAGCCCCATGGTAATCGATATTTGAGGTGGTGCTACTGAGCCTACTTTCAATATTTTTCTTCTCTCAAAATTAGAGCTCACGAGTTCTAATTTTGGATACCACTCACGGACATATTTGTCCTTGTTTACTACTTGATTTTTTTAGTTTTTTTCAGCCCAATTCTCGTCCTTCGGCTCGGGCCTAGTAATAAAATAAATTAAAAAGATTGTAAAGTAGTAGCTATATCTATTTGAACACAAACTAACTGAAATCTGTCATGTAGTAGGTTTATGAAGAAAACATCTGAAGAAACACAGCACAAATAACTTTAAGCTGTGGTACAATAATATGAACTTCTGTAATATAAACTTCTACAACAAAAGGTGCATTATTGTGAATATATGATTGTTGAGGAATGTTAGCAAATATACTCAATCATTTGTTATTTAATTTTAATGTCCCGGTTACACATTTTCAGTTCAGCAGATGAAGGTCATGACATATTATTTTGTTTGTATTTAAATTGCTCTGTTTTAAGACCTGTGACTCTGGTGCATACTTGTGCGTAAAATCTTTTTAGTTTGACATGTTCTGAGTGACTAGAATGTATCACCCGCACCGCAAACCCAACACTTGAATATTTAGCTTGTTTCATACCGTTTTAGTTGTCACTGTGCATGTGTCTGTATTCTGGCTAAAGAAGGGTTGTGTTAGGCCAAGGGAAAAGCGATCATGTCCTCACAATTATAGTGAGATGTGTGTGTGTGTTTGGAGGTGCAGCTTAAAGGGCTATTGGCTGTGACACTGAAGCCTTTTTAAGCTGTCATCCCTAATATCTGGTGTTTGCAGCGACAGCAGCTAAAAGGTGTGCATGTGGGTGTTTACCGATCTTACTCTCCACAACAGTACAACAACACTGTAAATGGAGTTTAATATTTCAGCAACCTCTCCGACCCCAAACTCATTTTGCGTTTTTATTCTGACGCACGCAAACACACGCCAGCACACTTTCACACACATCTCACTGCAGCGTGACAGCTGCGGTCGCGACCTCAAGAAAAAGAGTGGTTTTCACAAAACAACCAAAAATGCAGCTGAAATCTGAAATAAAAGCCAAAGGAGACTATGATGTGATCTTAACCATGGCTACACTAAGCCATGTAAAAATGATTCCAATAATCACAAAATCAACTGATTCATCAGTAAATTCACATCACAGTGACTTTGAAGTGATGTTTTTTTTTTTTTAACATCTTAATAATATTATAAAAGACTCTACCTGCTACTTATTTGTTTCATATGCTACACTGTTCACAACCTTATTCATAGCCACCTATTGTACAGTTTATTTTTGTGTGTGTTTTAGTTTTTTAGCCTCTATCGTGCTCTACATAATCTGTGTTAGATTTAATATAAGGCCCGAGCCAGGAACTGACTGGGGCTATTGAACATGCTATCTTATTATTATAATCAGGCCGAGATTGCAAATTTGAAAGACAGATTTTTGAAAGAAATTGGCAAAGTGATATAAAAATACAGTTGTTTGGATGAATTGGGTGAATACAATAACATGCTTCTCTGTGTAACATTGACAACACGACAAGCCTCAATTAAACTGACATTCAACACATTTATTATCGTCTGTGTGCGTTGATAACCATATTTTGAAAGTAATCGTTAGCGCCACCTACCAACACCTTGAAAACACCACAAGGTAAAAAGTATATATTTTTTCCATTTGTTCTATAGATATCAGAAAAGACAGCACACATGCAAGTGAAAACATCTTGTTGAAGCCTTGTATGTAAGTTTAAGCACTTTCTTGTCCCACTAAAATTATGTAAATCCTAGAGAAATAATCTCCTTTTTGTGCTCTTCTAAGACACATATTTTGGTTCAAACCAGGTAAAAGCGCAAGTATAGAGTTGGACGTCACTGCTTATTAGTGGTTCTCATAGAGTGAAGAGCAACAGGACAAAAGCTTTCACAGAAGCTCTTGAGTCGTGAGTGCTCCTCCTGCCACCTACATGCACGATGCAGGACTCCACATAGTATTAAAGTATTCATCATATCCAAGCGCCTCAAGGCTTCCTCTCGTCTCTTCCTTTGCTTGTTAACCGAGCGCTAGCCTATGCCTGATGTAATAATGGGGTTTCATTAATCAGCTAAAAAGCACTTGTAAGTAATTTGGAGTCTATTCACCAGAGCATTATTTTATCACACACAATCAGTACCACGGAACATGGAATTGTCATCTTTGTAGCAGAGGTTTCCGCAAATGTACTAATTCTTGTCAACACACACCACAAACGTTACTTTACTTATAATAATCAGTTTATTGTGAAATGTTACCGTGCATGATTATTGAATGTTTTGCAATCAAACCGCAACTAAATGTACAACACTTATTATACATATACAGTAAATGCCCACATCAATTGTCAGTAACAAAATCTGGTATGTAAGTGTTGTGATAATTGTATTTACACCCCCCACCTATATAATGTATGTCTCAGGTTACATTTGATAATATTCAAAGGCTTAGGTAGTCATATCATTTGGAACATTTATCTTCTGTTCACACAGCTCTCAGGCGCTTTCTAAAAACAGAACACACAGCTTTCATTTAGAAACATTCATTTTCATTGAATTACCACAGGCCTGTTAATTGTCACTTTCAATGAAGAAACTTAAGCTAAGCCATAAAAAAAAAGAACTAATAATTGTGAGCACAAAAATCCAATAATTATTGTTTTCACATGGTAATCAAACAGAGACAATGGTCTCAGTAGAGAGCACATGTTTGAATGTGTAGAGACATCCTACATAATCAAAGGTGATGGATGTTGGTGGTAATATCTTCTCTGACTGTATGTAACATACATTACTTATTGCAAAAGCAGTGTTGATGCATCCTGACATCTCAATTTTCTTCAGAATAGATATCTCGAAAAACAAAATCAACATAAACACACATTTATTTAAACTATATTTACTACAAACATCTTGAGCCCATTTGCAGCCTGCACTGACCCAATGCGAGCTTTAGTCACTGCGATCAGGACTAAGACTTGAGCTGCAGAGTCAAATTAAAGGCGGTATGGACGATTTTTCGGCGATTTGAGAACGCAGGCGGAAGTGCGCATGCGCACTCCCCCGTGCGGACCGATACAACACACACGTGCGTTTGTTTATCGGCACAACGGAGCGCATCACATCTCTCGTCTCCCGTAGATTTCTGTCCACTTCTGCGTCAGCTCGAACTGTCTTTCTCGTCTTCATTTTGCCCCGTACACTGAGGGAACTATATTATGATAGATCCATGCGCTTAGGCACGCGGAAACATGGGGACGAGCCTGACGCGGCTGCAGGTGAGCGGTAGGTGCGTTTTATGATTGATACGTGGCAGGACAAATGATTTATCCACGCCACGAGGAAATGTGATAAAAAAATTTGCTGAAAAAAATCGTCCATTCCACCTTTAATAAAAGAGCACATAAAAACATCCATCAGTTCAATTGGGAAACTGCAACTGAGCTATGTTGTTTAGGAAAACTGAAACTCTCTTTACATCTTTTAGGTCCAGGTTTCTGCAATTTTACCATTCAAAGGTTGTACTCTCTAGGGCTGGGTATTGCCAAGACCCTCGCGATACGTATCCCGATACAAGGGTCCCAATACGATACGTATCCCGATACTTGTAAACTGTATTCCGATACAATTCCCTCATTACGATACGTATCGTGATACATTTTTGAAAAAAGGGTCTTAAAAATTTACCAAATCGGTAATGTTTTTACTCTGAATAAGAAAATGTATGAAATGTCATGTTTAAGATAAGATATGCCTTTATTGTCCACACATGGGGAAATTTTGTAAAAGGAACGTTGCAGTGGGCGCCAGCGCCGGAGGTTAGATATGTTTATCCTCAAAGCACTTATTCATTTTTCCATTCTGCTCTAATAACTTCATACATCCAACCAACTGATCCAAATAGAAACATATGGAACACATTCTAGTAAAGTATTGCATGTTTCTTGCCAAACAATTGGCCTGGTCTGAACATGCTGCAGCAGCAGCATCTTCTGCACAGATCAGCTTCCGATCAGGTCCACAGCTCCTTCTCACCTCGGCTGAGAGGAGCGCAGCACAAACAGCAGATCAAAAGTACTATTCCACCGTTTAAAGCCTACGGGTATTTTTTTTTTTTTTACAGAGTCCGTGACGGTATTTTGAACACAGCCCTAGTACTCTCCCTCTTAGTTTTGTCATGGTGTTAACTCTAAACATCATGTGTCCATGTGAATAATACAGTCCAAGTCCTTCTGCAGGCAAAGGCAACATTACAGCTCCCTCTACTCTTCTTCTCTGCTGTACAGACCCCCACTGCTCCTCCCTGTGTTTTATGTCCCCTCCCTGGTTCTTTTGCTCTCTCTGTGAAGTTTCTGTGCAGAAACTTGCAGCAGAAGAGAGGTAGGCACAAGTGTCACCCGTCTCTTTCACTGGGCGTGTGCGAGAGAGCTCAGGCAGCATGGTTCTGCTTCAAAGCCCATTTGGAGTCAATGGGTGTGTCATGACAGATTTTGTCAGCCTCCCGTGGTGATGTGGGACTGTCAGTGTGTGTGTGTTTGTGTGTGTGTGTGTGTGTGTGTGTGGACGTGTGTATGCTGACTCAGTTCCTCGGGGTACATCCTTCAAGTTCTCCCTTCAAACAATTTTTCTGTCAATTTTATTCTTTCTTTACAGCATTTTTTTGTCACATTATAGAACCCAGGGGTTCTGGACTGTGGGGGTCATAGGTACATATCCTATTCAGGCATTTATCTTCTTCTGCATATTCCACTTCACAGATGATATTTGGCCACATTTAAGGCTACTCTTTTGATAGCATACAAGGCAAACAGTATTGGTATTTTTTTGGTGGGGCTGGTTCTAGGCGGACATAGATGGATAGGGTACAAAAGAACCAGGTCAACAAATCTGCAAGCTGACAGTTAAACAGAAATTATTCAAATCTAGGACTGTTGCAACAGCAATTCACAAATTAAATCAAAATATTAATTATTTGAATAGGAGAAAGTCCTCAAATGTTTTTAGAATGGCTTAACTTTCTTGTTTTATTCAACCTTTTGAGCATGCACTTTTTCCATTTCAAAATTAATAATATATATATTTTTTAAATTGTGAATCACTACTGACAACGGTTCTAATTCTTCATCATCGTGAAAGCCATGGATAACAGGGAGCTGAAATCCATGCATTTCTACACACATCTGAAAAAAACAACTACAATCTGACAGGAAATGCCCAATGGTTATTGTATGTAAATATTGCCACAGTGACCTTATTTTCTATTAACCTGACTTTTCCTAAAACTGTCATTAGACTCAGTTTGTGTGTGCACTTGAGAGAGGCACTTGTGGCATTAAATCCCATTATGAGTGGAGGGCGGTTGAGCCAGTCTTGTGCCGTAGGAGCTCTTCTCCGGGTCCATTTTGACTGGAACATCCCATAACATGGGCGACTCTGCTTCATGCTCACAAATTATTCTTTACCAAATGGGCTGGGAAAAGGTTTCTCATCTTTGTCACCGCAAAGTCCTTTAGATTTTTCTAGAATCTGAATGATTAACTAACTTCTATACTACTTTCAACAAACTGCAAACACTGTTCACCTTATTGTGCTCCACCCACTTTTCTCTTGGCATTTGCAATTGAGCGGGAATTCCATTCACATAAGAGGATAATGAGGAAGAAGTCTTACCACTAAAATATCATATAAAGTAGGTTTGATTTGTGTAAAATGTTCAATGTTCATGTGCATGTGTCAACAATACACCGATTCCCTGAGTGGCCTGAAAATGGCTTGGTGTCTGTGTTTAACTTATTTGCTATTGATATCGGAAGCTCTATGTAAAATAATACAACCAGGAGGATTACAATAAAAGGCAGTGCTCAAGGCAACTTCTGGTATATGGTGAATAGCAGAGGATATTTCACATCAATATGATTCCTTCATGAGATAACCATTGCAGCTTCAAACCCATTTCTGAGTTAAAGGGAGTAAAGAGCAGTGGCGTGCGCTGACTTTTATCAATTGGCAAGCAGACTTGGGGTGTTCAATCAACATTTAGTGGAAAAAATAATTATATGAAAAGTGATATGCTAAAGTCAGTGTCAAACCCCAGTCTCCCACGGACGAGTTCATACGAGCTAAACTACCTTACCTGTTTCGACTGCCGAATGGATTAAATATTCTCACCGATAAATTCATTACGCAGATTAAGATAAAATAAGATAATCCTTTATTGTCCCACATGGGGACATTAGCGCTTTAAGTTATTAAAATTCTGCCTGTATTTCTAACAATCATCTAATCATTGGAAACATAAACAGAGCCTTAGCTACAAACAAAGTCTTGCCTCTAATTAATAGCTAGTTTTTAAGTCACTTGTTGAAACTTGGCACTGCTGTTGCTTTCCTTCTCTGCACATGCTCAGTCAGGGCACAACCTGCAAACATCCAAGATTCCCACACAGGTTTATTCAGCATGGTTTGAGCATAGATCCATGGTTTTGAGGTTTTGTGGTCCTCAGTGTGCATATGCAGACCTCTAAAACAAGCTACAGACATTGACAAGGGGTATGAGAAGAAGAACCAAGATTCCCGCAGTACAGTTCAGCGGTCTGTAGAGGGCACTAAAAGACACCGTGACTTCCTGCCAAGCTTCAGCAGCAGTGAAAAAAATCAATATAGTTGTGACACACAGTCATTTTAGAATGCATTGGTCAGTCAGTGCGTGCTTTTACTGCCTTGACCGCATGCCACTGGTTAAGAGTGCACTTACTTCCATAGAAACCACTGACAATTTTGATAATGGTCTAGTTTTGGGGAGGGTTTAAAACCAATTGTGCAAATAAAAGCACTGTGATTACATCGATATTTTTCCCACTAAGAGGGTCTATGTGAATAACTATGTGAATATCTGAGCAAACACATTTCACACATTGGCACAAAACCCTAAGTCTGTTGGATCAGACTTGAAGTGGTTGAAGACCAATTAGCAAATGATCACATGTCAGCAGGCTTGGGAACTACTTCCATATAATTAGTTCTACATCACTAAGTGGACCTCCATGACTTACACATGAGTCTTTGCCCACCTTCACACATCTAATCATGTCCCTGGTGAAGAGGCCTTCTGAAACGTGTATCACTTGAATCGATACCTTGAAGTTGTAGGTCTCCTGTGAGTGATTGCTGCTCTGTCTGCAGTAGAAGAGTGAGGATATTCCCTGCAGAGCGCCCATCTCCTTCAACACGGCTTTATTAAAGGCCATATTCTCCTCACTCTGCTTCCCTGGGTCACGCCATCCATTTTTTTATTTCAGCATTCGCCTCATCCATGTGCTCCTCTTCCACATTTCATTTGACCAGTAATATATGAAGGTGTTGTCACATTTGAGAGTGAGAAATGCATTCAATGAGCATATTACTTTCCATAAAGCATACTTTTATTTGTTATTGATATTAGGGGTAGCGTTGATAAAATCAGCGCTATATGCTCAAACTTTTCTTCGGTCAGGTACGGTCAGGGTGATACGGTACAGTCGAAGTGTACAGTAAATTCAAATGTATGTTTTCAACAAGCTTGGCCCTGTCTTGAAGAACATTAACATGTGGTCACAAAAATCTCATCCTGAAAACTGGCTTAACTAGTTTTGTTTTAGAAATGAGAAAGAATATCTATAAATATATCCTTTCTAGTTTTCACATAAATGCCGAGTTAAACATGGCCAATATAGCTTTTACTGAAAACAATTGAATGTTGGTTTATCCATTCAGAAAGCAGAATGGGCCACAAAAGAGTTTCTTATTTGGGTTGACAGCTGGGATCTAGTTGGTTAAAACCTAAAATGTATCTTTCTTCCTTCTACTTTTTCCCTCTGGTATCTTGTAGTTTTTCTTGCCAAAATGGAGGGTCTAAGTACAAGGGATGCTCTGGGACAGTTATCCATTTGCTTATTTCCTGTGACAATTGTTTAATCTGCTTCTGAATTTTGTTTGATTCTCTAATTTGTTGTTGGTTGAATCGACATCTCATTGGAAGCTCACAGAGGAGACTGCTGCTGTGATTTTGGGCGTTACAAATATAAATTGAACTGAATTGTTCTGAATGGTTACTACCTAAAGCCCAGCACCTGCACCAATTATGAATCCGAGCTAGTGCAGCCTCTGCAGCTCAATGAGGGAAATCTGGAGGTTTTGAGCTGAACACGAGACAGGGCCTGGCCATAAACGAGAAGAACTTGTATTTAAAGTAAATGGCTGTCTGTTAAGTGTCTTGACTCGTGCATCTCTCGGTGG
>NW_027315834.1:17175023-17227523 GCF_026437365.1 Eucyclogobius newberryi | reverse complement strand
GTTTTTTTCCACTCACATCGCCCAGCCCTAGGTGCTGGTGAAGAAAGTCAGCTGAGAGGGCTGATGGTTTTACTGCTCAGGAGATGGAGTCAAGGAGTGTACCAAGGATGACTTACAATTTTTCTCAATCATTTTGACATGATTTTTTGAAACTTAGTTTAGTTTGATCCCTTGTTAAAAACGCTTACAGGATAAGGAGGTTAAATCATTTGGATTCATTTGGAACATTTCACTTCAGTTCACACATTTCTCTGGCTCTTTCTCTGAACACAGTTTTTATTTTTTTCATTTTTTCAATGCTACTTTACTATGTAAAGGACTTTACATCTAACTAATTCTATTTCAGTATAGAAACTGAAACATAACACTAATAAATGTTTGTGAGCACAAAAAAATCTAATGACAAATTATGTCACACAGAATAAAACTGGGACAATGACATCAGAAGAATGTAAAGACTGTATGAATGTACAGAGGCATCCAACATTTATTAATTCACTAACTGTAAAGGGAAAGAAATCCCGCTCACTGTCAAACTTGCAAAATAAAAGTTTAATAGTAAAGAGGCAACGTTTCAGCGTCTAGGCCTTCGTCAGGCAAAATCCATTTTGCCTGACAGTGTGCGGGATTTCTTTCCCTTTACAGTTCAGCGTCAGTACGCCCTTATCCTACGCACCTGGCACAGAACCTGATGTGCGGAGCATCGTCTTGATTTCCATTAATTTACTAACTAAAATGTTAGAATATATCGACAGGTCTTGGACAAAAACAGCCCTCAAAGCCATATGTGAATCTGAATTCAATCTGAATTTTCTTATCTTAACTAATGTGTTCCTCAATGGTCGATACTTAGACCACTTTTATTGACATTGGTCATAATCTAAAACATAGTAGCCTCCACTTGTATGCAGATTTTGCAATTCTATATGCTAGGGCGCATTCTGCTGCACAAGTGATTCAAAATGTGATTTAAAAAATGTTAATGAATTCAAGTAAAACAAAATGTATGCTGTTCTCCAAAAGGCACTTTTGTGACACAAGAAATGTGTGTATTCTTATGCTTGATGATGATGTGACTGAACAAGTGCTCTATTACAAATATTTGGGTATCTGGATTGATGATAATTACTCTTTCTTCTCTTTCTTTCTCTTCTTTAGAAATAAAAAGTCCATTCCTCTTCATTGCAGAAAACAGTTAATCCAGGCTACATTTCTGTCAGTTCTAGATTACGGTAAAATGATATATGCATTCTACATCAACATTGTTAAAACCTCTGAACTCAGTCTATAGTTCAGCTCTAAGGTTCATTACAGGAGAAGGGTACAGAACTCATCACTGTGAATTATATTATAAAGTAGAATGGCAATAATTGGATGCAAGAAAAGAACAGCACTGACTTTGTTTATTTACAAGGCTCTTTTTGGTAGTGTGCCTACTTATCTCATAACCCTCAAAGATAGTGTGTGGGTTAAAACACTATTACAGACGCCTGTAGGTCATCCAGCCCCAAAGATAGCATGGGAGCTTTATGTATGCTGATCAGGTATTCATTAACTAAGATCTCAGGACATGTTTATTTTACAGTCACGCTGTATCAACACAGAGTTGGGGGGAAAAGGCTTTCAGTTACTTTGCTCCATATCTATGTGACAAAACACAGACATTTTTAAAGTGGATAATATTGTGCCAAAGACAGTGCTCATACTTTGCATGATTTTATTCTATATTGTATGTGTTTTGTATTTAAATTGATATTCTGTACTGTACTTGTTTTGTGTGTGTTTTGTGATCACAGAGTACCCATTAAAAAGAGAGCTTTTCTCATTGAGGTCTTTATTAAAAATAAATAAAATATGTGTAAATTCTGAACCCATTTACAGCCTGCGCCAGTGTGAGCTTTAGTCACTGAGATCAAGACTTGAGCTTGAGTCTAATGAATGAAGAGCACATACAAACACCTGACCAAAGTCAGTTTTCATGAAAAAACTTGCATTTGGGGGAAGATTCATACATTTTTAATGAAAAATGTGCTGAGCAAAATTAAGAAAACTGAAACTTGGTGTCAGATTTTGCGTGAGCTGTTTTGCAGCAGTTAGTAGCAAATGTAGCTTGTTGTGACTGGCTGAGAGGATACATTATTCATTCATTGGGGCTCTAAACTGACAAAATTACAAATCATTAGGCATTTAAGTTTACAAGCTGTAAAACAGTTGAAGATTGAAGCGTTATGGAGAGATTTGGATGTGAAATTGCTGAAATACTAAAATGAAACAACCCAGGGAGTGTCTTGCTTTATTCTGCTTATTTCCTGTGCCCCTCCTCGTGTTAACACATTTTCTCCCCTCTGAGCTGCTTAATTTATCAGTGCGAGTGAGCACAAACATGAATTCATCAACTTCTGTATGTTTCAGCACAATTAGTGATGAAATCAATTTCTGCCTCGTGAGGAACAAGTACAGGGGGAGAGAGAGGACAAGTACAGGGAGAGAGAGAGAGAAGCTCCAGTAGAAATGATTACAGAATGTAGAGAGGAAATGGAAAAAGAAACGAGCAAAGGGCTGGTACTACAGTTGTTTGTGTTCTACATGAGACCAGCATTTACTGTCCAAAAGCACAACTGTAAACTCGAGCTTCTGTTTTGTTGTGGCACCAGCTGTGTGCAATGTTCAACCCAAAATATTTGACAACTGCGAGAGTTTCTCACAGTGGCAAAAGGGTATTTTACAATGGTAAATTATATATAAGTTGCATTTCGTTGGACCACCAGTCACAACAACAAGCTTTTGACAGGCAACTTAAGAGGCAAAGAAAAAGAAGAGTGTGAGAAGGGGTAAAATGGAGAAAGAGAGTAGGATTGATGAGAGCTGGTGTGGTTTTGACGCACGATTAGCATTTAGCTGACTGAACTCAACTGGACTGCTTCATCGGGAATGCTGCCTGTACAAACGCATACACATCATTACAATAAATATAATATTTAACTGTCCCAAAAACACACACAGCTATGGGTTGGAGACACAAAACATATTGATTAATTGTGTCTTTTCTCTCTCTCCCAGTGCATCCTTATAACTATTGCCCTAATATTCACACCGCTATGCACTTCATTTTTCCTCATTTTGTAGTGTAATGACCTCAGTCGTCCCCAGAAGGATCCAGTAGGGCTTTACGCAAAATCCTCTCCTTTAAATGTTATTTCAGCAGGTTTCCTCCCCGCGCCGTAACAGTATTAAAGTTGATTTTCCCTGGGCAGGTTGCACTCCCCTCTTTTCATCTGATCACATCACGCTGCCGCGCATCTGCTGCGAACCGTTTTATGTGCTTTTATTGTCTTTTCATTAGGAGTGCTTTTCTGCAAACCAAATCTTTCTCACAGAACAATAGTGTTTTGAATTCAATCAAAGGCTTTTATTCTGAAATAGAAGGTACAAAAAAACGATCTTTGGACAATAACTCATACTAGATTTATATTGTGGAATGGGCCCATGCAGGCAACCCTATAAATGCAAGTGTGTTGCACAGAGCAGCATGTGTCTGTGCACCTTGGCTGAATATAAATGACTAAAAATCCAATAGTGATTTCTATAGCAATAGTGACTAGGCCTTCACTGAAGTTGCTCTTTTGCTGCATGAACCATTGGCACTTTGGCTCCTGCTTCATTCCCTCCCTAAAGATATAGATTGCATTATATTTTTTATAACACACACACACACACACACACATACATACACACACACACACACACACGCACATACACACACACACACACACACACACGCACACACACACACACACACACACGCACATACACACCCACACCCACACACACACACACACACACACACACACACACACACACACATACATACACACACACACACACACACGCACATACACACACACACACACACACACACGCACACACACACACACACACACACACACGCACATACACACACACACACACACACACGCGCACACACACAATCATACAATCAGAAAAGGTTTATTGCCAATGAACAGAATTCACAAACATAGGAACTTGCTTAGGTGCAATAAAAAACAATGAACAATAATAAAACAACTTATATAAGTCAAAAAGAGAAACAATTAAATATGCTATAGGATAAAAATAACAATAGGCTATAAGATTAAAAAATAAAAGCTTACATACTTACTTACTTAGGCTTACTATGTACACAATTTTACTGTTGAATTTACATATGTAGTGCTGAAAGTGAACAGTGCAGTGAGTGATTAAATTAGTTAAAGTGACAGTGTTTAAGAAGTGTTCATGAGTCAAACGGCAGAGAGAAAGAAACTGTTCTTGTGGCGGGAGGTTCTGGTCCGGATGGACCGTAGGCTCCTGCCTGAGGGGAGTGGCCTCCTGTCTGTGGGGAGTGGCCTCCTGCCTGAGGGGAGTAGCCTCCTGCCTGAGGGGAGTGGCTCAAATAGTCCATGTCCAGTCCATACCTACTTACCTACCAAACCAATATTCCATCTTGAAACTGTCTTGAGATTAAGATCTTGCGGTCACTCACTTCTCCTGACCTTTGGCGTTGGAAGATGGGTCGAATCCAGATTAAAAATTTCGCACAGATTATATAAGGCCGATAACATCTCCTATACAACCAGTGTGTTTTAAAGAGTTTTCTGGAATGTTCAGTTTTGTGCCTGGTGTTATTCTGACCACATCAAACCTACCGTCCTGCTGCCACCTTATTATCTTCTAGACTAAAGTACCCTCATATAGTTGCCCGTCAGTCCTTCACATACCATTTCCATTTCATTCCATTCTAAATGGTTTGCAGAGATGCCTTTTATATCCTTCATCCATCATCTTTTCACAGAGATGTAACCTGAAGAAACAGCCCACGCCTTTGCCCCTGAGCTCCTGTGTGTGTGTGAGGGAGAAAACACACATAAACATAGCAACATAATAGAGGTTAAGCAAAAAGGCAATGCGGCTTTGGCTCCACGTATACGATTGAAAGAATGTGTCTCCTCTGTGTTCAAACTGACCCTGAGTTTTAATACAGCCCCCATTCGAAGCCATGGCTGCTCTTCTCTCGGTGCCCCCGCACTCTTAATGTACAATAATGTCATTGTCTTGCTGCACGCCTTTTTGAAATGTTACTGCCATAGTTCAAGATAAACAAAATGTGCAACAGATGTTTCATCTTATTTTTTTCCTTGTTTCTAACCAGATTCCAAACCCTAATGGGACTTCTTGTTTGAACCTAAAAACTGAGCATAAATCTTGCCCATCATCTGGAATGGTAGAGACAAAAAATCTTATAGCTCTAATATTCAATTCAATTCATGTGTGGTGTTACAAAATGAGTAAATATACAGTATTTTTCGGACTATAAGTCACACCTTTTTTCATAGTTTTGGCTGGGATGCGACTTATACTTACATTTATACTTATGTACTTATACTTATATGTGATATTACTTGTTATTTTCACACTTGCAACCGCATTTCATACTCCAGTGCAACTTATATGTTTTTTTCTTCTCTATTATGCATTTTTTGGCTGGTGCCACTTCTACCCCAAGTGCGACTTATAGTTCGGAAAATACGGTAATCAACAACACTTACAATACTTCATCAGAGTGACCTGTGTGCACTGTTGCAACCATAACAAGTGCTGATTGCAACTTCAAACAACACTGGGAACAAATTGTGTTTCACTCTCTTCTATATTGGGCTGAACATGCAAATAACCCGGGATTACCTCTGTATGCCTGATTATGATCAAAGACCTGAATTACAAGTCTATGTGTTGAGGAGAATTGCTTATCTCTTTACAAGACAACATGATTCAGTTCAATAAAAATCATGTCAAACATTAAAGATATTTTTTTTTCCTGATTCAAAGAATGTGGTTAAAATAGATCCAAATGAATCCCCAAACTCTTGCCGTAACTACAGCACATTTTCTGCTGTGTTTTGCATCCTCATTAGTGTAGGGCCATGTCTGTCCCTCCTCGCTGGGAGGCCGTATAGGAGGGAAAATGCAACGCTGACTCAGGACGGATTGGATGCTTGGAAGTCCTGGCCACAGCGTAATTAGTGAGAGGCACAAATCATATACGGTAACAATATATTATAGGCAGCTAACCCCGACAGAGTCATTCATGGTGAGAGGAGACTATGACACTAGAAACACCAAACACAGGCCTTCAACAATCCATTGTTCGCTTTGATTAATTCAGCCAAAAACCTGTCTTAGGGTATTGTGTCGCAAGAGCTTTTGTCTGCCAGGGAGTTGTAATGACTTCTACCTTTTGCAAATATTTTCAAAAGGAATGTGTACTTTCTGAAATGAAAGTGTGCTCTGACCATGAAAATCAAATTGACTAGCAGTATAAGTTTAAAAAAAAAAAAAAAAAAAAAAAAAAGGTTCTGCCCTCCCTCCAGTTCCCTATTTAACACATTTACATTTGTGAATGGAAATATGAGAATGTGCTGCAGTTCACTGTAGTCCCCCACAGAGATCCTGCAGAAATTTATACAAGGAATAACACATTCAAAAGGTGCTATTTTTGGTGTGTGTTTTCTGAAAGCCCAAGTCGCAACAGTTATGGATCAGTGCAACTTCACAGAGCACAATGTATTGGAAGTCTTTGAGGTGAACTTTTGATGAACTGTAAAAGGTCTAACTTGACTTTGAGTGGTACAATTCACTAAAATTACTATTATTTTTTAACAGAAAATAACAAAATATTACATTATAAAAAACATCTCTCCATGAGTTGAGCGTACATATCAAGGTCAGTGTAACTGCTATAAACTACATATCAAAATTACTAAATACTAAGACATTTTTAGGGCCACATTCATAGGAGGGGCTACACACTTTGGTGGGCTGTGTCCAGACCAGAGAGAGAGAGCAGGTTATTGTTAGAAGTACAAAACATATAGTAAGTGTAGACGTCTGGACAGAGTAGTTTGCCATAAACCATAAATGTACTGTCAAAATCTGTTTACTCCCCAAAACTAGCTAGGATAACATTTTGTGTAGCCCATTCAAATTATGTGTAAAAATATTACATCTACAATTGACCGGAATACTGTGAATGACTTATTTAAAATGTCTAAAACCAACATTTAAACGTTGATAATTGATTGTCCCGCTTCTCTAGAGATCCTGAGTCACGTTTTTGTCCCCGTCTGCCTCCTATTTTTAAATGGTGTTTGTCAAACGTGAGTCACAACCCAATTCTGGTTTAGGGCCACCAAATGCCTAAAGCAGGCCACGGTTTTATTAGTTGTACATACATTTTAGGGCGAAAAGTTGTGATGCTAAATTCTGGTTCTAAAGCTAAAGGGTGCATTTCCTGAACCTTTTGCTTTCCTAATTCTTCTGAAACAATCTATACTTTACAGACACATCAATACTCAAATTGAATGTTAATCACCTCTCCTCCTCAAATGTGTGGTTCAAACCTACGAGCTGTACTGAAATAATGGCAATGGGATGTGTTATGAGTATTCAATTTTTCACTTCAGAGATTCGTAGCGGCAGATTAAACCATGCAGAACTGCCGTCATCTGTTTGTTGCTGGCCCCTAACTCTGAGCATCTTTCCAGGCATTTACCTGCCGCCTTTCCTTCCAGCGCACTGTGCCACCACCGGCCCATCTGCAGCGCACCCTTCATCATCTCCTCTGCTCTTCAGTCTCAGGGCCAAATGAGTGTGTGCTACCGGGGCGCTTCTGGAACGGCAGGCATCATCTGTTCTGGAAACTTCCGCTTCATGTATTTGGATGCAGGCCTTGGACATTGATTTTCTGGTCTATTAGAGCTCATTTATTTCTCAGCTTGGCCAGTTACTTTTCTCTGAACATACTGTTATTCCAACTTGTATGAGGACAGTAACCAATTACAATTACTCACATTACTATAACTGAGTAGATTGTTTGAGTAATTGTACTTCTTTCCTCTTCTTAAACCAAAAACACGCCTAGAATCAGAATCAGAATCAGAATAAGAAAGGTTTATTGCCATTGTCAATTAACAAACTTCACAAACATAGGAACTTGTCTTGGTGATCCGGTGCAACATAAAACAATGAGTAATGAATATGTCAAAAGAGGAATGATTTAAATCTACTATGGGATAAAAATAACAATAAGATATCAGATTAGAAAAATAAAATTAAAATTAAATTAAATAAAAAATAGGCTTACTATGTACACAAATTTACAGTTGTACAGTTATACATATGTAGTGCAGAAAGTGAACAGTGCAGTGAGTGATTCAACTATGGTTAAAGTGACAGTGTTTAAGAAGTGTCCATGAGTCCAGGAGTAGACAGAACTATCTGAGGAGTTTATTCACTGGTAGTACATGTCAGTATTGTGTGTAATCCAGAGTTGAGAGTGTCAAAAATCCTTAGCCCAGTTAGATGCACTTGAGAATGTTTCAGGACAGTTTCTATAGTGAACACAAACTGCTCCTTTTAGCGAATAACTACAGCCACTAGTTCACATTCCGACCATGAGCGGTAGTGCTCTTCTCCCACATGAGAATCTGCGAGGAGTGCAAGCTCGAGTATCACATGACCACTCTGACCAATGAGAGCGAGAGCTGCTCGAGCAGAGAAGAGCGAGCCAAAGCTAAAAATCAAAAAGCAGAAAACTGAAGGATTTTCAGTTCATGCTTTCTGGAATAATGTGTATTTATATTGTGTATTTATTTTAAGCAGCTGAATATGAGAAAGTGAAATGGTTTGTCTGGTTAGTTCATAGTTTTTATGTTGAGCCGAATCACCAAGACAACTTCCTATGTTTGTGAATTCTGTTCATTGACGATGGCAATAAACCCTTTCTGATTCTGATTCTGAAGTCACTTACTCACTGAATGATACAAATTCAGTTCTTATACTGTATGTCAAATTGCAAGAAAAAGATTAAGTCAGTGGGTCTGTGAATGGTTGAATCTGAGCAGCTTCAATTGGTAAAAAGTTAAGTACGTAAAAGTCACATTCAGAATCGAAAACAACAGCCTTCATCAGGTCCACAGGTTACCATGGAAATGTCGGTAGGAGGGTCACACAGAAGCAGCTGTAACATTACACCAAGGTATTGTGATGTTTAAACACAGACAGCCACTCAGCCACCCCTGCCAGCTTCCAGATGCATTGTGGGTACCGGGAGGGCAATTTAGTTCAAGTGCCTTCATCTGAGCACAACATGGACACACAAACATACACTGGCGCAATGGACGTGATTCACTGTGCTAAGTTACAACCCAATTTGGGGAGAGAGTCCCACTGATGACCTGGCAACCCAAGGCGTACTTTATTTACTATCTGGCAGCCCAACGACCCATCCATTTTGAATGTGGACCACGGACAATGCCTCACCACTGCTTATTTCCAACCATTCATCCTCTGAGCTAAAGTGCCTGTAGGACAAACACTTGAAGTATCGCTACAGCAACAATACGGTACATCATGGCAGAAAACGTGTGTTTGCACATCATGCTTCGTGGCAGATTTGTTTAAACAACATGGTCATTACGACAAGTGGTGTGTTATCATGAGACCGAATTGGTGCATTATCACAGTAGTGTGTGTGGCAGATGGTGATGTTTCAGCCATGAGATCATTAGGAGGAAATAAGAAAAAATGAGCAAGCTGTGAGGTGGCCTTGACTCCCTTCAGCCATGAGATAACAAATATCAACTGTCCCATAATTTCATCATCTCATACAATTAAAAATTAAAATGGTGTGGTCGTTTTTCTTTTTTTCTTTGACATATTTATTAATTAATTTATTAATTTATTAATTGTATAGTTTTATGGTTTGGCATGGATTAGATTCAATCCAAATCAAATTGTGCATTTATTATGGCTTTTGTTGTTTATGGATGTTTTGTGTCTTTGTAGCACATTGTAAACTGTTCTGTTTATAAAATGGATTTGCATTTTGGATTCACAATTCATTATAAGGTTCTGCAGACTATACTGACATTGTTCCAACTTATTTTGGTCAAACCATCCAAAGACACAAAGTCCGATCCTCATTGAAGACAAATCATATATTAATCAAGAATTAATGTATCATATTTCACACAAAATAATGTCAGGGCCTGTTTTTTTTCCAACAATAGAGAAATATCAGAGAAGAATTTCTAGTGGAAAACCAGAGTAGGCTTTTTGTTTAGAGCAGCCAAAACATTTTAAAACTGCATTCTTGAGCATAACCCATGTTCCTTGTTAAATAAAGGGTACACTTGGAGTGTATTGTACTAAGTCATAAGATAAGATAAGATAAGATATTCCTTTATTGTCCCACATGGGGAAATTTCATTGGTGCAACGCAGGTAAATACAGAGGTAGATACAGAAGAACAGATCCTAATCCTTGCATGCAAGGAGACTGATAATTGTCCGTCTTGTCATAATGGTTAGAACTGACCCTATGAAATATAATTATTGAATTGAAAATTGTGTATCTTGTCAAAGATACTAAGAACAATTAGAAAAGACAACATAGATATAATATACCTACAAGAAACCCATTTAAATGACATGAAGAAATTAAAACTACATTTGGTTATAACAGACAGTTATTTACTATGTCTCAAACTCACAAAGTACCATAGATAATACATTTGGCAAATTAATACATAATATAGGGTTAATTGATATCGGGAGAGAGATGAATCCTAATGTCCGCCAATACACAGCAATGGGGACTGAAATAACAGCTGCTGAAATTCAAAGTCCAAATAAAAGACTAAAAAAAACAGAAGGGGTCCCAGAATTGACCCTTGGGGCCCCCCACAGGTCAGGGGCATGTGGTCTCAGGTCTCAGACAAAGTTGCCAATATCAACAAAGTACTTCCTGTCTTCCAGATAGGACTTTAACCAATTTAGGGCAGTACCAGTGATGCGCAGATGATGTCCTACTATAATTGACCAAACCAGACATTTCCAAACCCAATGTGATGCACTACTCTCCATGATATTGGTCCAATGGCTGGATACAAACTGAACGTACAAACTGAAATTCTCTCTTATTGCCGACCACCTATGTCTTTTAGAAAAACATACCTTTTTAAATGGCGGAATCTCCTAAATCTTTAGGTGTCGCCCTCTGTAAAGAACTGACAACAATCTTAGAGAAAAACTGTACCCCTCTTTTCTCCACTCTAAGAAAGAAAGACCTTGAAAAATGACTCTGAACCCATACGTAACTCTAAGTCAAAGGATTGAAACAATAAAAAAAATATGTTTTGCCCAGATTTCTATATCTATACCAGATTCTTCCCGTTTCTATCCTTAACAAGTGGAATAAAGCGATCTCAATATTTGCATGGCAAGGCAAGAAACCTCAAATCTGATTAAAAACTCTACAACTATGAAAAGAAAAAGGAGGTTGGGATTTACTGCAAACTTTACTTTAAATTATTTTATTTCAGTTTAAATTAGAGTGTTGCTGTACTGATGTGATCCAGGATATGAAGCTTAATGGAGCTTTGAGAATAATGTGGAGCTGGAAGTTCCTGTACTGGCCTTTCTGGCAGATGACAAATGGTCATTTGGAGGAAGTTAAGAATCCGTGGGTAAAATATGTGTCTAGTTAGTATATTTTGATAGCTCTGTCATACTCGTATGTTAAAATCTGAAACTAGTTGCCTTATGACAGGTTTTTGTGCCAAATAGAACTGACTTGAATTTCAAGGTCTGTATTACAAAAGGTATAAAGGTTATTCCCCAGACTGTAAAAGATAATCACATGAAAGGCTTTCACATGTTGAAAGAATCCTTTGGCTTGGAAAAACATGACTTTTTTATATTTAAAAAAATATATTATAACCAAGAAATTGAACAAAGTAATGACCATTGTAACCCTCTGACTGATTTTTTTTTATCAAGGCTTATAAATCAGAGCTTTCAAGGGGAATAATTGAAAAAATATATCAATGCATTGCTAAGCTGGACAGCTACTCTAACCTTATTTTGACAGACGTAGAGTGGGAAAACATATGTACGTCCCAGTAGAGGACCACAAAATCATGTCAAAGTACCCATCATTCATTAGGAAATGCAACTGTTCTGAAACTGTGGCAGCCAGGAGGCAAACCACTATCACCTGTTCTGGGACTGTCCTGTTGCTCTAAATGATGGGACGGAAATTGACCAGGCACTGCAGACTGCCATCCGTCTCAATTTTAGAACTATGTACTTGTACCTCAAAAGTCCTGCCATGGACACAAAAATGTATACCTTTAGAACGTACATATGGGGGCAGGAAAATAGGCCATCACAAAGAAATGGCTGATACAAACATCACCAATGATCAAGGACTGGACTGACATGGCAACAGACATGGATAAATGGATAAAAACGGACATTCATCATTTGATAGACTTTGGACTAAATGGGACTCGTATGATGTGTCGTTTGTGTTAATGTTATTATTAATTATTAACCTCTGGCCGTTTGTATAAAAAAGAGAGAGAGAGAGAGAGAATAAAACGAAATGATATATCTTGCACAGACCGATGTATTTTTGTGCTTGAAGTGTCTTTTATGCAGACATTATTGACTTGTTATGGTAGTTTGAACGGGGAAAGTAAAGACACAGTGTTATTTGGAGTGTTGGGATGTTAGCGCTCTCCTTGTAAATCTCTGGGAGTGTGACAGATGCAATATGCGCCGTAACTCTCATGGATAGAAGCTGCATAAAAGCTTGTATGTCTTCTTCCCAAGAGTAAACGCTTGGCTTTAGTTTGATGTAAATACACAAGGGCTCAAACCTAAGCAGGTGGCCAACTTCCAAAAACATTATTTTATCCAGATTCTGTAGGTACAAGCATCTGAACTTTCTGAACTTTCTCGGACACTCAATGTTTGTGATGCCATAAGATCAGACAGAAACAATTTTGGCAGCAAAATCAATATTTTTTAGATGGTACACTGCAACAGGATGAGAACATTCTGATATGAGATAGAATAGAACATTTGTTGTGTTTGTATGTGCAGTGTGATAGTGAGTGTATCTGTTAAATATAGCCTATGAGCAGGTCACATGTCAGCACTACATGAAGTGCAACACTCCAAAAGCAAAAGGGCAGCTACAGGGTTTTGTTTTTGTTATTCCAAAAAAATATGCAATAGTCATCTTATCTGCTGATCGTTCTGAATCATACATCATATTGAAAAGCTTCTGGGAAAACTTTTGGGCCAGTTTTGTCTTATTGACTTTGTCTGGAAAGCCGTCTGCACAAGGCAACTTAAGCCTGGAAAACACTACAGAATATTTTGGCTGATTTTGCCCCTGATGGCTTCTTCCCGACTTGCATATAAACTAGTCCAATGAAAATCTCAAATCTCATCTCTCAAAGTGATCGCTTTACTCTGGAGTGCAAACAACTAGTGTTTTTGTGCTTACAGGATCATGAGATTTAAAATCTAATTTCATCTTGTTTGTCTCAAGTTTATCAATTGTTTAAAGCTAAACCAATTAACATTTTACATTTACATTTAACATCTTTGCAAGTCCCTGTGATTGTTAAATATATATATTTTTGTCTCCCCCCGCTTTATCTGGGTGGCAACATTTGCTGACATCAAGCAGAACTTATTTACTGTTGAGATCGGCAGCCCTATGTAAGACCCTGTTGTCCAATAGCCCACGTTCCCAAAATGACCCTATCTGCTTTCTTGTTTTAATATTTCTGAAGGTCAAATTACATATTTTCCTAAATTTACCATCACCACATTTTCTGGCTAATTGTTTTTCAAGTTTCCAGATTTTTCAGGAAACTGTTTTTCCAGGGTCTGCATTTTCTTGGAATGAGCATTATTTTTCTTTTTGTAAATTGATTTTGTAAATGACTACTATTATGTGCTGTCCCTTCCATACAAACACCCACACACATGCACAAGCACACACACATACACTGCTTTTGGAGTATTGTTTAAATCTATTTTATTTGAGTGTGAAAAGAGGTGTTTTATCCCAAAGGAATGTTGTGCAGTCTTAAGGCACAAGTGTTGCTCTGACATGACCGTGAGCAGGACACTGGCCTTCAAGCACAAACAACCTCATTCATCTTTCCCTCAACTCATCTGCATAAATTTAAATAAGCAGGGTAAACAGCCAAGTGTTAGTTTGTTAGCGAGGCATTGAGCTCCTGGATTGGATCCTGTTAGATGTAATGTAGAAGAGAAATGCTCAATTACTTGTGTGTGTGCGTCAGTCTACGAGTGCTATGCTAATAATCCCATGGAGGGTCGAAGCAATCAAAAAGCTCTCACTTTTAATCAGCGTCACATAGTGTCACACGCTCTCACTGTAAACCAGTTTGACAACTCCAGTATGGCATCTATAACACACACCTGACAAATTAAAAAGAAAAATGGGTCTCAGCACACAATGGTGAGAAGTAACATACATAAACTGTAGATGCATAAAGCACATTTATCTGCTGGGGCAGAAAATCACAAATGTGTGTACAGTGGGCCATGGCTTTTTTTCTTCTTTTTCTTCTACAAATGGATATCTTATATCTTACAGTATGTTTTTCTTCAATGCAGGCCCTGTTTGATTCTATATCTTTTTTATCATTGTTCATTGTTTTATGTTGCACCGAATCACCAAAGCAAGTTCCTATGTTTGTGACTTTTGTTAATTGACAATTGCAATAAACCTTTTCTGATTCTAATTAAGTAACACATAATGTGTGAAGGTCTGTAAGGAATCATATTTAATTTCCCAAAACTAAACCTTCACTTTCAATTAAATTCACTTGCTTGAACTTAACTGCTACCCCAGACTACTGTTTGTTAGAAACAACACCCCAGCAAATACACAGACAATAAAAGAAGAGATGAAATATCTCACACTAAAGGAATTACAGACACAGAGGAGTTAATTCTACGTTGCTGCATCTCTCAGTTGATTTGTGCCATTCACAGATTCTTCTGTGTGCGTTGTCCTTCTGAATCTGTGGCTCTATCAACATCAGCATCGATCTAACAAGAGCTTTAGAGCCGACCCGCCACACACTGTGACTGCGACACACACAGATCCAGTTGGACACATCTCCTTATCAAGTCGCCCATAGCCAGAGCCCAGAATATGCACGTCACTGATGCTCATTTTTAAACTTGTACTTTATACTCACATTCTTCAATGCCATATTTGTATGTAAGATTATTTATTGTCAGTGTATTTCTATGGAAGGACCATCTCTCCCAAACAGCTCTGAATTTCCAACCTTTGTTACCAAAAAACAAAGAATATATATTTTTGGGTCGTATAACAATTTTAATCATCATAATTGAAAAAATATTTAAAAAAAATCACAGCTCTCTACAACGTTCTACTTTGTTCACCTCCGCTGTTCACACTAGTGCTGGAGATGTCATAGTGATTGATATACAGCTATAGCACAGAAGATATTCAGATATAACAGCTCGGAACTGGTTCTTCCGATTGACAAAGAATCAGTTCTCAGTTCCAGATCTGAACCAAATGGCCCATCTCACATTTTTACTAGAGAATATCCTTGAGCAAAATGTTTAACAAATGTGAGTGCACAAAATTGGAGAAAATTTGTTTTAATGAAGGTGAAATGTTTCCAAGGTTGGCGGTGAATTCTAGCTTTTGCTTTTTTTTCCTGAAGAAAAGACACGGTTTTAAAACCACTGAATTAAGAACACTAAAAGCATGTGAGGCCACCTAAACTTTCTTTTGACTCACGGTATCAAAGGAGAGGCCTTCTCACTGCTCACCTCACGAAACCTTTTACTTTTTTACTTGTATTGATTTTTTTTCGCAGAGAGAGAGAGAGAGAGAGAGAGAGAGAGAGAGAGAGAGAGAGAGAGAGAGAGAGAGAGAGAGAGAGAGAGAGAGAGAGAGAGAGAGAGAGAGAGAGAGAGAGAGAGAGAGAGAGAGAGAGAGTTGAGGCTTGTGTGGCCAGAAGTCCATAGGTTTATTGGATGTATCCTCTCTTCTGGACATGTTGGGAGACGTTTGCAGTATTTGGAATGTTCCTACATGAGGTCACAATCACAGCACTGGAAATTATAAGAAAAGGATGAATAGAAAACAAATCAGATTTCTGAAAGAAAGAAGAACCCCGCCATAATATGAAGTCATAAATATGTACCCTATAATGACTTTGCTCACTTTCAACATCCTTTATTTCAACTGTAGCCCTGGCGGATGTTTGTTTTCATTGCTCAAGAAGTGTCCATTTTCAAAGACTTCTCAAACCAGTGCCTTTGGCTGCTGTCATGGAAACAAACACGTAACTTCAATGGGAATCCGTGCATTTTTCAGGATATGTGGATGCATTATAAAGTAGATGTAGCGATGAACACTATCCATTATGGACATATCATATCCCTGATGATAGGCTGAAATATCATAAATGCTAGCCCATGTACAGACCTCGTCAGCTTGTGTTTACATCAAGTATACACTTCATGTACCACAGGCCCACAGTAAATCATGGATAGATTTGTGCTTTAGATCTCTGCGTTGGGCTTTAGTCTGACATGCCTCTTTTTAAAAACATTTCTAAGGTTTATGCTGCTTCCATTGCTAGATTGGTGTCAAGTGCAGGGACCGCACACATTGGCGTTTCCCCTAACTAATACACATTCATTACATTTTCTGCCCGTTGTGTGTGTTCTCTGCACTTGACACCAATCTACCCCGAGGCAGGAGAGTGTGCCGCCCACTTAGGCAACTCTCCTTCCCTGTGTCCCTCTCTCTCCCGCTCTCTCTCTCACCGCAGCCTGCCTTCCACCTTGATCCACTTGGCTGAAATAGGACTCTAATTGGCCGTGCAATGTCATGCGCTCTGCATGTGTGTGGCTGAAAAGAGTGTGTGTTGACTTTGTCCAATGAAATACAGACTAATATTCTAAAGCCCCTCCAGTGGCCCTCAGAGTCTGCAAACACAATGACCCACACACGTTGTATTATTGCAGCCAAAAATACTTGCCTTGTCCAGATATTCTTGCTACTTGAAAGTGTCCAGAAATTCTCGGTCATCTTGCCCTGCCTGGATTTCTAAAGGATTTCAGCTTTCTTTCTTCCACATGACAAGGACATGTGCTGGACACAATTCATGTATTTTTCAAGTGACTATTAGTGTGCATGATTATCCCAGAGCATGGCCCTGAGAAACTGACACTGCTTCCATTGTATGCATATGTGATATATTTATCTATATTTTATTTTTTTCAGGTTTGCAGGGAGAGAAATCACTACAAATAAGTCAGAATGAACCCTGGATAATAGCAGTGGGTCTGGAACTCACCAGCCCTCTGACAAACAACTTATTATCTCATGCAAAATAAAAATAGAACAGATTTTTTATCTTCAGTCCATCAATAGATTTCCCATTTCCCATTCCCATCTATTTGTATTTATTTTCCACTTGTTAGAGAGCACAGATACCAAGCACACCCATGTGAGTGATAAGTCACAATCTTCACTCACTTTATTTTTAATTAGATAGATTTTGTTTTTAGTGGCTGCTTATTTGCAAATTTAATTGCAGCAAGAACACACTTGAGTATAAGGTCTGAAACCAAATGCGCACACGCAATCACTTCCTGTAAATACAATCATCTTCATTCATTCATTCAGTGAATTATGGGTGTTCTGGCTAATATTTAAGCTTTCTGCTTCCTGGCCTTGACTGAAACTCTTGTTACTAAAGCAACAGGACAAAAAGCTGAAAAAACATTTATACTTTTAACATTGTGTAGAAAAGAACATGCATTTACATGTGTTTCAATGTGTCATACAAGGGACCGCAGATGGGTCAACACTTAGAAATTAATGAATCATGTGATAGGCAATCAGATGGTGAACAGTTTGGGTCAATTGCTGGTCAACAGCTGGCGATTCTAATGTGATGAGGAGGAGGATTGTTATTGTCACCTTTAGATATGTTTAACCTTCAACCACTGCACTCAACCAGCAGCTTGATTGTGTCCAGACCATGATATTTCAATAAATGTTAACTATTTAAACATCGGATCATTATTGATGGATGTAATAAAAGTTGTTTACAGAAACCCAGAGTTTTACGTTCACCCTGCAGTTGAAGCTACACTCTATTTCAACACGGCTGACCTTTGCAGAGTGACATGTTGCTTTAGGGAAATTATTTGTGCTGTTACATTTTGCTCCAAATGATCTCTGGAGTTTAAGGCTAGTTAGGCCCGAGCGCCACAAGCTGGCGAGAGGCCTATTAATCTCGTAAGGCCGTGCGAAGCACGGCTGCGAAAGTGCGCATGTAGTGCGCACGAAATCGAGCGCGAAGCGCTCGCCCACTTCCAAACACTCACTAACGCACTCCTTCACTCACGCACGCCCCGTGCATACTAATTAGTAGTAGGAAAATGGAACTTTACCGTTGTAAACGGGCGAAGCCCGTGCAAAAGTGCGCACTAAACGAGCACTTTAGCGGTCGTCATCCCCATATAAAGCACTCATTTGCCCTAAGTAGCTCACAAATACGTTCCCCATCTCTTGCATGTTCCGTGCATATAAGCATGTAATGCAAAAATTGAACATTATTACTGTATAGAGGGCCAAAAACACAAAGTGGGCGGAGCCCACTCAAAATTAACGAAAGTACCCGTCAGTGACCAGGGACCCACACCATGAGGTAGGAAAGCGCGAGCGCTTTCCGAAAATGTATAGTTCATGATATTTGAAAAATGGGAAACATTGTTTTCGCATCGGAATATTATTCTTTCTTTCTTTCTTCTTCTTCTTCTTCTTCTTCTTCTTCTTCTTCTTCTTCTTCTTCTTCTTCTTCTTCTTCTTCTTCTTCTTCTTCTTCTTCTTCTTCTTCTTCTTCTTCTTCTTCTTCTTTTTCTCGGGACCAACCCCCCTATTTTTCACCCAGTGAACATTGACGAAAAGTCACAAAAATTAGCACACCTCTAAAAATCGTGCCTTTCTACATTCTGGCTATTTCCTTTTTCTAAAATTAAAAAAATTGTCGCGTCAGCGCCCCCAAATGTACCAAAAATGCATTGAGAGATGGGAAATGATCCAAAAAAAATCTGATCGTAGAATCATGAAATTTGGCGCAGAGGTAGATGGTGACAAGAGAAGTAAAAAATATTATTACGGCAACGCCGTCCACCCAACCAAATGTCGGCCATATTGCTTCAAAAATGACTAAACATGACTTCGGAGTTTTTCCAAACGTCGTACTTTTACGAACTCCTCCCAGGGCGTTGGCCCTAAAAAGCTGAAATTTGGTGAAAATGCTACTGAGGAGTGGGACATCAAAAGTTATCCAAATTACATTGATACCTCTCACGGTCTCTGTGCGGCGAAGCCGCAAACTGTAGCTAGAATTTCAGAAATCTCCCAAATTTAACATTTCTGCCGTTTGCGCAGATAAAGTCCGAATTGCGTCAAATTAGAATCAGTTGTTAAACTCTTTGGCCTAAACCTACTTGAAGTGAAATAGATTCATTTGGCGCCACAGCGCCCCCTACAGATTTTATATGGAGGTTAAATATTTAGTTTTGCGAAATTATATGATACGTCATAAGGCGCTGGTACAGCTGGCAGCCCGGTGTAAACGCTCTCTCTTCTTTCTCACACTTATTGTGCTTTGTCTCCTATATTTTGTAAATATAGTTAGTATATTTTTTCTATTTTACTGTACGATAGGTACACGCGCTGGAATAGTTTTTTAATTCAACTGTTTTTGACTTTTTTCGGCTGGATTTGAGCGTTTTTCGTTGCGTTCGTTGTGTTGTTGTGACGTGAGCTAGCTCCGAGCGAGCCCACCAGCCCCCCCCCCCCCCCCCGCGCCCTCCGGCCGCGCTAAAGTACGGCGTGTCGTCGGTACACGTTTATATACACGTTTATATGAAAGAGGAACTTCACGAACGATCGGGACACACACTGGAATCGCTTTAAATTAACTTTAAATTTATTCGGCTGGATTGAGTGTTTTCGTCGTGTCGTTGCGATGTGTCTTGGCTCTGAGTCCCCCGCCCCCCGGCTCTGGCCCCGCCCCCCGGCTCCGGCCCCGCCCCCCGGCTCCGGCCCCGCCCCCGGCCGGCGCCGTACCGCGTTTCCACAAAGGAGGAACTCATGAAACTGCGGAGAACAGTCGTCTTACCCGGAGATCGTCACGTTATCCCGTCGCAATACTGACCTAACCTAATACTGATGTGCAATTCTGTCGTATGTGCAATTGCTGTTGGAATTCATGTGCAATTCATGTGCAATTACTGTGAAATTCATGTGCAATCTATGTGCTGTCGTGACACATATTCATGTGCAATTACTGTCGGGATCACATGCAATGGTATTTATTTATTTATTTGTCTATGGGAGTTTTTATTTATTTATAGGAGATCTTCTACTGAAAGTGTTTTTCAGACTTCCTATAAGTGATCTGTTCTTCTGGATCTATCTTTGTATCTACCTGCGTTGCACCAATGAAATTTCCCCATGTGGGACAATAAAGGAATATCTTATCTTATCTTATCTTATCTTATATGAAATTTGACACACAACTCAATTTTGGCATCCCCATCAAAAAAGTCAATGAGATCCATGTCATAATTGTTATGGCTTTGCCGTAACGATGACCGAAACCTTCCATGTTATTCCAATGGGGAAATCGCCAGAACATGTTTACACTTTAGACTTTCACGAACTCCTCTTAGGGCGTTAGACATATTAACCTGAAATTTGGTGAGACTCATCTTCAGGGGTGGACCATCAAAAGTTATCCACATTTTTATTCTAAGAGTCACGGTGTCTGTGCGGCAAAGCCGCACATTTTGCCAAGAATTCAAAATAAAATAGCTTTTTGATGGTAAAACAAAGGGGAGAAGATGTGACAGCGTCACAGATTCAGCAGTAGGCGTAATAAAAGGACAATTGTCCCCCTCCTCTTGCGGCGTGGCGGCGGCGTGGCGAGGGCCGATCATTGCCGCTTGCGGCTATATTTTAAGGTTATTTTCTTTGTTTTAGACCAGAAATAGAACATTCAGAACTAATAATCTATTTCTTGAGCAATATTTTTTTTACATCTGAAAATACAGTACTGTGCAGATGCATTTTTTTCCATGTCAACCTCATTGACATAAATAGGTGGACGACGATGTTCCTCACGTTCCTCAGTAAATCCCAGTACATGTGCTTGAATGACATTGGCAGATTACAGAGCAAAGCCTGTGTCTGTTTGCTGTGCACAATCACGAATCAATGAAAAAATAAAAATCTACTGCGAGTGAATTCCCCAACTATAAATAATCCACCATTCCAAATAGAGCCATATCCACAGGCTCACTGTATAGAATGTTTTAAAAATAAAATGCATACAATATTTAGTAGAGTTGTGTTCAGACTTTTACACAGAGAAACAACTAAATCATTTTGAACAATTCATTTTTTACTCTGAAAACACCTTTCTAACCCAGTAAAGGTATATTTTCATCAGACTCAATTGCGTAGTGATCATGAATACAAATGAGTAGAGTTTCTGTGAAGAGTCGGGAGGAGACCTTAAGTGTTTATTAAGTATGAGCGAAATGTCTGGTGGAGGGGATGTGATACTGGACTCTGAGTCAATGGCATTGTCTAGATTAGACTTCACATCAAGGTAACGGAAATAACAAAACAAATGACAATCCCATGTATAATCGTCAGGTATGACATGATGGTTTTCTGTCTAATATTGGTCTTTGTGATACAATAATAATCCATTCTCTCCCAGCTCTTCAGCGCTCAAGTCCTTGGTTCACCACTGTAGCTTCCATAGAACTGTTATCTCAATAAACACCACGCCTGGCCAGCCAAGACATTATTTTCCTAAAGTCTTATAGTCTTGGCTCTGGTCTTCTCCTTCTCCTGGAGTCCAGATGGGCGTGACTGACAGCCAGAGTAAATTATCAAAATAAATACAACTCAGAAAAGTTAAAAACCTTGTGAGGTCAAAGTGTTCAATGTTGTTAATCGGGGTGACGGACGTTTGATTTTGTTCTAAATGCTACATGACCAATGAGTATGTTTGTTAGCCGACCCTGGTTGTTCACGTTCAATAATTTGAGGATCTCCTTTCATGGAGGGCATCGGCCTGTAGCCCTTTTAGACATTTTTGGAAAGAAATAGCCTGCAAATCCACAAAAGTAATGCTGGAGTATTATCTCAATAATTGAAGTTGTAGAAAAAGGTTCAGTTGTCGGCATCTGGACTCAGACTCAACTGAGTCCAGATGACTACAACTGAACCTTTTTCTACAACAGATAACTCCTGGACGAATGAGGGATTACACCAAAATAATTCAAGTTGTTTATGAAGATTGCTGGTAGAGGTTAAACAGAGCCTTTCCAGAGGCATGTTCAGAATGACTTCTAACCTGGCTCAGATTGATCTGTGTCTCGCTCTTCATTGAGTCCTTCACATGAATTGTAAAAAAATACTTGTCACTGATAGGTCAAAACGTCACAACAGCGGAAGAAGAAGAAACATTTGACTTGTGTTAGTGGTTAAAAAATCAGTCATATTTCTCTGCCAAAAATGCACAATGTGCCATTGTGTGTACATTTTTGAAAAATAAAATAGTCCATATTTCTCCTAAAATAGGCTGAAGTACGGCCGTTTGATTTGACTTCCCCCCAAACCCCAATGGAGCTCTGCGATTGGTTCCAGTCCCGCCTGTGAGCCCTAAATGCAATGCGATTGGCCTGTTTACTACTGGTGCGGGTGCAAACAAAACAGCAGGAGCCTAACAAGTTGGATTTTAAAGAGTTTTGAACTCATAAAAATCATGAGAATTCACCTGGCTGGCAAGGTTAGGAAACTCCCGCCCTGATTCAGGACACGTCATACAGCCACTTCAAGAAGTGCTCTGTGCAATTTCTTCACACATTCTTCCTTTTTGTCATAATCTAGATTAAAGATCATCTGGCAAGTCTTGTCGGTGAGCCAACTCCTCCTTTGGGAATCTGAGGGTTGAACTCCACCTCATAGAACTTCACCTGCTTCGCCTTCATGAGCAGCAGATATCCTTCTGTGATTCCTTTTACATGTTGTTACTAACCTTCAATAACAACCCAAAAATATGTTTTAACTTAGAAACAATTTAACACTGAAGAGTTTAGATGTGGAATGCTTCTCTATATGTTTTGCCATCCAGACTGTTCACCTCGCAGAGCTCTGAGCTCTTTGGAGCAAACAACATGTCTAGTGGTCTCATGGGGTATACAATGTGTACTGTTCCTTCACTGTTGTTTGCCCAAAGCTTTGGAACTCTCTTCCTCCAGAGAACTGTGGGATGTAGTTGTTTTAAAGTGCAACTCAAACACCTTTATTCAGATGGGTTTTACGCCTGTTTTTGTTTTGTTTTGTTTTTAGAATTTTATCATATTTTTTTTCTATTGCCCTATAAGTGTAGCACCTTGTCCACCTTCTGGATGTTGGGGGGAAAATATATATTTTATAGTGCATACAATATATTTTGTTTAATTGATTGGTGTGATTTAATAATCATGCATTTGTATCTAATTATGCCATCCTTTTTAAGAAATAGCTTGTTGCTGTGTGGACCTAGAAGACACTTAGTGGTGTTTTATTTCATGTACCGGTAGATAGTAACGCCCAGGTCACTGTGATTGCTGACTTTGATGAGGAAACCACTTTTGAAGCTACAGTAAATAACGCTAAAAACAAACCAAAATTAGAAAGAATGCTTGTGACTTGCAACATTTTCTATTGAAGCTTTATTTAACACATGTTACGCTCTTATCAAACTAGTCAAATCCTTTGTGTTTATCAAGGAATAGTTGTTTTCCAGATCGTGTGTAGGCCTAGTCCGTGTCTTTTCCACGTACAATCATTGTACGTGTACAATGCAATATAATACATCCACGGTACAATGTGAGTTTGTGAAGCGCGGTGGGCGTTCCCCGCCTCTCTCTCTGCGCCTCTTCCTCACGCTCTTCCCTCGCGCGCTCCTCTGACAGCGCGTGCCACTTGGTTGGAGCAGCAGAAACAGCTCGTGCTCAGACTCAAACCGCACGCGGCAGAGCGCCTCGGTGAGCGGTGCGCCTCCTACTTCATCTCAGAAGAAAGCGAGCGCTGTCAGGAGAAATACTTCTTGATCTCCATCACCACGCACAATAATTGTGCTCTTCCGAGCTGCGGGAGCGGAGATGTTCGCAGGATGAAAAGTTCAGGAGCATCTGAATGATTGTGAGCTGCAGCAGCAGAGACCATTTCCACCGTGGAGTGTGTGGACTGTCCGATGGCTGAGGGATTTCTGAAAGCGCTGGGTCGCCTGTGGTGAGCGGCCGGTGTCCAACGCGAGGTTTGACATTACGTAGGGATTCCCGGGTTATTTATGCACGGAGCCTTAGACCACTTCTGCTTCTTCTGCCTCTTCTGCCTCTTCTGCCTCTTCTGCCTCTTCTGCCTCTTCTGCGCGCTATTTCGGTCACATAACCTACTCAGTGTTTAGCGACGCATATGATGCGGTTTGTGCTTTAAAGGCGCTGCGCTGTTTGATCTCCATCAATCCCTCGCGGAGCTCTCATTGACTGACAGTCGCCCCTTCTCTGTTTCCACATAGACACAATTACAATCAGGAGGAGCGTGTCCGGCTTCAGGCGCGGGCTTCAGGCGCGGGCTTCAGGCGCCCGCGCGGGCTTCAGGCGCGGGCTTCGGCTTCAGGCGCGGGCTTCAGGCGCGGGCTTCAGGCGCGGGCTTCAGGCGCGGGCTTCAGGCGCGGGCTTCAGGCGCGGGCTTCAGGCGCGGGCTTCAGGCGCGGGCCTGACCCCACAGACTGGGAGAAGTTCTGCTGTTCCGCATCAAGAGGATTGGACTTGGTCACGGATGAAAAAGTGGAGTCATTACCGCAAGTCGGATCTAATTAACAGATCTAATATCTTGTTGGGTCGCTCCGCCATTCTCTGTTCCTTCCCACATGAATTGTCTTTTTTATAGGCCTGTATCTTCTTTCAATTACTTAGGATCGTTTTCATCCATCAGCCCGCTTAGCTGTAAAGCAGGGATCGTTTATGCCTCACGGAATATCCGGAATGAATTATCTGCTGCACGGTGAAATAAACTCACATGCTGCTTGTAAATTATCCACTTAACCCCCTCAAGAGATGGAGAGGGGCTGAGACAGGCACATGGGCACATGGCACACACACAGAGCCGCTCAGCGTCTTTATTAAGGGCATAACGGCAAGTCAAATCTCCCGTTCCCTGCGGCGGGTTCGTCACCGTTCAGTCACATCCAGATCTTATCGCCCTTATTCTGTCCTTCCTGGTAAACTCTGACAGCAGTTTGCAGGCTTTGAACCTTTTTTTAATCTAGAAGTTATAGAACAAAATAGTTCAACTTCAGGATCATGTGTCTTGTATCTTACTACATCACCATCATCAGACCAACTTGATATCTTTTTTTGCAGATGACAAAGGCAGTGTAGCTTAGAGTGTGACCTCCCGGTTGAATCTGTCTGTTACTTGCCTCTTGTTGCTGGAGTTTTCTTTAACTTGGCTTGCAGCTGCCATTGAAAGTCTATGGATGGTACTTTCACTGTATAGCCACATCCTTAACAGCATTCCACCTCCTCCCCCTCTTGTCCTCTCCCTCTCCACCTCTCCACTTGAAATAGAGCCATGCGCAATTGATTTTTTTCCTCCTCACTATAAAGCCAAAATGCACACAACTATCTCATTTATTCTCCCTTGTCAGCTTTGTTGCCCAGGGTACAAGACGAGCACTAGTGTGGATTTCCTAACTCAAGCTGGAGGACATTCATAATGCTGTAGGTCAGAGGTCAGCACTACAGAAATAAAACTATAACAACAAAGATGGTAGATTTTGCGTAAAGTCTATGATTTACACTCATCTTGACTCAATGAAGGAACAAGAAACAAACTGCAAAAACGCCTATTTTATCATATACATCAAGTGACATTTTATTTTTGACTGAATGGGACTAAACGACAGTAGCCCAGGGGCCATGCGCAATGGCAGGGGCCTCTCAGACCAGTGGGCTGAGTCGGTGGTGGTTCGGCCCCGCACCACAGAACGCCACATCACGGTGCACAAGAAACTGGTCCTGGGCTTTGCCCTGTCCATCCTCACCCTCATCATTGTCACTGCAGTGGCCGTTGTGCTCAGTGTCCGCTATGAGGAGTGCGGAGCTCGAGATGGTGGTCCGGAGGTGGGCTCTCGGGCTCCGGGAGGCTCAGCTAGACTGAATGGCAGCAGAGACCGGGCTGGGGACAGAGAGGACGAGGTGCAGCCCTGGAGGACCTCCCGTCTGCCCGGGACGCTCCGGCCCCGGCACTATGAGCTGCGGCTGACTGTGTTCATGGACAACTTCACCTTCTCCGGAGATGTGAGCATCGAGATAGAGTGTGTCAACGCCACGCGCTTCATCGTGCTGCACACTGACCGCCTGGAGGTACTAAGCACTATTATCAAACTGCATGCGTTCTTTTAATGGTGACATTCAGACAATAATCACTCTGATGCTAATTAGAGTGTGGCGCCTGGTCGAGCTTCACACCAAATCAGCAGCAGCCACTGATTGTTTGGTGACACAACTGTGATGTTGTGCTCGGGTGATTATATCTCAGGGGAGAGCTTAATGGAAGTGGAAATGACAACATTACCTCCGCACCAGACTGCACAACACATTTATCATAAATATACAAACTGACTCACATGCATACATCTCATATCATATCTACCACATGTCAATAATCACGACAGAGAAAGATGATAAACTGTACTTCTACATTAGACAAAATGTAATATCATTCAAGACAATAATTTTGTAATAATAATAATAATAATAATAATGACTTATTGATTGTATTTTAATATGATATTGCTTAAACCTTGTACTGTATTACAAAAAATATCTATTTGACTGTAATTCATTTTAAACCTGCCTCTCGGCACTGTGCCAGTGTAAGTGGATCAACTCTAAATAAGCGTCTTCATTTGAAAACTGTTGAGGGTTTCTCATTGTAAGGTTTTCTATTTAAAATCGTTAGGCTCAAGTCATATTGTTTATCTTCATAATTTAGATCTTTGCTTTGTAACGTTGAAAAGAACAGTCTGTAACAAAGACTGTTTATTTCCAGATTTAGCCTCAGAGATTTTCTTAACGAGGCTAATTAACCGTCGAAGTAGCTGTTTCAGCTCAATTTTCAAGATGAGCGTGTGATGAGGGAAAAGCCTCAGAGAAATTCCTCAGCAACTGGATTTTTCAGGCTGGTCATTTTGGCTAATTTGAGTGTAGAATCAATCTATTTAATTTGATCAGAAGCCAATTAAAAATAAAAGACAGTTACACACATTTTGTTTTGGAATTTAAGATGTGCATTCCACTAACATTTCATGTCTCTAGTGTATATCACGCAACACCAAATAATACATCTAAGGACTTCAATGTGCTTGAATAAATATACAATCTTTTTTTTTTAATGTTTTCAAACATACTGTGTTTTTAGTGCAATTTGAGGTTTAGTACTGTATCTGCTGGAAACTAACCAGAAAACAATGTTCTTCTAATCCCCGCGGTTTCCGTTGTGTCAGCTCTCTCTCTCTCTCTCTTTATATTGATCAGTTTATTAATCTAAGAACAAACCACGTTCCCACATTTAACAACCAGTGTACTGCACTAAGGATGCACAACATCAACCTCATTTTTTATTTACAACCAGTGGAACTGAATAGAAATGTGAAAGATTTATTTTCTTAAACTGTGCACAACATAGTCTAAATTAGAAATAACAAAACTGTTTACTCTCAATGGAAAGAGACAATCTATTTTATAAATGTGATTTTGTTTATTCACCAAAGGGAATATGACTCAGAATGTAATTGAGTGGCCACAGACATCACCAAGCAATTACAATTCTGTTTGACAACAATTAAATGGTTAGTTTTTTTGAAAAGGGTTTTGTTTTGAATACCTGCCGTGCAACAGGTGGCTTTTGAAAAGAGTGGTTACAGCCACAGAAGGAGGTTGCAGTGTTACAGTGACCTTTTCTGTTGACACACTATAGCTGTATTCTCTGTAGGCTCAGATAGATTAATTCAACTTTACTCCATTGTTTCTACACAAACTTCAATTCAAATGGCCAAAAAAGTTAGAGGTGATCTTCAGTCCCATCTGTACTTAGCCAGATTAGAGATCGACATAACGATGTGTAGTTTGATGCGTGAGTTACATCTTTATTGATTTGCCGCTTGTCACTGCTGTTATAGATGACTCAAATTTCAGTGATTGTAAATACTGCATTCACTTTGTCGTCTTATATTTGCTCACTTTTCTCACCTAAATCTACTCAGCCCAGTATACTGTTACAAAATAATGATTCGGTGTGTGTTTTTATTGCCAAAATTATAGCAAGGTGACGCTGTATTGATGATTTTGTTTATAAATTGAATCCGTCTTGATTTCTGTAATTTAATCCCTCTTATATGATACTTTTATATAACCACAAAATAAGCCTTTATTTGTCACATCAACTTGGTGACAGGCCCCACGTCCTGGATCTGGATCTGGAAGAAAGTCAGGTGTTGCTTAGCAACTGCTTTAATCAGAAGCATCAAAACTGCTGCAAATCAGTCAACCAATTTGATTCATTTGTGTTGATTGTTGAAAGCAACATGTGGGGCTCGTGTAAAAGGCACATCCCTCAAAAGTTTTCTGCTCCCATGGTGTAATTTTTGTTTTTCCTGTTGGGTCAGTACATTTTGTATGTTTCCTGCTCAAGTGGAAGTCAACTTCATGTCTGAGGAGATGTGGATATGTGCTTATTTGTATGGGGGCTTCGACCTTGTCTCTTCCCCAGGGGTCTGCATTAAAGTGAGCACAGCAGAAAGTGGCCAGCCTTGTTGACAACCTCTCCCCAGGGAATTAGACACAGGGCTTACTGTGGGTGCTCAGGCTGTGTACAACGGACAGCAGAGGCTTGGCAGCTTCTTTGTCATCATATTTACAATGCTGCATTGTTAAATATCAGAGAAAATAGTGTTAAAGAAGGATTCCAATAGCCCTGCAACTGGCATATGTGTATCATTTAGATTAATTGAGTTCCAATTGCAAAGTTGTGTATTGGCAATATTTTGTGCTCATTGTTTTTTACATGAAAAAAAGAAAGAAAACGCCCATAGTCTAAAAAAATATATAATAATAATTGTAGATTTGTTATATTTTGTGCACAAATTTAGCTCACTCCGGTGTGTGATATTAAAAGGGCTTTCAACCCTTCTCCATGAATAAGTCATCCCTGCATCAGACTTGTGGCTCTCTTTTTTTTTTTTAGCACAGGCTACAATAAGTGCCAAAAGAAGTGGTGGTACAAACGTTTAATATACTGCATGTATTTCGTCCAGGTGGACCAAGTCTCGGTGACGGCGGAGGGCAGCGGCAGTGGGCGCATGTCAAACAGACCTGGGGGTGGAGTTATGCGTATCCATCGCCACTTTGCCTTCCCGCTCAATCAGATGTATGTGGTGGTGCTGCACCGGGAACTCAAGCCTACGAGACTGTACCGACTGAACATCAGCTTTGACGCCGCCATCGAGGACGAGCTGTTGGGCTTCTTCAGGAGCTCATACACCTTACACAGGGAGAAACGGTAACACAACACACACTGTTGTCGCTCTAACACACACTGCTGTCGCTCTAACAGACATTGTATTATTGAGGATAATTTTGACACATTTCTACACTTCTGTTGTAATCGCGCTCAGTTCACTTAAATGGAGAACGATGGAAAAGTCTTGCCGCTAAATATGCTTTAAAGTAGACTGATTTGTCTAAAATATCCAATGTTCATGTGACCAATAATGCACCGATTCCCTGGGCGGCCTCAAAACAACATTTTAGTCTGTGTAGAACTTCTCTAAAGATTGACTGGCCTATGTTAACTAATACGACCAGTGGATTGCGTCGTATGGCGGTGCTCAGATGGGCTTCCGGAACGCACCTCTGTTACTCAACACACCTCTGTCACCCAACACGCCTCTTTCCCCCAACAATCTTCTTTCGCCCTCTTTCACCCTTCGCTCTGACACTTGGATAGCAGCAGGTGGTCTTGTTCTAAAGGTCAGAGCTTCACATCTACAACATTGATTAACTGAAGCGCTGCACTCTGTGTGTCGGCAAAAGCGTGCTCTACTTAGAGAAGCCACACCTTCTTTATGAATTCCCACAATCCTCTGCGACAAGTCTCTCAGATTCTCTCCCGTGGTGCTGATGGGAACAGCCTGCTGCCGATACGTTTATTTAATTCATGACTTTGTGTGTGTTCTCTCAGTGGCATTTTATCAGCGTCTGTTCCTCTGATGGCAGCAACACAAAGTCTAAGTTAATAGATGAAAAAGGATCATTTAGGATGAGGGTAAACTTCAAAAGGCCTCTGATGAAGCGCCTTATGCACAAAGTTCTTCATGAAATCTGTTTTACAAAACCAGAGAGTTTTTCGAACATTTTTAGCATATTTAAAGGGGACACATTATGAAAAATCCTAACCCTAACCCCCAATCACCACCCACGTCCCTGTACTTAGTTGTGATTTGAAGCATTAAAGGAATAATAGAGGATTTTTGGCGAACAATCTGAGTCTCATTTCCTCGTGGCGTGGACAGCCGAGTAGTTCTCCCACATGTCAATCATTCCCTGCGTGCCATGTCACACCTGCAGCCTCGTTCCCAGGATAGCAGCACGTTTCCCTGGCTGCGCATGCGTGGTTGATATGCCGGTGTGTGTTTAGCGAGTTCCTTCGGTGTACAGTACAAAAATCACAACAGAGAAAGACTGTGTTCGAGCTGCTCAGAAGAGACTGAAATCTACAGAGACGAGAGATGCAATGCGATCTGTCGCTCTAATAAACAAGCGCATGTGTAGCAGCGGAGCTGTTGCGTGCTTCTGCACGAGGTTTGATGGCCTGTTGGAAATAACAGGAGGGTGGGGGGTGAATGTGCACATGCACATTTTTTGAAAAGGGACTAAGAGTCACTTGAGTTCTCAAATCGGCAAAAAATCCTCTATTATTCCTTTAAGTGTCTGAGTGATACATGTTGGGTGTATATGACTTAAATGTCACGTAGCCTCTTTTCAACACTGAAAACATCTAAATGAAGTCCGCTGCTTGTTACTGTGAAACGTCACTACGAAGAGGCGGGGCTTATACGTTCTGCAGTCTTGAACGGGGAAGTCAACGGACCTGTTTCTATTACCGAGCGGTTTACAAAAATAAAAATGTTAAATTATGATCGATTTATGTTATTGTTCAATACTAAGTCCCTGAAAAAAAAATCACAGTGTGTTTCCTTTAAATATTTGAATGAGGCTCCAGAGGAACAATGCTGTATTCTCCACCCCTCAGCATTTTCCCAATTATGGCACATAAAACAAGTAGTTTTCTTGTGTCCCATAGTGAGTAATTGGCTTTAGTTTGAGTTTGCCAGGGCCACCAAGCTCCATTCTGTTGCTGTGCTGCAAATCAATCCTGGATCAATACGGCAGCTGATGCACCAGCAGCACTCGATCACAACAAAAGAACCTTTTCATTAAAATTTAATTCTTTCTCAGTCTGGAAAATGGTGCATTGTGTACAATAATCAGAATGAACATCGAATTATTTTACAAAGTGATGTAAAAATTGTCCATCATAGTCATTTTCCTCTTACTATTATTTGTAACTGGTAATGTTAAACTAGTTTTACAAGCATAATATATTGATTTTTGATATTGAAGTTTGTTTACATGAAGGTCAATATAACAATCATCTACAAAAATGGCAATATTTGAAGCAGTGGAAGATATGGCAAGCTCATTAGACAAGAGGAAATAAGCAGTTGGAATATTTAGTGATTTTAAAGAAAGCATTTGAATCATTACATTTGATTGAAAACAGATAGTTCTTTTAAGATGGGTGTCTATGAGTCAGTGTCGGGACAACCATATGATTATTCTATATACAATCTAAATATTTTATGTATCTAAGATTTGAAAATTATATTATTACCCTATGATACATATTAAGACTCTTATAAATACAGGAAATAATGAATGTTAGGTAAATTGGAACCGGTAAAATACCCCTAGTGAATGAATGTGAGAGT
This sequence comes from Eucyclogobius newberryi, assembly GCF_026437365.1. Taxonomy (NCBI): domain Eukaryota; kingdom Metazoa; phylum Chordata; class Actinopteri; order Gobiiformes; family Gobiidae; genus Eucyclogobius; species Eucyclogobius newberryi. The sequence goes on along the minus strand of NW_027315834.1, from coordinate 17,195,377 downwards.
GAAGGGTTGTCTGTGGTTAAACCTGCGATGAAAATAAAGCCCAAAAAATAAATACAGATCATGTTGTAATAATAAAAAAGGTGTTTAGGAATGCCCAGGTGGGATAGTGCCAGTCAGCTGTTTGTGGACGCTCACATTCCCACCTGTGAGGCACTAAGACATTTCACATACAAATTCAGTCTGGAGATGACTGAAAATACCATTATAAAGGCACTGACCAATCCTCAAATGAGCTCATGCAGATGCACTTCTACTTTGAGGGACTCTACAAACATCAGTCAAATTTGATGGACTAATTTGACTGCTGTGTTTTGTTTTTTGTACCTTGTCTTCTTTTAATTACCACCTTGTGTCCGAAATAAAATAAAAATAATATTAGCAGTAAATGTAATTGGAATCCGCACATTTTTAACTTTTGAAAAAAAGCATCTCAGTAATTGATCAAATATATTCTGGATTATGAAGCTCTCAATCTGTTGTACTGTTGTCTTGTTTTGCCTTATTTGACTTATTTAATTTTTACACAACACAGCTACTCTGCTAAGCAAGTAAAAATAAAACAAACGTTCAAATAATGTTTAAATTAAGAGAAGAGGTGTATAATTTGAGATGATGTAAAAGCTTTAAATTCCCAGTCAGTGTGGGGTCCGACTCTGGAATGGGTTTGGGAGACAAATCATGCGTCAATTTATCAATTCAAATACAAATACATTAAGAGGTGGTGTTGATTCAATATTAGGCTGAACTGAACGAGATGTTGCTTTTGCAGAGGGGGAAAACAGTTATAGATAACAGCAGATATGAAATAATGACAAGGTAGTATCTCTGGCATGATTGTTAAAAAGTAAAACCCTGGTTATTTATATGTTGGAATGTTGAGATGGAATCCACGTTTATTTATAGTTATTGAACGCGGTGGTGGGGTAAAGACGTATTTTTAGTTCTTCTCTCTTCCATTCGAGCGAGCAGTGTAATTTCTTTATGTCGATATATGTACATGAAAATCATGCTTAGGTTGGCATTTCTGTTGTGTCCTGCAATTTATAAGATTATTGTTGATATGAAATACAAGTTATACTTTGCTCATATGCTCGAAACAAAACAAGTGCATTCTATTATAGGGCTATAAACAGGCGTAAAAATAGTGCAAAGTTGGCTCATGTAAACATGATAATCAAGGTTACTCAGTGAAGCAAATACAAAACTTACCAAATCACTGCTGATCACATAATACATTATAATTGAATTCAGAGACTGTTTTGGGGATGCTACTGTCCATACTGAACACTTTGTGCAGGAGTGAGAGTGCAGTGTTAGCTTAAGGATTACCAGGATGCCGCGGTGCAGCTAATACTAAAACATACACTGGTCTCATCATGAGATTTACTTAATATCCAAAATGACTAAACCCCAGGCTCAGCTTTAGCCTTTAAATACTGGATGCTGAATTAATTACCCTGCACACACAAGTAGACAAAGTTCCCGTGTATTAACATTTCATTGTGGACCCAACATGCCACACATTAATATTCAAACAACGTAAAACACAATGATTTATGCATAGAGCTTGTGCTTGTTTTCTTTGTATTCAAGTCCAGAGTGTTTTGGTAGCAGATGGAGCAGATGCAGCAGATTGACACCCCTGCACCCTATAAATAAATAAATAGCCGCTGTCAGTATCGCTTCAATTAATGCCCATGATGTAACAGTGAGCTGAGTGGAGAGATCTCCCGGTCGATGCAGACACTCGACACAATCCATCATAAAGTCCACTGACCTGCTTTCTGCCCGGGCCCTGCTCCAGTGACATCATAGAGCGGGATATAAAGAGAAACATCGATACGCCACTAATGTATAGGAAACTGGCCACCATGCGCAGTGTACCATTTCAGAGCGTAAGGATGTGGCAGCAACTCACATTTCATAATTTGTCAGCCAACAGGGTCCAAGTTCTTCTCCTTTGGTTTGTTCATCTAGTTGTATCAGTGAGTCGAGCATGGACTTTTAAAGTTGCTTTACTTTAGTTGATTTAGTTGATTATTTTACCATGTCTGGTAAACATTTTATTTACATTTTCCACATTGCATATTTCTTATTAAGATTGCTAGATTTCATGTTTTGCATATATATGTAGGTTGTTTTGGCAAATGGCAAGAGCATCATATACAGTATACGGTGCGGAGGGCCACAGACAACATGATAATGTAATTCATCATTTTGGATGAGCCTCCACACCTTTGAATAAGGCTTGGAATTAAAATTATATCTGTATCACATCAAAATGGTTGTTTTTTAGGTTATGATCGCAGAACTTCTTTTCCAATTTTAGAACTACTTTTCTATTTCGCTTGAGGGCCAACACAAATTGGTCGAAGGGCCCCATTTGACACCCCTGATATAGGTGACAGAGGTCTAGCTACTAATGCTAAGAAAATCTAAGTAAAACATACAGAAAATGCCATTGTCCACCTGATGCCCTCAAGTCCTCCCTTGTTTCCACTCATTACTGCCTCTAATGGCTATTTCCAGCCATTGTAACAGATTTGTCCTCCTCATAGCCTTGAGGGGCTGTAGTCTTCCCTCTTTCCATAACAAGCAAAGCAATGATAGTTAATGAACACTAGTGCGGGTAACGACCCACAACGCGACAAGCAACAAAGACAGGAGCGTTAACGACTCTGACAGATGCTTAATGAAGGTGAGCAGATTCTCCACTAGTGCTTTCAGATTCTGATAGACTAATCCAGTGAACACATGAGAAGTTTCAGATCAATACCGCTCTGCTCAGCATGTGTGTCAAAGGGTAACCTATCAAACATGGCAGCCAGCTGAAGCCGCTTAATAAATGCAAAGGTTCTCTTAGCCCTGGCGCCGTGCACATCGAGCGCTAGCGGACAGGTAGATATTGAGCGCCAATGACTGCTGTGTAATGGAGGTCTTTATGGATCAAAGTTGTCGTCGGTGACAGGAGAAAGACCTGATACTTGTGGGTCAGATGAGCCTCAAATCTTAATTTCGGGCCTCGGGCTCACTTGGTAGCACACTTGGTAAATTGTAAAACTTTAGCTCTTGTCTGGCAGTGTGAGTGAATGTGTTTCCAAATTAACCTAGTTTGTTTTGCGCTGTGGAGAGAGGCCAGGCTGCATCTGCACGAACTGATAGTTTTGAAAATGTATTAGTTTGGCTTCTTTATCCAGATGCATGTGTGTACTGCAGGTTGATAGTACACTATGATCATATATAAGTATCTCTCTAGACACAGGAAGTAAATTGACTCTTGTGGTGTTTTTAGTTTGCCCTTATCATATTTATTTATATACTCTCTCTTCCTCTAAATACAGAAGGATAGAAATCTGAACAGATCAGGTCCCCTCCTCCCGCTGCACCCTCATCACATCCATATGCTGCGAGATGATGCCACAGCAGAGATGATGAATCAGCTTGTTCGGTGCTTCCTGTGTAAAACTATATCTGCAAAAGCTTATGCACCACACTGTCAGAATGAGATGCATTTAGCAAAGCAATCTGTCTCTCACTCTAAAGAGCTCAGTGAGTTCGGCCTCATGTGTTTGTCATTATAAAAAGCTCTTCATCTTCTTCTTGGTGCTTACACAAAAGCTTTGGGAAACACCTGACTCAACAGTTTCTGCTCAAGTCACGTCTTTGAATGTAAATGAGCTGAGATTCTGTCCCTGCGTCGCTCAGTAGAGGTGTGTGACTTGTCATTCATATGTTTCTCTCTTGTTCTGTGCATCTCAAGGCAAGATAATGGCAAACATTACACCAGGAAATTATGTTTTTTTCCAATTTTCTCTGGGCTCTGCAGGGAAGTGAATGACCAGGCCATGAATCCATGCATGAGGAAGATGCCACAAAGGTTCAGACACTTCAATCAAACTTGTCTGTGGACACATGCAAACCTAAATTTAATCATATTCTTGAACTGCTGTTGATGATAGGGTATTAGGCCTCTTTTTGCCCAAACCTGTATAAATAAAAAGACTTGCGCAAGCAAAGCCAAGTGGTCTAAGAGCTTAAATGACCCCTGTGCACTGTCTTCCTCTCTGTTACTGTTCTAAACATTGTTCATGTGTGCAGAAACATGGATCAGTGCATGGCATACAGGCTGAGAGGTACCTGTCTATCTTAGAGTGTGCCATAGTGCACATTATAATGAGCTCTGGATGCATTTCCAGTGTGTACATATATGCTGCATAAAATACAGGCCTACTTCAAGCTCTTTCTACTGCCTGCTCTGGCAAATCCTATCCATAAGGTATGTTCATTACATAATCAAGAATAAGAATATTCCTTCCTGAAGCTTGAATGAAGTTATGTTCAAACCTTTTATCTCATCTAAATACCAATAGTTTTAAGTCCAATTAACATATCATATGTTGCTTCTAAGGGTGTATTCACATTACACTTTTGATTCGAATCAAGATTCGTTTGTCTGCCTGGTTCGGTTTGTTTGGGTAATTGCGAATAAATCTCTTGTTCAGAACAAAGAAGCAAACTCTGGTCCAGTTGCAAAGGGCGGTCTCGGTCCAATTGAATCAAACTCTGGCGCGATTCTTCTGGATTGTGAACGCAAATGAACCAAAAAGCGGAACAAAACCAGGACGTGACCATGAAGTGAGCCACACTGAGACACGCGTGAGCCTCAGGATCAAAACAAAGTCCTGTGTGAGATCGATAACAGGACAAATGAGGTGCAGAAAGACACAAAAGTAACAGGAGCAAGTCAAAGTCTGGTTTAATTATGATTACTGATATTCAAGCAAAATACTACATAGCACCTCTACAGGCGGGAGGAGTTACGTCTTTCTGGACATTTGGTTGGATTGATAAAAAGTGTATTGTGTACGCAAGACCAAACCAGCTCAGAGGATACAGCGTTGCAACTATGGTCTCCAATCGAACCGAGTCCACTTCAATTTGTATTGTGAATGCGACCTGAGATACCGGCTCTAATTATTTACCTGTGGTAGTCTTTTACGATCAGGCCCAACCTTGCACATTTTTTTGCATATGATTCATGGTTGTCAGGGGCGACACTAGAGGCTTTGTTGTCAGTCAGGATTTCAGTGACAGGCGTTACACAGCTGTAGTGAGTGTTGGCAGTGGGCTGGATGTCGTGTCTCGCGTGTGTGTAATACGTGTGGAGCTTGGATGATGTGGTGTGCGTGACAGACTCATCCTGTGGCCTTAATAGATTCTCCCTTTATCTGCTCCCTCTCAGGCTTTCTCTTTTATTCCTCTGCACTGTGTCTCGGGGAGCTGCTGTTTATCACTAGCTCTTTCTCCTTCTATTCCTCATCACCCTCTCGTAACACTACAACTGTGCGTCCAGAGTCCTCGCTCCAGCACCCTCATTGGATCTCACATTTCATATTCGGACTTTTTCCAAGATTTTTCCAATAGCAGTACCTGTATGCAAAGTCCTCTGACGTTAAGGGATTGAGTTATAAAGAGACAACGGTGCTGAAGTAAGCTTGTGCATGTTATTCTTTTGTATTTTACCTTACCTCACCTAAATCAAATACTTTCAAACCTCTGAGTGATGGTTCATCTTTGCTTGTTGGTTTCCTTTCCAAACACTGTAACAAGAGTATTTATACTATTTATTTATTTTATAATAATTTTCCATATGACAAAATGAACCTGGCCGCTTTTATGTTGTAGAGTTGAGCGAAAAGCAGAGAAAAGTGCATGGTTTCTGTGTATTCCTGCTCAAAGAAGTCCAAAATACTAATATTGGGAGTGTTCCGTCCACACTGAACCCGATGCCACATAGTGTTAGGGGGTGTATATTGTGGCTACAATAATGTTTTCTTAATAAATACAATTTAACCCCTTTTGCTTGGGGCCTATTTTTTCAAAAACGCCTGAAAAAAAGAACCCCATTTAAAACTGAAGCTGAACCCTCTGGAATACAAACAATTGGCTGGAGCCGTTGTGAAGCTGGGACTTTGATGTATGTTTTACTCTAATCTAAATATATGACTGAGTAAAGCTGGTTTCTGCTGGGCTTGGACAATTCTCTTTTAAAACCTGAAGTTAAATTCACAGAAAATTGTTTTAGGGACTTGTGATAAAACAAAATGTCCATATAAAAGTCCTATTAAGTTTTCATTTTATTTTAGGGTAATTATTTACTTGTGGGTTTGGAGAACAAACTGACCCTGATGCTTCCCAGAATTATTGATTTGACTGGAAATAATTGGGTTACATCTTTTGCGCACAGTATATCAAGCAGCTTGAGAGTTCCCTTTTATAAGATGATGGACAAAATGGAATAAATAAAGAAAAAGTCGACGTCTTAAGCAGAAGGGGTTTAAACCTGAACTATAGCGTTCATGAGGCCGAGCTCAGTGATTCACAAAAAGACGTTTAGTAATTCTAAGGTTGTGGTGCAGTAAGCTATGCTAAATGTTTTCTTATTTTGGTCCAAATCTGCGCTCTCTCTTGTTCAATCATGTTGTTGTGGCGTGTAGCTCCTCCGTAGCTAAAGTGTGCGGCAGTAGCATGTGCAAAGGATCCCACAAATGGCCCGATACGGTTCACTTACATTTGTTCACACCAAAACAAACAAACAGAAACAATGCTTATTACTGTGAAGGAACTTGTTGCTTATCAGTCAGGATTCTGGATATATTTACCCTCACACACCGTACGTAGTTATAGGCCATAGGCTGTAGCCTGTATCGTTCAAGTTCGCTACACCTGTCACAAGACTAAAAAATGACTTCAAATATAAAATTATCATTGTACCATTAGCTCATGACCAAAACTTCTCCACTCGCATCGCGCCAGTTTTTTTACGGCGATAACTTAAATGCGGAACTATATTCTCAGCCTGATAGCGCAATATCCCTACGCCTGAATCATTCCGCCTCTGAATCAGCCAATCAGGGGAGAGATTACTACAACAACATCAAACATGGCTGCTCCCGTGGAGCGTCATGTTGTCTCTCGAGCCGATAGAAAACGCTATGAAAATATGGATTACACGTGCATCACACACATTTCAGCGGTAGAAAAAGAACAAACACAGCCACAGACTGTTGTCCGCTGGAGGAAGCTGTTGTCCGCTGGAGGAAGCTGTTGTCCGCTGGAGGAAGCTGTTGTCCGCTGGAGGAAGCTGTTGTCCGCTGGAGGAAGCTGTTGTCCGCTGGAGGAAGCTGGTCACTTGTGCTCAGAAGTGGATAGAAATTGACGGAATAGACTGCGCGTTAGCGGCAGCTGTTTGTGTACACAATGATGACTTCGCCAAACAAAACTATCCTACGTCTTCTGTGGCTTCTTCGGACGGAAATCTTTCTCATTTTCTGGAAAGTAACAAGCCAGGCTTTCACCCTACATGCTATAGACGTTTCACCCTACATGCTATAGACGTTTCACCCTACATGCTATAGACGTTTCACCCTACATGCTATAGACTTTTCACCCTACATGCTATAGACGTTTCACCCTACATGCTATAGACGTTTCACCCTACATGCTATAGACTTTTCACCCTACATGCTATAGACGTTTCACCCTACATGCTTTAGACGTTTCACCCTACATGCTATAGACGTTTCACCCTACATGCTATAGACGTTTCACCCTACATGCTATAGACGTTTCACCCTACATGCTATAGACATTTCACCCTACATGCTATAGACATTTCACCCTACATGCTATAGACGTTTCACCCTACATGCTATAGACATTTCACCCTACATGCTATAGACATTTCACCCTACATGCTATAGACGTTTCACCCTACATGCTATAGACGTTTCATTGACAAGAAACGAATAACTAGTGCTGAAAAGCTTGCGGCAAAACAGTCGCTCTGTGGGCAGCATGGAGAGGGTGAGGATGACGCTGAATCTACCACATCAACTCTGCCACCTTCTCATCTCAAAATCATCTAAAAAGTCAAGCGATGTACTTCCTGCAGTTTGCATCATTTGCAGAAGGTTGATCGCTGTATCAAAGAGGCTCACAAGATAAAGAAAGATAAATTGGTCCAAGCTGAAACTTTAACTGCTGGTGAGTAGATTATATACTGATTCTTGCATGTGTGTTTTCTCTTGCTCGTGGTAAATAGGACTAATCACAGTGAAATAAGTTGGCGAAAATATACATAGATAAGATAAGATAAGATATTCCTTTATTGTCCCACGTGGGGAAATTTCATTGGTGCAACGCAGGTAGATACAGAGGCAGATACAGAAGAACAGATCACTTATAGGAAGTCTGAAAAACACTTTCAGTAGAAGATCTCCTATAAATAAATAAAAACTCCCAAAGACAAATAAATAAATACATAAATACCATTGCATGTGATCCCGACAGTAATTGCACATGAATATGTGTCACGACAGCACATAGATTGCACATGAATTTCACAGTAATTGCACATGAATTCCAACAGCAATTGCACATAAGATAATCCTTTATTGTCCCACATGGGGAAATTTCATTGATGCAACGCAGGAAGATCCAGAGGTAGATACAGAAGAAAAGAACAGATCACTATAGGAATATGTGCCTAGTTTATTACATGTAGGTGTAGATGTAATGTACGTAAGACTGTATGATGATGTGAGTTGAATAAAAGGGCAATACAACTTTTGCGATTGTTTACTGATTGTGCTCACCCTTGATTGAAATTCTTTTACTTCTCCTTTACTAGGAAGTTTGGTCAAAGCAGCTGAATAAAGAGCAGATGAATCCATCCTGATGTGTACCAGAGGTAAAGATTGTGTTGCCATTGAAGGCACCTCTATCACAAGAGGAGTTACAAAGAATACTCAAGCTTTCCGACAAAGAAGACAAGTGATGAAAGGTAACATTTTGGTAATCAAATAAAATATATATATTTCCATATATTTAGATAAATTCATAATTTAATTTAAAATTATTGTAATGACTACACGATAATTTTAAAGACGTTTGAATCAAAGCAAATTTCTGTTTGTAGTGAGCTAGTACATTTCAATCACTGACCAATCACTGCATTTCCTTGCTTTATACAGGTTACCTAAAGTCTGGGAGTATGGCGATGCATATACAGCATTCTGTGACACTGTGTCATCCGGACACGACTGATTGAAAATCAGGAAATCCTCAGAAGATGCTCTTGTCCCTGTTCCAGAAATTCATCAAAAAACACCATGGTCATGGAAGTTACCGGTAATTAAATTATTCTTATTGTTTATGAAAGAAAACAAGAGACGATCAGATAAACATCACAGCTATGTTTATTCATGAAATTTCATTCAAGATCAAACCAATCCAGTTAGCTACAGGAGTCTACATATTTTCATTCATTTTATTTATTTATACAGGGAAAACCCAGTGAGAAAAGTGGTTACCCTGTTAAAACACAACACAAAATAAACAACAAACATAGGATACTAAAACACAAATAAAATAATAATTCTAAAACTAAAACACAAATAAAATAGTAATCTATCAATACTTATGAATTTCTATTCCTTCTCTAATTTTTACAGATCCGATCTTCTGAAGAAGAGATTACAGCGAGACTTACCACAGCTGAATATTCACAAACCACCAAGAAGAAACCTGAGTGAAATGGTTTCCACAGAGACGACAGGACTTCACCAGGATTTTTCAACTGAAACTGATATGTCAGTTTCTGAGATGTCATGTAGTGATGGAGAAATGGTGCCAGAAAGTGGTAAAGATGCAGCACTGCGAGAGCTCTCAAGGACAGTTTACAGTGCAGGTGTATTACTGAAACAAGCGGTCAAGAGTGCCCCTAGTATGGATGAAACAAGCGGTCAAGAGTGCCCCTAGTATCACTGAAACAAGCGGTCAAGAGTGCCCCTAGGATGGATGAAACAAGCGGTCAAGAGTGCCCCTAGGATGGATGTAAATCTGCCTCCTACATCAGAGGATCTAAATGTTTCCTCTGCCAGAAAGATTGTGCCAATTGAACTTTATAACTTACTAGCTTGGTGTGTAGGTGCTAGTGATAAATTGACATTGTCTAACATGGTAAATGTATCCGAGGAGGTTGATCTTTGTTTACTGTCAATTTGCCAAGATATATATTTGTCCTCAAAAGGTAAAAATCAAACCAGTGTTGTACTTACACATTTTGACATCAATCATACTTATATCATTCCTCTGTTTGTATGTATATCCTATTCTGCAGAAAGTTTGCCTTATACTAGCTCGAAAGATACACATGTTAATTAACCTGTTTATCACGCTGTAAATACTGCTTTTATGATTGTAATTATTTGTTCATATTGAAAATACATTACATAAAATTATATCCGTTCTATAGAATAAAACTTTACCAATAGCCTATGTTTTCTTTCTTCAAATGGGCAACTGGTGTTGAAAGGGTTAAAATACTACTTTTAGATTATGTTTTTATAGTGTAGTATGAATCAAGAATAGAGAATTTGTAATTGTTGAAGCATTCAGTTGAATACTAAATGTGGAGTAAGAGTTTTCAAGTGCGTAACGATAACATGCAAAATTGTTAAAATTGTTTTTTTTAACTTACGTTTGCACATAAACTGAAGCACCCAGAGTCTCACCACTTTACATCCTCCAAGAAAGTAGTAATGTCTCTGAGAATCTGAATTTCTGAAGTAATCAATCAAAGAATGAAAAAAATAAGAAGGTATGAAGATGGGTGTACACCCCAATTTGTCACATATTTGGGTAAACTGGCAACTTCGACACCTATTTTCTCAAATACTGGCAGAAATCATGCGGAGAACTTTTTCCCCCAGCTCAAGTATATCTTTGAGATTGGAAAACCACTTTTGAAAAGTAGTCTTGATGTGGTGGAGCGAAATTCATTTTCTAGCCACATTCTGAGTTACAGCCTATGGCCTATTAGGTTTAGTCAGAGATTTGCTTTTCTTTTTAACACAACCCCTGGGTACAACATTTCCTGCTGCCTCAGAGGCCACAAATCGAACGCTCACATTTCCAGACATAAATATAGGCTTTCCATACATGTCCCGAAATCATGAGCTTTGTTTTGTTGCCTTTTGTGTTGCCCCTAAAAGTTCCCTTCTTGTGTCTTTCAGTTCATCTCCTAATTTGAATGTTCTTATTTGCATTCCCCTCTGTCAACAGTGTCTGACTCTAATCCTCATAGCACTGCGCTTCCCTCCCTTTCTCTCTTCTCTTCGGTCTTCACTTGTGTCTGTTTCTTCTCTGCTTCCTTCTTCCATTCTTCTGTCTTTTGATGGAGACTCTTACTTCTCTCCTCCTGGTCTTTGGCGCTGGTTTCTCTCTCTATCTTCCTTCCCTGCTTCGTCCCCATTCATTCTAACTCAACTATGACAGGTTTCATCTCTCAATTTCCTTACAGTGCTGGTCTTTTCTATGGAGCCTTTATCCCGACTGCACACCTTTAACATTACCTCTTCTTGCACCATCCCTTCTTTCTTTCATGTTGTTCCTTGCTCCAATCCCGGTGTAAAATGATAACAAAACTTTTCGTGAGGATTATTTCCCGGAGTCAACTTTCCTATGTTGCCTGTCAGGTGACGGACAGACGAACATAACAAAGCTGTGATATGGGAATAATCGGCGCAGCTTAAGGCAATCACAGTGGAGCAGGGAGTCTCTGTTTATTGTGGATTATCTCAGAACTGAAGAGTGTATTTTTTTTTATGAAAATACAAACTACTGTCAAAAGTTTTCGGTGAGCTGCGCGCCAACCTGCCGAATCAGTCCGCGGGGGATTATCCTTTAACCTCTTGAGTTCTGTACATTTCCTCTTTGATAAGTCTGCCATGTTCAAAGACTGCGACCGAGCCCTCCTTGTACAACACACATTCATCACATCACAAATTCTGTCTGGAGTTCTTCCACGGATTCAGCTTTGAAATAGATGGATTCAGCATAGTGAGCAAGCAGGTTGCTTAAGGACTTGCCCCGTGTACCGGCTGCATTTGTGTAAAGTCCTATTGCCCATTGTATTTAATGCAGCCTTAGAATCATAATGTTCTGCCTATTTAGGTCTTTGAAATGTAAAGTGTTTTTGCTCATACAATCCTCAAAATTGCAACTAATTATACAATTTGGATATAATGCACAGAAGTGACCCAGGAACAAGAGTAGTATATGAGTATATGAATATATAAATAACACAATTTTAACAAAAATGTCAGTCAGAACCTTAGAATTCTAAAGGGACAAAATGTGAACTTTGCAAATGTGTTTTTTGTTTACTGCGACAACTCATTTACCCCCATCAGCAGCTCAAACAGGACCAACGCCTCTTTTCTAATAAGTAATAATAATGCATTTTTCTGCACTGAGAGAGTTAAAACGTTTGAACTTTGTGTGGACAAAATGGTTTCTTGTTTTTATTCATACTGGATAGAAACCCCTCTTGATTATGCCTTTGCTGTTTTCTCAGTGAGCATTGACAAACTTTTTTCTGCACTTCTTGTTGTATTCTAATAATATTTGGTCTTTGATAGCGATTGTATTCATGTAAAGGCTGTTGTCATGGTTACAAATGCATTATGACTGGACCTGGCTCTCACAAGCATTATGCCTCTCTTCATGAGCATACACTTACTGTTTGTTCTTCTGATTCATGCGTAGCTTTTGCCAACTCCTCACAAACATGCTGACCTGCTATTTCTGAAGATGCAAATGGGAAAAATAATTCACACTCTGTAATAGTTCAGCATCACTGCACTGTGTAAACAATAATACAATTCAGCCTAGAGTCCTATACACGCTGGGAAATGTTTATTTTCTGTTTTTTAAACCGCTACTTCGCAGCGTTAGATTCATCCTTCCCCTAAACACAACAATGTCTTGTTAAAACTTGTGGCCTAACTTTTCCGACTCAACACAAAGTAAAGTAACCAAAAATAAATAATCTGAATGTGAGAATTTCACTTGATGTCGGAGCAGTTTTTTATTATAGGCTCTAAATCTAAATAAACATGAGCAAAACATCTGTCAACAGTTTTTAACTGCTAAATTTGAATTAAACATGAGAGACGTTTAAGATAAGATAAGATAATCCTTTATTGTCCACACATGGGGAAATTTCATTGATACAACGCAGTAGATACAGAGGAAAAGGACAGATAACAGAATATAGGAAGTTTAAAAAACACTCTCAATAGAAGAACTCTTATAAACAAAAACTCCTCCCATTTCCCAACAAGGGATGGAGGGGAAAAATTAGGATGTCCGCCGGGATAACGTGACGATCTCCGGGTAAGACGATGGTTTTCCGCAGTTTCATGAGTTCCTCCTTTGTATAAACGCACCGGCGCCGATCCATACGGCGGCTGTGGCCGAGGAGCGCGGTGGGGCGGGGGGGGCTAGCTCAGAGCTAGCGCACATCACGACGACAACGAAAAACACTCAATAATCCAGCCGAACAAAGTCGAAACAAGTTGAATTAAGCGATTCCAGCGCGTGTCCCGATCGTACAACTAAAGTAGAAAAAATATTTACAAAATACAAAAGATAAAGCACATAAGTGTGAAAAAAGTGTGAAAAAAGAGCGGAGCGTTGCACCGGGCTGCCAGCTGGACCGGCGCCTTTTTAAGTCTAATGTAGAGGTGGCCAGTAACTTCACTTAAGTTCTCTTAAGTACAGATTTTTAAGATCTATTTGCCGTCGTATTTTGTGTTACTTCAACTTCACTACGTTTGAAAGATGAATATAATACTTTCTACTTTCGAATCGTTTTTTGTGTCTGTCCCATTTAAAGGCTTTCATGATGTTCAGTTCAGAGACTTGGGTGCAATATTATTGATTTGTCAGTTTGCTGTTGAGACTTGGCTTTTAATCTGCCATTAAATCTGCAGTTTTCTACGACAAGTTTAGAGTTTAGATCGGTAATATACTGTTTCAAATTTTCACTCTAACCAAATGTGTTTCTTGTCTTTTAATCTAATATTTTTTTTTCCATAATTCACGGGCTGGACTGAGCAGGATAAAACCAAAATACAATTTCCATCTTGGCCTTAGCAGTAGCAGTCTTTGAAACATACTTCTGGACGCGGGGAACAAGGTCATAACTGGACACAAATAATAATTGACATTAGAACAAATTTAAAACATTACCAATGCGATTAATCTGGACCTGGAAAAATTTGGCAGACTCTGGGACTATTTGGGACAGATATTGCAAAGTTGTAATTTAGGAATATTTTGAGATGTTTATAAAAGGAGAAGTATTAGTCTTTGTTATCAGTTTTTCATTAACAAAAAAGTGCTTTCAAATACTAAAGTAAAAGAAAACTACAAGTAATTTCTACAGCACATTATACAACACTTTAACAAAGTAATAGTCTGACAGAACTACTTTTACTTGTATTGGAGGGGTTATTTGTACTTGAAATGCAGTACTTTGACCACCTCAGGTCTAATGCACCTCAACTGTCCTTTTAAACGCTTTTGTAAGTAACAGTGATGACTTGTTTTCACGCAGGTACCTGGCAGTGACCCAGTTCAGCCCGACTCACGCCCGTAAGGCCTTCCCCTGCTTCGACGAGCCCATCTACAAGGCCACCTTCTCCCTGACGCTGCGCCACGACCCGCAGTACCTCTCTCTGTCCAACATGCCGGTGGAGAGCAGTGTGCAGAGCAATGAGGACGCCTGGGTCACCAACCGCTTCAGCCGCAGCCCTCGCATGTCCACGTACTACCTGGCCTGGGCCGTGTGCAACTTCACCTACAGGGAGACGCAGACTGACAGCGGAGTGACGGTAGGGCGCGCGAGCTGTGGCCGATCTCCTTCTCTGTATCCATGACATCCATGAAAACAATTTCACTGAGGTCATTTGCTTGTTTCTTACGGGGAAATTATTATTATCAAATGAATGTGAACTTAGTAAGTAGGTTGACCATTTCTGTGTTAGTGCCCTGTAACTTCACAAACTGAAAAAACAAACAAACAAACAAAAAACACACACATGTTTTTGGCGAATGTGATGCATGTGTTCATAAAAGTATGTATTTTTGAGAATAATAGTAATAATAATGTCTTTCTTATCTGGTGAAAGTGCATAGCTCTTCAAATAAAGTCATTTTACTTGAAAAGAATATATTTAAGAAGCTCATAGAATAGTCCTTGCCAATAGGACTGCAAGTGATTTTTTTTCATGTCGTACATTGCAGTAAGATTTGCGATTTATGATTTAAAATGAGGATGTCCAGGAGCGAAGACTGAAATAAAAACTGCTGAACAATACAGAAATATCATGCATTTCTGAACATGTTGGTCTAAATACAGGAACATGTTTTATTCATAAAAGACTAGATCTTTTGACTTTTGCATTGCATTTAATAATTGCAGTACTTGCGGTTTTATAATTGTGTATATGTTAATTGCAGTTTTATAATTGTGTATATGTTAATTGCGGTTTTATAATTGTGTATATGTTAATTGCCATTTTGATTAAGTAAATATCAAACAAGAAGGAGCACAAACAAACTGCAATAGCCAATTGGTGAATATTACATGTTTGTTGTCCGCTTGCTGTTCGTTATCGCTGTTTTAATTAAAGCTTGTCCATCCTAACAGCAGCTCATTTGTTTACCTGTTGCTATAGTAATATAGACTTACGGTTATTCAAACGTAATGCACTCTTAACATTAGAATTGTCACTGATTGTGGTATAAATTGTGATACATTGTATTTTGCAGCCAAAGCCAATGAATTATAAATACCTTTTTTTCACGTGTGCAATAAAGGTCGGCTATCAAATCCTTGAGATGTTCCTGAGGCAAAAGTGAGAGTCCCAGGGGCTGCTCTCTGACAGACTGACTCACACACACAGGAAGTTTGAGTGGTGCCTGAAAAGCCTGCACTGGAGGCATGTGTACTGTAGATAAGTGAAGCTAATAGATGGTGCAAAAATGGCTCTTAACGTGGCTGAGGGCAGCAGTCGTTTATTTCAGCAGTGGGACAAAAGCTGCAGAGAGTGATGCTGCACTTTCACATCTGGAGCAAAGCTTTCACAGTGGATGCAAATTGTAAAATGTCATTTAAAAACTCTGTTGGGCCTTGGTAGCATACTTTAAAACCAAATATATCTTTGGGATCGCAGTCACTCAAGTGTGTTGTAAAGCAGCAGTTCTTCAACTCACAACTCTTCAGGTTTTGTTAACTACACACAGCAAGCATATTAACTCAATGTTTAAACATTCTTTAAACTTTTAAACACTGGCTCACAGAATGCTTTGTCAGGTTAAAGCTGAATTATGTTCTCTCAATGTAAACGTAATTCTGCCGCTTTTGGCCACAGACACAGACACATGTGTCTTTTGTGAGGAAGTCATGTTAAGATTTTCCTTTTACATGTTCTGTTTTATACCTCTATATATATATTATATCTCTTGCTGTAAAACTGCCCCACATCCAAATCTTTGTCTAACCTTAACTGGGCCGATAACCGGGCCATGGCCATCTTTTTAAAATATATTTTGTATCTCTGTTTTACTTTGTCCCTGTGTTTTACCCAGTATTCCTAGCCCACATGGGTACAGTTTCTTTAACTAGTGTTTGGGGGGGGCTATACATTTGCTGCCCCTGTGGGACTATACATGCTTCAGTCTTCAGTTGGGCAGGTACAGTATGTCCAGACCGACGCCTCATTTATGCCCGCTCGTGCACATCTGCTGTACTTCACGCATTCCAATTTACATTGAGTACGTGCGTCAGGGATGCGTCTGGAGTTTTCTCTTCATATCCTCCACTCAACTGCCTTCTTCTCTGCTCATCTCTTTATAAATCCATAAAGCCCACATGCTTTCTCCCCTCAATACTCAACAAGTGACAAGTGAAAAGTGAAGCCATGTGCACTCAGCGAGCTGATTTTGGAAACACTCCATGGCTTTAATTACACGATTAAAAGGAATGTGAGCAAAACTGAAATCCTGGTGCAAACTAAGTTTTGTCCAATATTTGCCTCTTTTGAGGTCCAACTCTGCTTTTGGTCTGCCAGAAACAAATAAACGAAAGGTTCTGTCTTGATACAGTGCCATTAAACTTCTCTTTTGTCTATTCCTTGTTCCTCATCTCTCATACCTCTGTCCTTGTGTATTTCTGCTGCAGAGCTGCAGATGCATCGGAGATGTAGTGGTGTAAACGCTCATTCACTTTGAACACATTCTAGTCTTAACACAGGCGCGCGGGTAACGCACCGGAGACGTGCTGGAGTTAGTGTTAATTGGCCTAAAGTTATCTTAATCAGATCTTGTTCATAATTTATACTTTTCGAGCTTTACCTATATTAATACTAAACTTCAAGGGACCAGGGAGGATGTGAGAGGGGGATGGATAAAGGGAAGAGAGAAATGAAGGAGTGAGACATGGCAGAGTTTATATCTGTCATGTTGCCAGTGGCACAGACATGACAGAGCCATTGTCTGAGTTTCATCTGCACAGCATTTAATTGGCTCCATGTTACATCTATTACTAACATTAATTGGAATTAATGGCCATATTTAACCAAATTAGTCACATTAGTTAGTCACTAACTTGAATTATGTGTCAGACACGGGAAATGAAACAAAATTCAATATTTAACTGCTGTTTGGTTTGACTTATTAATCATGAATATTGGTTAATTTGCTCTGTTTTTTCACAATAATTGTAACACTAAAGTTTGATATTGTGTCATTCCTAATTACCATGAGCCTTCTTTCACTGCATTTTTTGAAAAACGCCACCATAATAATAATAATAATAATTTGAGATAAAAATGTGAGACATCTCTGTTAATTGCACAAATGTGAATGAACGATGCACTACATTGAGCACCAGTTTGTATATATATTTTATATTTAATTTTGTATCCCTTGTTGGAAAAGGATTGGACTCCTCTGCTTAAAAGGTTCTTGGCGAAATTCAGTGCTTTTTCTGGATAGTAGATTGACTGACAGCTTGACAATCCTCTGCTCATGATCTTGCCCGTCGAATAGAATCATCACGGTTGCAAATAGACTGATGACGGAGAATGGAGTACGCCTTGAACAACAAACACATTTATGTTTTGCGATGTTTAAACCGCTCTGGATTTGGCTGATATTCCACTGTACTCCTTTTAGAAGCATTCAAAAACAGAAGTATTGTGGCGTGTTGTGTACTTCTCCAAGGACAAACACCCGCACAACCTTGTTCCTCCTCCTCTCAGTGTTCTTCCCCTCCTTCGATCATCTCTCTATCAGTGTAATTACAGCTCATCCATCTCCACTGCCAGCCACTCAAGGACAGCACTCACACATACATGCATGCAACGCCCTGGTACAGACTGTTAATTTAGGTGAAAAGCAGTTTTTAATGGTGAATCATATCTGGGTCATTTGTAACCATCACCAGCCTCCGACTTGATTGTGCATGTTCAGGAATATTAAGCACCCATCAGCCAGGCTTGGGTATTTTGGTCCCTGTAATGAATAAATCAGTACGTGTTTTCCCATTGCAATAAACTTTTAAAAAATCTTTCCTCTGTAAATGAAATGTCAGTTTTATGACTTATTCATATACCACACATTTACAATTTTCTATTAGACAAAGACATTAAAATCAAATATAAAAATATATATAGTAATTTGGATAATTCTTTTACATCACATTTGGATGTAACTGTGCCATCGTTTTCTGACAAATATTTCATTTTTATTACCCTACTTATTACTAACCCTATAGAATAAAACCAATTAGAACATATAATACCCTTTGTTGATTTAATAGAGCTATATAATAATAATAATATAGCTATAGGTAGGCTATAGGCTACAGTATGAGTATTCTTTATTAGAGTAAAAATCAGCCTTCACACTTTTCCATTCTGTGAATTTCCTGTATTGCTCAGACTTAAGTGTCTCTCTGGACCTCTCCAGTCGTGTGTCATCATGGTGTTGCTCTGCTTCCTCCTGTAACAGCAGCAGCCACAGTCTCTCCTGTTCACTCTGTCTCTTCTTCTTATTAAAACTACTCACACTAAAGTTATTTAGAGTAAACATGTCTAAACTTTTTGTTTAGGGGGAAAACTAGTCTGGAAATGTCTGGAAAAAAAACAAAAAACATTGTATTTTATATGTTTTGTCTAAAACTTCCCTTCAGCTTTTTTCTGGGTCTTTTGCCTCAGAATATGGACCGGATTAAAGTTTACAGCTTGTTCTGGTAGAATATAGCACTATAGTTCCTTGTTTCTGAAGGAACGACAGAGTTAACTTTTTCCTTAGCAAGGCGTAATATCGATTCCAATTCTGGGCCGATTTATCGGTGCGTCCCTAATGAAAATGTAAAAAAAGCATCAAAAAGTAATTCAAGAAAAAATATATTAAGTATATCCAATCAAGGTTTAGTTTGCAAATTTAAATTATTACATTATAAACAAAATACAGTACATATCTGTAGCAAAAGAAAATTGCCTTCCGTCAGCTAGAAAACTGACAGAATTACATTTTCTTCTTGTTATGGAACACCTGAGCCTGAGGGACTACACCTGTCCTCAGATACCCGTAGCACCATGAAGTGCTTTCATAAACATGTATTAATTAGACATTGCAAAGCGTCCACATTGCCTGGCCTAATGACCACAGTGCATTATCATTTGACTCATGCCTGTGCGGCGGCTAATGAATATGTAACTTTGTGTCTGCCTGGGAGAGGTCTTGCCGGCCGGTGCAAAAGGGTTTGCTCATCTCTCCAGCAGCAGATTGGCAACGACCCGTGTCTGTGTGGATCAATGCCGCTGTTACCTCCAACTTCAGAATTAGCCTTTACTAAATCCATCATTTAAACGTTTGCTCTAATGTTTATAGCAAACGAATTCAGAGTGCACCTTTTAGCTCGCTGTTACCTGGGAGCGTCTCCAGCGCAATGAAAGCCAAATCTGATTACAAGTCTTCAGTAAATAATGCACCCAATGGGCTTTTGCAATTTTGAAGATAAGTTTAATCTTCATATTTTGTACAGAATTCAAGTCAAGTACAGAGCTGAAGCACCAGAGCCCAACTACGATTTGTTCTGTTTATGTGTATTTATTTGACATGTTAATCGGAGATAAACTAAAGCTACAATCAGCACTGGACTGTCACTGATGATGTAATGATATGAAGCACATATTTAACTTAAACATCTTTGTCATCGTTTTGCTGATTATTCATGTCAATGGTGCAGTTAAATCAAATCTGATCAAATTGTTTTTCTGTATTCAAGTGAATCAAAAGTGAAAAATCTATATAATAAACAGATACCCTCGTGCTCAGTGCTTCAGACCCAGTTAGTGGCCCTTGTATATTCATATTTACCAACAGTTGCTCAGTATCCGCTCTGTTTCTCTGTAACAGCATCACTCTCATAT
>NW_027315834.1:17065023-17170023 GCF_026437365.1 Eucyclogobius newberryi | reverse complement strand
TCCCGCTGATCGCAAGAAGTCAAGGAGCGAAAATGCGATAAGGAGCGCAAAGAGGGGCGTGCCTGCGCGTGTTGCTTGGCGCTCTCTCCACGCCTGTATCAGTTGCTAAACCATCCATCAAATTACTGTGGCAACCGAGCGTCCATCACCCCATCCATCATCCAAGGGCGACAGACAGAGCGACACACAGCGCTGCCAGAGATGTCACGGACCAGAGGACAGATAACAAGGGAGAGAAGGAGCCACAATAAAAGAGATGATGAAGAAGGAGAGATATGGAGTACAGGATGTTCGCCTTGGTGAGAGTTAGAGACATAAATGATTAATATAGTGTTTGCCTTGGATTACAGATTTCATATAATCCTCCTGTTGCTGTCGCACGCTGACCTTACCTGTCCTGACAATGAAAATCGACAACTTTAATCCAAGCACATATCCCCACAAACCGCCTCTGCATTTTCTCATTTCAGTTCGCCCCCAACCAAAAAATCATGTAGATAATGACTACAATTGAATAAGAAGAAGAAAGAATCAGATAAATCAGTGTGTTTGAGTCTGACTCATGTAAAAGTGCAATGATTACAGTTTGAAGTTTTACCTCTTATGAATATCCGAATATTGTAACACTTCTGGTTCATCCTTCGATACAGTTACTTCATGTAATCTAACTAAACCTAACATAGCATTCGCAGTGACTTGAGTCTTTGCTGTGAGGGTTGAGACTGCCTGTTTTCAGCCGTCACTGTGGTATTTCAGTGGGATGTGGTATAAAGAATAGGACCAACACAGCTCTATGACCTTTGTATCAAACCTCTGTCTGACAGGCCATGGCACCAAGTCTCAGATTGAAATGTTAAAGAACTTCATATCTATTTGGTTTTAGAGAACGCAGACAAAACAGGTCTGTGAAATAAAATAGATACATGATTTGACTAAATGCTGGGTAATGTATTGTGAAAACCGGGTTGCCTTCGTTTATTCTATCTCTTAAGAAATCCCACCACTTCCTGATTATAAAAGCCTCACTCACTCCTTTGTGTTCTCCTCACACCCAGACACTGCATGTCTCATCTTTATACATCATTATATTTGTCTGCATCTGCAACTTTAGTTCTGTTTATTCCACTTGACATGTATCCATTGTTTGATCATATTATTGTGACTTTATATGTGCATGTTTATTTTGTTCCAGAGATTAAACCCTGCATTGATCACTCCCTGGCTTTCAAAAACACCTTGCTTATTCCTATTACTAATCACCAGTATCCAGCCAAATAACATTTTACATTTGATTAGTCTGAAGGTAATAGTGTGTGTCTGGATTTATTTCTGCACATATTTGACTTGGCAACATTGCAGCGCCGCTGTGTAATCAGTGCCCATGGAGTAGCATGTCCCTGGGATGTTTAGATATTTATAAAGAAGACTGTTTGCTCTCCTTCATGTTGCTTTTGATTAGATCTGGGATTGTAAACACACCACTCAAATAGATAATTTAAAAACACTATTGAGCTGGGTGACTTTCCACGCTCAACAAAGACGAAAAGCACAAACTTGGCCGTGATGCAACGTGCAAGGTTTGTTACTAATAAAAGCCATGTTACACAGTTTCACTTCAAACTGTGATAGAACGTATTCCTCACTGCGTATTGTGTCAATCTATTAGTTACATTTTACTGCGCCGTCTCATTGGTGGACAGGCTGTCTGAAATACTCCAGTCGGTCTTGGCATTCAGACATGACTGACGTGGCCAACAAGGATTTTTAACACTCACACCTCGAGGCAATTTAAAATTTCCACTTGAGCAAACCTTCATGTTTTTGAACTTTGAGAGAAAATCTGGAGAATTACATGCACATATGTAACTCTGCAGGCTCTCGCTGAAATCTCCTTCAAAAGCTGCAAGATGCAAACCGCTCAGAACCACATGGAGCTTCTGTGTGGGCATCTCTCTGTAACCCCCCCACACTTTTTTTTTCAAGCACAGTTCAGCTCACCTAGGAGAACACGAGTGCAGGCATTTGAGGAATCCTCCCGAGATCATATTCAATTCACCTCTTGCTGCTGAAAAAGTGATCCGCAGTTTGAATAAAGCCTCCACTTCCTGTATATATTCACTCAGCTGCAAGAAGAGTTCAGCTCAGAGTTTTCATTGTGTGTGTGTGTGTGTGTGTATATGTGTGTGTGTGTGTGTGTATGTGTGTGTGTATATGTGTGTCTTGTGTGTGTGTGTGTGTGTGTGTAGGTGTGTAGGTGTGTGTGTGTAGGTGTGTGTCTTGTGTGTGTGTGTCTTGTGTGTGTGTGTGTCTTGTCTTTGTCTGTGTGTGTGTGTGTGTGTCTTGTGTGTGTGTGTCTTGTGTGTGTGTGTCTTGTCTTTGTGTGTGTGTGTGTGTGTGTGTATGTGCGTGCGTGTGTGTGTGTGTGTGTGTGTGTCTTGTGTGTGTGTGTCTTGTCTTTGTGTGTGTGTGTGTGTGTGCGTGCGTGTGTGTGTGTGTCTTGTGTGTGTGTGTCTTGTCTTTGTGTGTGTGTGCGTGTGTGTGTGTCTTGTCTTTGTGTGTGTGTGCGTGTGTGTGTGTGTTATGTGTGTCTTGTGTGCGTGTGTAGCTGGAATAGGCAGTGTTGCAGTTTAATACTATGAAAATCCTTTGGAGCTGTGAAGCTCTGATTGACAGTAATTGCAGTTGAAGAATATAATGGATTCCGACACTGTCAGATGTAGTTACAACATTGATCGCTTTTACCATAAGACACACTAATAATATGACTGCAGCTGTTATCATACGTAGGTAGACCCATTTCAAGGATGGACCATGCAGCATTTGTGAAATAAACTTGATATTCGTGTAATAGACAAATACATGTGTGGATCATTATTATGGAGAATTTTGAGTGTCAAAATTAAATAATGAACTTATTACTAAATTATATGGAATGAATTTAAAATGGGAAATGTATTAATAAAATATACAATTAATTATTGAATTGTCCAGTTAATTAATTTAATGTACAATTAATACATTTAATGGTCAATTAAAAGCTTAACATTAAAACTATCTATTTAATTCATTCATGAATTCACTAATGAAGAGGTCCAGAACATTTCCACAAGCCGAGGTCAAGAACTTCAATGCGTTTTTGTTGAACAGAACATCATACCTTGGTAAATACTTCATGTTCACGACTGCTGAAGTGCGCAGGGTGTCCCAATTCTTATAATATTTTGATAGGCACTTCATCCTGGGCTTTTCTCTACACTTCCTTCAAGTGTGGAGCGATGCGGACTTCAGTCAAGTATATTCCCCTCAATAATTTTCACTGAAAGGGTTTCAAATGGCGCAGCACTTTCGCCTTATAAACTTAGCAGTGAGCGCTAAATAGATACAATGGAAATAAATGACTGAACAGATAGAGATTATATTTTAAATGAATCTGCGACAGTCCCGTAACAACACAAAAAACATGGAGCCTGTTCTCTATTTGAGGCCGATTCAGCAAATGATCCAAAGTAAACTGAGCTGGTGCTTTGTGATGAATTCAAAGTGTTGTATGCCACACTCGCAGAGGTGCGAGACTCCAGTCACATGACTTGATTCCAGTCAGACTAGAGTCACAATTTTCATGACTTGAGACTTATTAAACTAATGTACCGCAAAGACTTTACTTAGGACTGGCCCTTGGGGACTTGAGACTTGACTTTGAATTGAGCCTAATGACTTGGAATAACTTGGGTTTTACAGGCTAAATATGTTTCTAAAGAACTAAAGTGTAGTTAAATGCGGCACATTTGTGACTGACCGTGGCTAAACCAGTTACATGTCTACCCGGAGACATTTTGAGTTATTCACAGATTCTGAAAGTGAATTCAAAGCTTTCTAATGATGTCTCACTCATGTCATCTGATAATATTTGAGTAAGTTGTGGTCATTGAATGTATACAACTCTCAAACCCATTCTCAAAGTTTCTCACCGGAGTGAGCCCAGAGTCACAGGGGGGCTCATTTGCATCTCATTGAGATAAGCCCTCCCCCCTGTCACACTGACACCACCTTCCCCCTACAGCTGTCACTGAAGACTCAAGAGGAGTGTTGTTATTGATGGTAACTGGACTTGAATCAGAATTAGAAGTTACTATATTAAAATGGAAATACTTGGATTACAAAAGGCCCTGAATAGAATCAAAGAATCAGAATAGGGTTCATTGCATTTGTCGATAAACATAATTCACAGGTGATTCAGTGCACCAACAATGGTGCACTGAATGATTCAACACAAACAACAAACAACGCAGTAGATACAGGGGGAAAGGACAGTAACTTATAGGAAGTTTAAAAAACACTCTTAATAGAAGAACTCTTATAAACAGATGCCAGGGCCAGGTATACGAACTGCAACGGGTCCATGGCTTTGAATATATGAGATATGAGATAATAGATATGATATGTACACCACCAGAGTCCAATTACATCAGAGATCACATCCTCGTCCTCTTCTTCGTCTGTGCACTCTTCTGTGCTGTGACTCTCGGCTCTTGGCATCAAAGCTGTAAACAAATAACAGGACATTTAAGAAATGGCTAACTATTTCACATAAAACACTCATTAACTATTTTTTTTAACACAATGTGAGAGTTTCAATATAAATACCTGAAGTGCTGATAACTCTTGATCTTTGGAAGCCGTCTGAAGAAGGGACTCAGATGCTTCTGCCAGTCCAAGTTCTTGACAAAACTTTGCCATCCGCCGTTCCAACAAGCTGTGGGATATTGAGGTGAGACTCAGGAGAGCTGTTTTCCACTCCCTGATGACAAGGGCGACAATGTAAAAAAAATGAGAACAGAAGAAACATATCTTAAGCAGAACAGAGCGCAGCACTGAAGTTTTGCCAGGCTAATGTTTACACATTACAGTAGTCAAATAATATAAACTAACCTCAGCGATGTCTTCCAAAGTGTCAACCCTGGTCTTCATGTATGCTCGCTTGATAAGCCCAAAGCCGCAATCAGGGGAGAATTTGGTGTTGCCAGCAGTAAGGAAGTGGATGTCCATTGTGTAGTGAAGTTTGGACGGAAAGTGTACCTGTAGTAGGTGTGTGTGTAGGTGGAGAGAGAGAGCGAGAGAGAGACCGAGAGCGAGAGGGAGAGAGAGATTAATACATATGACATTTGATTAAGACGTACATGTCTCTATAATTGCTATTCTGCATTTGCACTATTATTAGTACCTGCTGTGCAAAGTCAAAGCTGCTGGCGGTGAGGGTCCAAAGACAGCACATTAGATTCTGTTGTAGAGATCTGTGCGTGGCCTGCAGCTTCTGATGTGTGGGAGAAGCTGTTTCCACCGTGATCTGAAGCTTGATGTACAAACTGCAGGCTCACCTGAAAAACAGATGTTGCTTATGGTTAATTATACTCTAATCATTAAAACACGAAAATCACCAAAATAATGTTTTACACTTACCACGCTCCTTAGCAGACTTCACGTAGAGACAGGTCATGTCAGTCAGGGTGTCTTTGCCAATTCTGAAAAGGGGATAAAAGGATTAGGGTTAACAGTAATATGGGAATAACACGCTTCACAGATAACAGTTCACATTGTGACGTTAACGGTTTATTTAAGATGCAAAACGCGGAGATATTGGGACATCTGCCCTCGGCTAGCGGGGCTAGCTAGCTCACTTGAGATAACACGGCACGTAAAAGCAAAACACTTGCAGAACAGCACACCAAAACATAAACATACACTCGAGTTTAAAACCAGCGCACATTAAAGTGATTAAAAGCGGGTGTTTTAGTCGCAAAGCTTACCTGGTTCAGCCGTCCTGTTGTCTTTCCCAACACCGTGCACAGAGAGACACACAGGAAGCTGATAATGGCCAGGCAAGCGCGTGATTGGTTCGAGTGACGCAGTGCGTGCGTGACGTGCAACGTACGTAAGCCACGTGACCAGAAGTGGTATCTGAAGTTGTAGTTTTTTTCTCTTCCACGCCGAAAAATAACCCGATAACATAGCAAAGTTTAGCTTACAACTTAGCTCCGAATAGCTGCGTTTAGCTCCGGGCTGTGGGGCTAACAGCCAGTTTAGCACCATAAAACAGACACAAAGCACGACCCACACAACCCACGGGCCAACCCACGCCGAAAAATAACCCGATAACATGGTGATAACAGCAAGTAGTCACATTAAGCCCGTATTGCAGAGTGCACTGAAGCAACATATTAGCTTAGCATTAGCTCCACCGGAGCAGACAAGTAAGATTCTAAAGTGATCACGAGACCGCCTTAAAACACATTGCGTTAAAGCAATAATTTAGTAGTAAAGTAAAAGTGTACCTGAGTAAACAGTTCCGTTGCAATGTAGTCCAGGAAATGTAAGCTCTGAAGACTGTGCTCTGCAGACGGTCTGGAGTAATGAGAGGAAAACACGGAGCACGCAGCTGCCATGCGGATCACAGCTGATTGGTGGAAAATGTAAACAACACGTTGGCTAGAAAAAGGGGACGCCCCCCAGGAGAGCAGGAAAAAGACCCGAAAACTCCACATTTTTAACAGCTTAATGTATACGTTTAAGACAACCAATAGTGTTATCTGACGCACACAGGGGCTTATTCATAACTTCAACTAGCACATTCTGCAAAAAAATGAAAATCACAAATTTGGGGGAAAAAAAGTAAAATGCTGTTTTTCTCAGTTTCACCGAGGCCGACATGGTCCGACAATTGCGGCGGTGGGGCACATTTTTGTTTAAATGAGCCATGTGTTCAATTTAAATAGATTTAAACATCACATCCTAATATTCAATATTTTCTTCAATTTGTTTGTGTTTATAAGCTCTGTGGCCTTGAACATGAATAGTAGTGGATGGTTAGGCACTACTCACATGTATACAGACTTGACACTCGTGGTCAGGTGACTTGGCCTTAATTGTGACTTGTACATAGGTGATTTACTCTCACCACTGCCACTCCAAAGCGTGGTTAAAGGCTTATAGAAAACTCACTGTAAAACAGCCATTTGCTGTATTTCAGGAGGCAGAGAGACATCTATTACAGGAGTAGCCGGTGATTAAGTTGATGGGTGCGACCCACTGTCAACAAGAAGGAAAAGAAAGAGAAAAGATGCATTAAAAATTCCCTTTCAGTGCGATCTCAGCTTGGTCTAAAATCGCACGAGTCGCCCCATTCAGTCTTACCGTAAGAGCAGGTCTTTTTTCAAAGTTACAGCTCTACATTGCATCGTAATGGAGCAGTGGGTGCAGGCACCTGCATTCTACATGAGCATGCAAGTCATGTTCATAACAATCCAGCGGCAACATGGCTTCCTCCCGCTCAGAATGTGGATCTATTAAAAGTTCAGAACAATGCTATTTTCTGCAAAGAGAAGTTTATTTTAATCAACTTACAAACGATGAACAATTTGGACCATTAAGATCCAAACACATTTCAACAAAGGAGAGGAAGAAATGTTAATGAGGATTTTACTGCATATCTGAGATTGAATTTTGATTCACTCTGGCATTCATTTATCATTCAATTAGCCTAAACCTCCGGTGCTCACTGATCCCATTGGACTCTGTATTGGTCTAAATTACACACTTTTGTGGTTGTATGGTTTGTGTGACCTGGAGTGTGCGTTGGGGCTGCCCTGATGACAAGCGGTTTGTGTTGTGAATGCCTGCTCTTATTGTAGTTATAGCAGCTTCATGAGGGTGTTACACCCCCAAAAATATATATCACTGGCCCTCACTGGGCCATTGCTTTCTGTCCATCAGTGTCTCTTTTCCTCTGTTCATCATTTCCTTCAGTTGAGATAACTTCAAACTGTCAAACACTCACAAACTACATAGTTCAGACTGAGTTTGATGTATAGCTGACAGAGTTGAATCATAATGAAAGAGTGAGGTGCTGTTATTAAAAGTCTTCAGATCATATTTGCTGATGAAATGCAGGTGTAATAGACAAAAGACAGGAAATAGAATTAATATTAATTAATGTTTAATATATTATTTTTTTCTACCATCTGTTTTAGACCATTGGTTCAAAGCAGAGACAAGATTCAATAGCAATGGTGTTGAAACCAATATTATGAAAAGTGGATTTATAGGTGGACTTTGAAAGTGACATTTCTGGGACAATAAAGGGAGTTTTGTGATTGCCCTGATATAGCAGTCTTACATCAAAATACTGTGTCTGTGTGAACCGGCCTCAGTAAAGCTGTCTTGACTTTGATGGCTCGTCTCTCCTGTCCTTCATATGACAGACAGTTGTTTGTCTTTGTTACTCAAAAAAAAAAAAAAAAAATCTGGATGGAACAATTCATTAGAAAGCAAAAATAACAACACTCCATACAAACATTACATGTTCTATTTCAGTGGTTCTTTAAATTTTTGCACCAAATACCACCAAAGAAAAGATTTGGCTTTCCGAGTACCACCAGATCTATATCAGGTCTATAACAAGGATATTTTAGGGCTAAATTACACCTAAACCAGGTCCCAGTAGTTTTACCTAAGAAATTAATTAAGAAAAGATTCTACTAAAAATGACAAAAACAAAAGAACTGAAGAGGTGTCCACGTACCACCTAAAGGACCTCACGTACACCCAGTGGCACATGTACCACAGTTTGAGAAACGTTGTTCTATTAACATCCTTTTTGGATGTTAATAGAATAACAGAATAACCCCCTGTGATGTTGTATCTGCTCTAAACTTTCTGATGTATTCATTTATTTAATCAGCCCTCCCAGACTCACAATGCAATGTTGTTTTTCAGACTGTACCTGCCCCATTTAAAGGTGCACAATGCAACTTTCCTACTTCAGGTGTTTAATAGTGAAAAGCAAAAAATGGTAGGCAATGTTTATTCTATGAGACACATTTTTGTGCAAATGCTTGCTGATTGTTTTGGGTGATAATGTTTGGATCAGAGAGTGGACTGTCAATTGTTCTCATTGTCAATTGGGTGAAATTGCATTGCATTAATTAGCTGTTGTTACCTGGTGTATCTGGTGCATCTCTGCTTTTCATTAACCTAATGTTAATGTACATTGTCCCTTCAAATAAAGACTTAACTAAACCAGCCACCTGCTTGTCTCCATGGGGATGGTATTGCTTTGTCAGTAACAAAATACGTGCATATATTATTCTCGTTTTGTACCCTGAGGAAGGCCACTCAGGTCAGAAACGCGTTGGTGCATATTTTAAGCCAATAGCCATGCTGTAATAAAGGCTTTTTAATTTGTTCGTAAATTAACAGTGTGCCTTGGTTTTTATTCTCTTTGAAATACTCAACATATATTCTTTATATAGTTTGCATCAATTTTATTCCCAACCAGACAACTTTTTTTCACATGTGCATATATTGCAACATGTGCATCATTATATGCATCATTACAGACAAAGCACTAACATCTCTATGGAGACGAGCAGGTAACGTGCTTCCCTCCACTAGAACAAGTTGCATCATACATCTAGCACTTTTATGTATTGACTGCAGAAGTATTCTATTAACAATACAATATCTTGCTTGCTTTTATAATGGAGTTTAAGAAAAGTTTTCTATTGTTTGTTGTGTCTCAGCCTTTAGTTATCGCCATGGTACACACACTGAAATACACGTGTCGTTGTGTGGGTGTAATTACTGTCAGAGCGAGACAGATGAGTGTCTCTATTTGTCATGAGCGACTGGAGGAAACATGGAAGACTGTTGTGACATGTCTGGGAAGATGGAGAGCCGGTGCACACACATCTGTCTGCTGTTTTCTGTGGCTGTTTGCTCTATCCATCTTGACCTCCTCACACAAGGACTCTGTCACTCACCACCGTCACACGCTTTCAGGCCGGCACACTATTTATGAGAGCTCCAGCCTAATAAAGAAAGCTGCTCTCTGGAAGGTGATCTGTCTACCAGTTTTGTGGAAAAGCTATTGCCTTGAAGGGTATTACAAAAAAAGGTGTAATATGATGTGTGCTTCTGTGTACCGGGAATTGGAATACATTTATTTAACATTTTACATCAACCTTTATGATTGT
This sequence comes from Eucyclogobius newberryi, assembly GCF_026437365.1. Taxonomy (NCBI): domain Eukaryota; kingdom Metazoa; phylum Chordata; class Actinopteri; order Gobiiformes; family Gobiidae; genus Eucyclogobius; species Eucyclogobius newberryi. The sequence goes on along the minus strand of NW_027315834.1, from coordinate 17,159,995 downwards.
ACTAAACGGGATTGACAGTAAACATTTTGGTGTTAATGTTGTTTGAGCTATACTTATACTTTCCTGATGGAGGTTCTTTTCCTCACGATGTTGACGGCTCTAGACAGAATAAGACCCCCGTTTTTGCAAATACTTCTCTTTCACTTGCAGACGTAGCAGCCATTAAGTACCAAGACCACCATAACTTGCACTGTAGTGGCATCGATCGCAGGCCGAGTATTGAATCAGCCTACAGCGGCGGCTCATTTTCTCTTTCTAACTTACCAAATTGCTTTTTATCTGTGAAAGTGTCATTTTTAGACAGCTGACTTTTTGTCTGTCTTTCAGCAGGCCCTGAAAGCATCACTTCACTTTAATGAATCATTTGGGAGTCAGTGAAGTGTATCAGTTTTGACAGAAGTGCAAAATCACAGGAGACGGCCAGAAGCAGTGCATGTACCTGGTTACACTAGTCTATGGTGTTCCTTAGAATTGCAGACACTTTTTTTCTCACCGTGCCTGTGCTTGATTGAAGCAATGATCCATGCAGACAGCTATATTAAGTGACGGGGAAATATTTGTCAGCTCATGAAATTTGAATAGTTAATCAATGAGAGTAAATTGTGCGTGCGGCGCCTTTTTTTTTTCAAACACAGGCTGCTATGATAAAAACAAAAACACATTTCTATTAAATCACGATGGAGATGCGCTAAAATAGAACTACAAAAGAGGCAAATGACAGGCATTAGTGATAATGGGTGATATTTAGCTCTATTTCTTGTTACAAAAACTTAAACTGTCACACAAAATAAATCTATAATTGATTCTTGAGCAGTAGCCAAGCACAATTCAACTTGATTACCTTGCTCTTAAACACCGGTGCAGATATTAAAAGATATGTAAAGTAAATTTGAAACAAAGAAATACTATAATATTTAAGAATTGAAATACAACATACAGCCTATAGTGAACATAAACATATCGACTGTGGTGACAATGCAGACAAAGATGAACACCACATGGCAGAGCACTATGTCGCCCATAGTAGTAAGGCCAATGTGTCCTGTGGTCATTATGAAAGACGGTCATGCTATAAACTATGAGACAAACAGTTCTGTATTTACTATTGAGTAGAGCCTACTTTTATCAGTGCTGTTTTATAATCTGATGCTACTTGGACGAGTGTTAAAACTCACTCCCAAAGTATTTCTCGACGCCCATAAGGTTCTGCTTCAGCCTACTCCCTTTGGGCCTACAACATTAAACGACACTGTATCTTGTATAACAGTGACAAAAAGCCCCAATAAACAGAACCTGGATGCCTGAGGGATGACAGTCGTCCGTGTTAGCTTGTGTTGTCTGGGTGCTACAGTTTTGGGAGATATTTGTGTGCAGTTTTGTGGACACTCAATTCTTGTTCAATAATTTAGTTCAACTCTGTGTAAGGTTATATAATATGTAACTGAGCAGACTGACCACTGCAGATCAGGAACAAATGCAAGAGCTGCAATTTACTCTCACTCATCGCTTAAAATAATACAATATTATCTGAACCACATATTAACAAGGTTCAAATCCAGCCCACACACCAAAGAATTTGTTTTAATTAGTACTTTAGCATAAAATAATTCAATTATCTTCGTCTTTAATTCTAGAATTTCCCATCATCATATCCTTATAGTTTTACAATAATGTTTATTTCTCATAACACATTAGTCTTTCCGAGATTTAGACAAACTCTTGTGATTATTGTGCTGTGAAAGGTCAAACTTTGAGTACCTCCTTGTGATTCGTTTTGCGTATAAAGACAAGGCATTACACTCCCCAATGTGCCGCAGCGATGAAATCTTTGGCCAAGAGTTCACTGTTTGATCTGTTCAACTGAAACATAATCTCAAGTCTCAAGTCTTATTTATATACTCTCTGTAGACTTGACCTGCCCTTTTCTGGCCTGCTTTCATTTCTTTTTGTCTTACCTTTTGTCTTAATATTTCTTTCAACCCAGAATTATTCCTTAGCCTCTCTGAAGGCATTGAACTTCCATTACTCTCATGATTAATTATCCAACTTGTAATAAAATATAGCTTTTAATTGAACTATGCAAGTTTTATTTCTGGATGTTTTCAATGTCTTTTAATGTCCTCATGCATAACATTTGAGATATAGTTCTATGACTAAAAAGAAAGTGCATTTGTTGCCAGTTCACTACTGATAACTTCCACTTGCACAATTCCCAAATGTATCAACACAAATGTTCACTTACTCTACTTATACCCCACCCTCTAACAAGCACTTAGTTAAAGGTTAATAAGCCCTATTGCAATAGCGTCTACTCTTTCCGTACAATGAGTTTCTCCCTTTCAGCATCAGATTGCTAAAATAAATACTACTCGTACTATTTGATGTCGGGCTGTATATTTCTCCATGTTTAGTCAATCTGCCCAATCTTCAGATCTATTCCCACTGAAAATACTGTGAATGTGTCCGCCTGCAGATCCGTCTGTACGCTCGGCCTGATGCCATCTCCAGTGGAGCGGGGGACTATGCTCTCCACATCACCAAGAGGCTCTTGGGATTCTACCAGGACTACTTCCAGGTCCAGTACTCCCTGCCTAAGCTCGGTAAGGCCAAAGGACTTTGTTAAACTCTCTTTTGTTGTTGTTGTTGTTGTTGTTGTTGTTGTTGTTGTGTTACTTTTAATGGCGGTTGGCAGCCAACTGAAAAGGTGCATTTACCACCGCCTACTGTAGTTGTGCGTCTTCAAAGTATGTGTTTTACACTATACCGTAAAAATAAAGAAGGAGAGAGAAAGAGACAATCTACTTCTGTCTCTGTCTTTGCTGGCTGCTTTTGTTTTGTTTGTGATATTGTGTGAATGGTGGAGGTTTTCTTTTTCCTCCAAATTTCCACTATTAACTTTGTGCCCATTGGTGTTTAGGAAAAGACACTTCAGGAAGATCATCCAAAACGTGTTAGACCGATGTTTGCTTCACCAATCTGTGGACAGGCCTAAAGAGACTTTCAGAAAATGTTATTGCCTTTCAAAACATATTTCAGGAAACGCTCTAGATATTAGACATTTTGGTTTAAAGGTGCACTATGAAACTTCTCTGCTTGTGATGATGGAGATGTTATTGCTTTGCCTGAATGTTACACGGTGTGGCATTAAATGTCTCTATCTTGCATTTAGTCAATTACAGGTGTTTTTATTACTCAACACTGTGAGTAGGCTTGTTTATCCACATAAATGGTTAATGCCCTGCTGTGGAACATGAGAAGGTGGTGTACCCTCCACCAGAAACGATACATAAGCCGTGTTTCCACGTGTTCGCCTCTGAGCGGAATGATATGCCCCGAAATGGTCTCCACTGTCTTTACTGACTCGTACCAGCCTCTTTAATAAATAATATTATAGCCCCAAAGCGGTTTGACTCTCTTTGACTCTGAGTATGCTTTAGCTAAGTAGGAGCTGCACACCAGAGCAAGATGTTGGGACAAGAGAGAACGCAGACATACTTAGCAACATACTTAGCAGAACAAAGCTAGAACACGTTAGCTGTTCATTGTTTACTGACATGTGTCAAGATTTAAAGTGTTATATTTCCAGTGTATAATGCAAACACCAGTCAAACCCGATGCAATGCCAATAAGTTGGAAGTAGTTTCTTCTTTTCTGATTTCTCACAGTGTCACAAACTTTAAATTATCATTTTGTTGCATGTCCTAAAGTAAAATATGTTTTGCCCCTGTATAGTTATAGTGTAAAAGCATATTGAGAATAGAACATACTAATTATATTGTCCGTCATACGCAGTGATTTTTGGTTACATCACAGCACATGCACCCAGACTATGATAAAAATACATTTCAATAATTTAATAAATTAGCATTTTATTTGCGGACACAAAAGCAGAAACAGGCACAAACTGGGCGACACTGGGAAGCTATGACTTATTCAGCTGAAAAAACATTTATAAACTCATATTTATGGGAATGCATTAGGTAGTGGACTACTGCAAAGAGTTGAAAATAAACTACTACCCAAACACTGCTCTGTGATTGCAGCCGAACTCAAATCGAACAGTGAAAGTCTGACCAGATGGATTCTCAAGAGTTTGTGAAACAAATATCATCGGCCATGATTTATTAAGAAGCCCCTGCTGTAGCCCTCATCGTGTCCATCAAATCCATAGTGTAATATCGATGTGAAAAGAGCATGGTGGATCATAATTGTTGTATACACAGATTTAGCATTTTTTATGGCACATTTTGCTATGAGAAATTAGTTTACAATTGATTTTGAGCTGAACCTTAGTAGATGTGTGATTGGTTATGTATCAGTCACACAAGAGTGTCACTGAGTGAGCTATAATTGTGTTTTATGCACTATAGGAAACAGAAACAATCAGGAGGGAGTTGAAATGAGTTGTCCGTCAAAATGAATGGCTCAAGGAGCTAGAACTGAGCTTGAGCAGAGAGGACCTGAAGTGTCTCTGAAGTGAAACGGCTTTGAAGAGTCACACAGAGAAACTCAAAGAACAAAATGTCACTTTAACTTTGTTTTACAACTTGATTTATCATTGTGCCAACTTTTGGACACCTTTTCAGTTGTATTTCTGCAGCTCGAGATAACTGAGCAGCTCGAAGTTAATTTAGAATCAAAAGCCCATCTAAAATTAAGCATAGGGAGAAAAAAGCTCATTGAAATAAGAGATCAAAGAGTGTCTGTGGCCATTATCTAGTGTGTCAGTTAGAACCTAACATTAGGTGTCAGAATAATTTGCAGTTTTGACATAATAAGGAAATCGTAATAAATAAAGATATAAGAAAGAAGTGGAAATTAAATGCATTTTCAGTTGCATTTAATCCCCACTGACCCATGACTTGCTTGGCAGATATGCTCACATTAATCACTCAGAAGTAATTATGGTCAAAAGTATATTGACATTGACATTATTTAACTGCCCAGCTCTTGGCACAGTAATCACAGAATACTCAGGAAAGCACCAGTTGTCAATGGGCCACACCTATATATGAGCTGTAGCCGCTTATAGTCAAGTTTATTGCTAGTGTAGGCAATACTATGTGTTCCGAGATCAATACTATTTATTCATCCATTCATTTAAGCAATCTAATGTGGCTTTAGATTCTACAAAATGATTGATCACACTAAATAATGGAGTTTAGCCTTCGACCACTTCCCCTTTTTTTGTTTGTTTTTAGGGCCATCAGAGGAGCCAGATAAACCCTCTCGGGGATAATTCGGTCCACACGAGCATTTCCTCCTTCTCCTCCTGCCGTTGTTTTCCTGTTTTAATTGGCCGTGCTGCACACTTGTCCTGGTAGAATCAATTACCCATGTCACGGTAGTGGGCTTGCACGCTTCCCTTCATGCCCCAAACCTGCTAATATGATCGGTGCGCCTCCATATATTTCATTTGTCAGCCTCTTCCTCCTCTTCCACATCCATTCATCGCATTAGGAATTCTCTTTGAGTTGCAGCTTCCTGTTTGTTCCATCATCTTAGATTAGCTCTGACATTTACTTACCTTCACTGACCTTTACACCAATATTAACTGCATTCACAGCTCGAGCGGCGCAGAGGTAGAGGTGGGCTCAGATGACCAATCGCTGGAATGTTGTCTACAATCAGAAAGAAATATAGGGTTTTATGCACTTTTTCGTTCTTTAACAAACAACAATAACAAATATATTATTGTATATTTTTTTATTGTATTTATATTAAAAGTCTGTACCGGTTGGGAAAATGATACATAATTATAATATGTGCTGAATTGTAAAATTGTCCATTATCCTTCCAAATGTATAATGTAGTTATGACCCATTGAAATTCTATTGTGAGTAGCATTTATTTTCTCCTATTTTTGAAAGTAAAATAATGACATGTTTTTCCCCAAGAAAATCTCAAACAAATTACTTGGTCAAATTGTGCATGCTGTTTTTGACAACAGCACATTCCTTGCATAAAAAAATATTTCATCTATTTTGAGTAATTGCAAAACAACAAATCCAGAATTACATTTTTGTTATAATTTGTTAAGATAATTGTTGGGGTTCCTTCTGCGGTCATTACATTGACGTCGATGTGAACTGAACTGAAGGTTTCTCACTAGCTGTTTTTCTCATCACATCTTTACACGTATGTTATAATCAAGGTGAAGGAAATAAATAAATGACAATTTGATGGAAACTCGATAGAATTCTGTGTAAAGCTACATGGAGGAATGAGTTTCTCTTGACTTTGTCCTGCTGTGTGTAAGTAGTGACCGAATGCGTTCTGCGTTCTAATGTGCTGTGTGTGTGGAGTCTTTTATGTGCGTACATAGCTAAGCCTGAATGAGTGTGCATGTGTGTTACTGATGTTGACATCCGTCTTTAGCCTCACATGCTGGAGGTGCCTGGGTGAGTGTGGCCTCTCATCCTCCAGGCTCTGGGCTCCATCTGTCGTCATGCAGGGCATCAGGCTCCCATGAGAGGCCCAAGGAGAAATTATGAGCACAGATTCACATTTAAAGGGACAAAGCCATAATATGCTGCACACATACGTCATAATACAGAATAATTGAGTTGCGAGTTGACTAGAGGCGGTTCTTTTGGACGCCCCTCTGTCTGTGGAGTCTCAATACCTCTGCACCGTTGAGACAAACGCTTTGAATAGAACTGAACAACAGATTTAGTGTAAATTACTAACACTCTTTTCCTTCACTGTCATACTTCACATGAATGCACCTTTAGGTCACCTTTCATAGTGTGCTCCACTTATTACACAGTTTAAGTTCCTATTTAAAGTGGGATTATAGCTCACGTATGTAAACATAGGCTCAAGGGAGAGTGAGGGGCGCGGTCTAGAGGAGTAAAGGGAGGGTGAGGGGCGGGGTCTGGAGGACCAAAGGGAGAGTGAGGGGCGGGGTCTGGAGGACCAAAGGGAGAGTGAGGGGCGGGGTCTGGAGGACTAAAAGGAGAGTGAGGGGCGGGGTCTGGAGGACCAAAGGGAGCGTGAGGGGCGGGGTCTGGAGGACTAAAGGGAGCGTGAGGGGCGGGGTCTGGAGGACTAAAGGGAGCGTGAGGGGCGGGGTCTGGAGGACTAAAGGGAGCGTGAGGGGCAGGGTCTGGAGGACTAAAGGGAGCGTGAGGGGCGGGGTCTGGAGGACTAAAGGGAGCGTGAGGGGCGGGGTCTGGAGGACTAAAGGGAGCGTGAGGGGCGGGGTCTGGAGGACCAAAGGGAGAGTGAGGGGCGGGGTCTGGAGGACTAAAAGGAGAGTGAGGGGCGGGGTCTGGAGGACCAAAGGGAGCGTGAGGGGCGGGGTCTGGAGGACTAAAGGGAGCGTGAGGGGCGGGGTCTGGAGGACTAAAGGGAGCGTGAGGGGCGGGGTCTGGAGGACTAAAGGGAGCGTGAGGGGCAGGGTCTGGAGGACTAAAGGGAGCGTGAGGGGCGGGGTCTGGAGGACTAAAGGGAGCGTGAGGGGCGGGGTCTGGAGGACTAAAGGGAGCGTGAGGGGCGGGGTCTGGAGGACTAAAGGGAGCGTGAGGGGCGGGGTCTGGAGGACTAAAGGGAGCGTGAGGGGCGGGGTCTGGAGGACTAAAGGGAGCGTGAGGGGCGGGGTCTGGAGGACTAAAAGGAGAGTGAGGGGCGGGGTCTGGAGGACTAAAGGGAGCGTGAGGGGCGGGGTCTGGAGGACTAAAGGGAGCGTGAGGGGCGGGGTCTGGAGGACTAAAGGGAGCGTGAGGGGCGGGGTCTGGAGGACTAAAGGGAGCGTGAGGGGCGGGGTCTGGAGGACTAAAAGGAGAGTGAGGGGCGGGGTCTGGAGGACTAAAGGGAGCGTGAGGGGCGGGGTCTGGAGGACTAAAGGGAGCGTGAGGGGCGGGGTCTGGAGGACTAAAGGGAGCGTGAGGGGCGGGGTCTGGAGGACTAAAGGGAGCGTGAGGGGCGGGGTCTGGAGGACTAAAGGGAGCGTGAGGGGCGGGGTCTGGAGGACTAAAAGGAGAGTGAGGGGCGGGGTCTGGAGGACTAAAGGGAGCGTGAGGGGCGGGGTCTGGAGGACTAAAGGGAGCGTGAGGGGCGGGGTCTGGAGGACTAAAGGGAGCGTGAGGGGCGGGGTCTGGAGGACTAAAAGGAGAGTGAGGGGCGGGGTCTGGAGGACTAAAGGGAGCGTGAGGGGCGGGGTCTGGAGGACTAAAGGGAGCGTGAGGGGCGGGGTCTGGAGGACTAAAGGGAGCGTGAGGGGCGGGGTCTGGAGGACTAAAGGGAGCGTGAGGGGCGGGGTCTAGAGGACCAAAGGGAGCGTGAGGGGCGGGGTCTGGAGGACTAAAGGGAGCGTGAGGGGCGGGGTCTGGAGGACTAAAGGGAGCGTGAGGGGCGGGGTCTGGAGGACTAAAGGGAGCGTGAGGGGCGGGGTCTGGAGGACTAAAGGGAGCGTGAGGGGCGGGGTCTGGAGGACTAAAGGGAGCGTGAGGGGCGGGGTCTGGAGGACTAAAGGGAGCGTGAGGGGCGGGGTATAGAGGACCAAAGGGAGCGTGAGGGGCGGGGTCTGGAGGACTAAAGGGAGCGTGAGGGGCGGGGTCTGGAGGACTAAAGGGAGCGTGAGGGGCGGGGTCTGGAGGACTAAAGGGAGCGTGAGGGGCGGGGTCTGGAGGACTAAAGGGAGCGTGAGGGGCGGGGTCTGGAGGACTAAAAGGAGAGTGAGGGGCGGGGTCTGGAGGACTAAAGGGAGCGTGAGGGGCGGGGTCTGGAGGACTAAAGGGAGCGTGAGGGGCGGGGTCTGGAGGACTAAAGGGAGCGTGAGGGGCGGGGTCTGGAGGACTAAAGGGAGCGTGAGGGGCGGGGTCTGGAGGACTAAAGGGAGCGGGGTCTGGAGGACTAAAGGGAGCGTGAGGGGCGGGGTCTGGAGGACTAAAAGGAGAGTGAGGGGCGGGGTCTGGAGGACTAAAGGGAGCGTGAGGGGCGGGGTCTGGAGGACTAAAGGGAGCGTGAGGGGCGGGGTCTGGAGGACTAAAGGGAGCGTGAGGGGCGGGGTCTGGAGGACTAAAGGGAGCGTGAGGGGCGGGGTCTAGAGGACCAAAGGGAGCGTGAGGGGCGGGGTCTGGAGGACTAAAGGGAGCGTGAGGGGCGGGGTCTGGAGGACTAAAGGGAGCGTGAGGGGCGGGGTCTGGAGGACTAAAGGGAGCGTGAGGGGCGGGGTCTGGAGGACTAAAGGGAGCGTGAGGGGCGGGGTCTGGAGGACTAAAGGGAGCGTGAGGGGCGGGGTCTGGAGGACTAAAGGGAGCGTGAGGGGCGGGGTCTGGAGGACTAAAGGGAGCGTGAGGGGCGGGGTCTGGAGGACTAAAGGGAGCGTGAGGGGCGGGGTCTGGAGGACTAAAGGGAGAGAAAGCACACACTCCAGAAAGCTGTAACTGTTCAGCGTTCCCACTAAAATTGTCAATTGCCAGTGCGTTTAAAGCACCATATGCACAGTTAAGTGGGATAAAAGTTGATTAAGTTTTTAACCCCACTGTAAAGCTACTGCAGCCGCTTTGGACAGGTTGAATTGCTCTTGTGAACACTGACTCTCATGTGCTTGTTGCTGTATTATAGTTGTATTTTGGTGCACAGTTACAACTACTCTGAAATGTGTCATGTCTGCTGCTGCAAAGTTTTGAATCTCAATAGCAAACTGGTGTGGGGCCTATTGCTGTTTTGCGGTCTTAACAATACCCCCTTTAAAAAAGACTTGCCCGCCTCCAAACCCCGTGTTTTCATAAATGTTCACCCATTAAAGTAGACAGAGAATCATTTATTCACAGTGTGTTGTGGGCTGCTCTTTGCTCTCAGCTGCGTTGCTGTTAGCAAAGATGCCTGAAATCGTTTTCGCTGCTGTTTTGCAATTTAGCATGCGGAAGGATGATTTTCCTTAGAGGTTTTTCCCCAAGTAAAGAGAAGTCTGACTGTTAATCCTTTTTCAAATGGTTCGCATGCGTGCCTGCGTGCCTTATTTATATTAAATGACTACATAAGATAAGTCCATCAGGTCCCCCTCTTCGCGCCCCCAGAGAGTGCTTGTTAAACACCCTGAACGTGGTGCGTAGCAGTGAACAGTGGTAGTCTAAAGTGGCCCCTGAATACTCCAGGCTTCACAGACTTGCATCCAGACGTCTAAATTCATGTTTTGTCTGCGGCTACGGAAATCACTTCTTTCTTTCTTTCTCATTCATCTGCACGAAAATTGATGTCTTTGTTCAATTGGCTTAATTTAACTTAACTATCTGAACTATTTCACGACTATGAGAACGGGGCCTGACTTGGGCCGACCCGGGTGACAATGGGCCAGGCCATGTCTGTGGGCCTGCGATGAACTAGAGCAGAGCATAGGAAGAGGAAGAGGAAGAGGATAAGAGGAAGCTGATTGAGTGCCAGGCCGTGCCAGGCCAGGAACAGAGCTGTAGTCATAAATATTATCACCGTTTCATCTGTTTGTTTGCAAAGTTTGATAGGACATGTCCAAAAGTGCAAACAACAGATTTATGACACAATTCCTTTGGATCATTTACATTGTTAAACTAGAGAATGTTGTTTCCAGGCAACAAGCTCAGAGTCCCCTGTTTCCATGTGATTGTGCAGGTTAAGAACAGGCACAGTGTGCTAATGATAGCCAACCATATTAATTGAGCTGGTGCAGTCGGTCCTAACTCCAGGCACTGCGGGAGTAGCTGAGCCCATCATTAGGATCAACTTAACTTATGACCAGCTGGTGCACTCGGCTCCTCGCTGCTGCCGCTGCTGCTACAACATCATTCTACCTCAATGCATATCACATGGGTATTATCAGTAAATTAAAAGAAAAGAAAAAAACATTAAGGATTATTTGGCCCGTAGGCTTTATTATACAGGACAGCCCAGCGTGAAATGGGGATGAGAGAAGGGAGGACATGTAGCCGGAGGTGGGACTGAAACTACACTGCAGCAGGCTACCTATGAAGCCTGGCATACGTGCAGCCACCTAACCCACTCGGCCACCGGAAGCACTCACTCAAACTCAAACTAGACAAGTACTGACTGCTGCCCCTGCGACCCGGCCCTGGATAAGCGGAAGAAAATGGATGGATGGAAAACGTACTTGTCTCATCAAAATTTAGCGACCTGTTTTAAGACCATTCGTCTGCTTCAGTTCACGCCATCACAGGAAAGAATCTCTCAGAATCACTTTAGTTTGGTTTTGCTCCTTTCTTTTGAACTGGTTGTGGATTCTTGTCTGCCATTGTATCATACTTAGCTGATGCTACAGTGTGAAGATCTGCGGCGCTTGAATAAGCAGTAAAGTGTAAGGTCACCTTTCTAAGGTGCCTATGTAAATGACGTACTCAAAGCACGAAGTCTGTCAGTTACGCTAGGAATGTTGTGAGTTTGATTGACGAGCCAACGCCCAATAGGTAACAAAGTAGCCTCATTTTCTACTGATGAAAGTTATACTGACACCACCACGTCCACACTTTATGTCTGTTTATACTTTTTTTCTTAGTTTACCATAAGTACAAGCCTGTTGTGCATCTATTTGGCTATTTTTAACAGATATTGACAAATAAAAATAAATGAAAATCCTCCATACAATCTTTAATAGTTCCTCTTCAACTGTATCCCTGACATTATTAGCTGGGTGGAGATGAGATGTTTTGTTTCAGTACAAAGAAACACGTTTTCTCTTTATGTCTCATGTTTATAGGCCCTCAGATATAACCACTGGCTTATTTCTCACAAAACAGTAGGTTATTTCTATAAAAGGTGAAGGTTATTCCCCATGTACTTGTTATACTCCTGAAGAAAGGGCTGTTTTAAAGTTTTAGAATATAATTACCTTTATCTGTCTGTTCCAAGATAAGATTCATTTTCAACATATTTAAAATTAAAGGTTAATTATATAGTATAAGAATAGTCTCCACCGTGTACTCACTTATGAGAGCACATTGAGTTTCTGGCCATGTTTAACATGTTGAATATATAAAATGAATAGATTGAAGACCTGTCACTTTCCAGCTCATGTTCTGCAACACTCACAAAGTCAAACACCTCTATATTTGACATTCTTGACCATCACTGTCTTCAACTTTTCACAGAGCTGTGAGTAATTTGTGTGCTTTACTTTTCATTCTCTTGACTTTGGAACATGACTGAAGCATTTGGACAGATCTTCTGTTTCATCTCTGTATTTTCAAATACAAGTATCACAGGTGTGAGAACACCTTCTGTTGTGGGGGAGGGACCCTGAGGACGGAGCACTTGGGGCTATACTTAAACTTCTCTCTCAAAAGTTTAATTCCGCTGCAGAATAAATGACAAGCACGACAGCGCATACAAATTACTCCTCACTCAAGTCTCTCCTCTGCTCATTCTTTTTCTGGATAAAGTTTGTAAAACCGGCACCACAATTGGGAGTTTCTCAGGTGCTCCTCTGTCCCAGCTTGGGACTTGTTCATCTTTTAGTTTCTTTTGAATGTTTGCGATAACGAAAGACACGATTACGTCCCTCCCCTTCCCCCTCCTTCGAGTTTCCATAGAATTGAAATGAGAAAGCCGCAGTGGAGCAGAAATCTTGCTGGGGCTCAGGTGATGCCAGTGTCGGGAGAATTGGACCGAATATCTGAGTGTGTCTGAACTTTCCTTTGTGCGATCTCGCCAAGTGGACTAATGCGTTCTGTTGAGTTCTGGCTCCATCTGGGCTCCATGGAGACACACAAGCAGCAGCAGCGCCCCAGGTCCAACACACGCACGCAGGCGCATGCACACACACACACACACACACACACCTATACTACCTATACTTGCATATCTGTCCATGCTTTTTTCTGTTTTGCTTCTTTGTCTTTGGCACTGTCTGTCATGCGCTTGCCTCAGGCCGACACATAACAACAGATGGACTAAAGTGAAAGCCTCTCGTCGCTGCACACTGGCGCAGACACGCGTACAGTGCTATGGGCCAGTCAGCTGTCCGCCTGCTGCTGCCCCGCTCCACATCCGCACAACTTGTCAGACTCATGCTCAGCTTTTCTTTAAAAGCATGTACAATAATCAAGGGATTGTCAATGAAAAATATAGAAAGAAAATGCTTTTCAACTCATCAATTAATTCTTCTAACAATGTCTACACTAGTTAAGTAAACTAAAATGATTAGTTCCTCATTTGCCTGGATGAAGTCTCTTATCTGCAAATGGAAGCGCGTCAGTCCTAGGCCATCTGCTGTCCCTCCGTGGGAGGAGGAGCTCTCTGTCACTGTGGTTCTCCCAGTGGTTTCTGCTTTTTCCCATGGGTTTATTTGTAGTTTTTCTTTGCAGAGAAGGGCCTAAAGACAGGGGATGCTCTGGGACATCCATTTGCTTAATTCCTGTGCACTTGAAGTTGTGTTTTTAATCCATTGAAAATTAATGATGTCGTAGCAACTCAACAACATTCTCGGTTTATGGCTTCATAGAACTTTACAACGTAGTGTTTTGCGGAAATTTACATTACATTGTTAAGAATGGACCTGCGAGAAAAGAGATCAACAGGAAGCACTTGATTCTGACTGCACAGTGTTTTAATTTCTCTATATGATTTCAAAAGAGATCCTTTATCTTATTAGCTTAACTTCATTGTCTTCATCAATAGCCCCACACGGTCAAATTATTTGCCTTTTGCATGCAGTAATTCCCCTGCAAAATGATGAAAAACATGCAAATTAGCCAAGTTAACTATTGAAAGTGAAATCACATTATTAGCTTATCTTCAAAATGCTCCTTGGATAAAAAATATGGCCTTGTCCTATAGGCTAGTGTGCTATTCATGTATCAATGTTCTTTTCCAGTTGAGGTCCTCCATTCACTGACTGTCATTTATGTCCAGCGGAGCGCTTTCTCTTAGTCTTTTTGTGCTGTTTAACTGTGAGCTTCCTGTTCCACTGGCCAGTTTTGTGCCGCTAGCCACAGAGCAGTGGACTGAAAATGAATGGAGATCTTATCACTGTTATCTAGTCTGAAAGTATTTTAGCTACCATTTTGCTCCGTGACCTCCGCAGTGGAAGGTAATTTGGGGGTCTAGAATGGGGTTGGGAGGGCGCAATGAATGAGCAGTGGGTCTCTTTAGGACACTGCTTGTGTTTCAACGCTCTTTGGGAAATAGCCAGAGGTGAGGAATTTCTATCCTGCAGCAACTAAAGCAGGAGTCTGGCGTGACACAGGCCTAGGAGGGAGTTTAAAGGGATTATTACCAAAGAGCTAGAGGATGACAGCAGCCTGCGTCTCTGATGGCCATGTGATAGTGAAGCAGATCACAAGAGGCAACCGACCAGAGAACATCTCCATCACCGTTTTCAAGCTACTCAGGCAGAACTAAAAGCCAATCCACCTGAATCGCTTCTCTCTCTGAAGACAAGAAACATAATGTGGAAGTAACTATATTTCAATTAAGTACAGTCACCTTTATTGCTGCGTAGTCTTTTTCCATTTACATTTAAAGTGTAACGCATTATGTAAACTCTGCTTTTATTTGTTGTTCAGCTTCTTTTTTTTAATAAGGCATGTTGTATAAACATCCTCCATATATTATAATCCCCCTAGAAGTAAAATGTTCTTTATGTCAAGCAGCAAAATAATATATTTAAAAGGTTTAGCTGGTCACATGAGAATGGTCTGGCAAATATTTGGCAAGTGTTTATTCCATTTGCTCCAAGTTGTTGTTTTCCTCAGTGTGAATGTGAACAACCATGACAATTGTGAAATCCTATGTGTTTTCTCAAAAATGTAAACGCTGCATTTTGACCGTAGACCTCATTGCATTTAAAGGTGCACTATGTAACTTCTGTAGTGGAGGATCGGCCACCAGCTTGTCTCCATGTTGTTGCATATTTCTTTTCTTTCCTTTTTAGAACATAAAAAATCAAAAACAGGACCAGAGAGAACACAGGATCCAACAGGAAAGAAGGGTTAAAACATAGTAAATACAAAATAAAAGTCCCATTTTGTCCATTGTCTGTCAAATGTGTCTGTTTTAATATTTCATTTAGGTGTTTTTATTGTCAATAACATCTAGTGTGGATACGTGTAACATCCCAGGCAAAGCGATCACATCTTCACTGAGATGAGCGGGTGGCAGTGTGCCTTTAACTGTCAAAACACAGTTATCAAGGTCAGTTTTACTTTGACAAGAAAATTCATTTTACAGTTTAATACTCCCAGCTCAGCCATCCCATCCAACAACAGCAGAGTTCTCATACAGACCATACATAGCCTAATTACTGCTTTTGGTTCCCACTGAGACCGGTAACGGGCATAAACGTTCCAGTTATTAACACCACCAGCTGTCACTGTCCCATCACAGCCACACCTCACACTGCTGCCCTCACCAACATGAGGGAAATCATTCAACTGTAATGTCTTTCATTCGGAAACGCTCAAAGATTTGAAGAGACAAATCTTTCCCAATGGATACTTCCAATTAAGTCCAAATTAAACCCAGCCGCATTGTTAAAAAGGTGTCCTTATTCATGGCCTATAACTATTTTCTATTGTAGATTAAATACTGCAGTCTCCAGTGAGTCATAAATGCTGTGACCGCCTATAAAACTTTTGAAAATGCATGGAAGTTGGTTCAAATTTTTCCATATTACAATAAAATAAATATACATCAGAATTACTAGATTATTAGCTGTGAATATGAGCAGTGTTAGCAGTGATTTTAATGTATGTCATATAATTCTGTTTTAGTTCCAGTTTTAGTCTACGGAAATGTCAAGCTGATTCAGTCAACCAAATCCATAATAGTTTTACTCCACCGGAAATTGTATTGTAATTATGAAAAGGATATTGCATTACTTTCTGAGACATGTCACAGGATTGTTCCTTGAATGTTGAGTTTGTGTACACAGTCTGGTTTGGGGTGTGAAAAGTGTTTGGAAAAAAGTTTGGAAATAGTCTCAACTTTCCTTTTTCTTTCTTTTCTTTTTTTTCCATATTGTACAAAAGTGTCCGCACAGCAGTGGGCCGTCCTTTGCAAAAACACTGCTCCGACGCAGAGCTCTCTGGGCTTTGGGTGCAGCAAGACATTTCTGTTTTTCTTTTTTCTTTTAGATAAAAATTACATTGAAATATTTCAGTTGTTGATTTATTTAATAGTATTTTCAGATTTATGCAATAATTAACTTCTCTAGAGACCACTGAAGAAATTAAAGGCTTGTTCTATCTCTGACCGCCTCAGAGTTACAGAGTACAGCTCACAAAGACAGTAAAGAGAGTAAATGTCTCTAATAGGTGCTTTGAAAGACAAAGAAAAGACGGGATGTGACACTCAGGCTGCTATTTTTATGTCAATTCCAGGTGAAGAGCGAAGTCATCATGTAGCGTAAGTCATATACAGGCGTTTGTGCAGTTATTTATGTAGTGTTTGTGCTGAAGAGCGTATGGGCAGGTGTACTGTAGCATGCACAGTGTGACTGAGGTACACCTGAGGGATGTGGTGATCAATGCTCAAATCGACTGGTCTTTGAGCTGATCCTCCGTCTCTGTGCTGTAATGAGGCTGCATGGGGTTTCAAAGTTTTTAAACACTTTAATGGATGTCTTCTCAGCTGTGACGGGAGCCGGCTCCACACACCAGCAGCTATTGAACCAGTCAGCCTGTATCGGATCTTTTATGAACTATAAGATATGGGCTTGAGTGTGTGATCTGATTTTATATATCATTTACAATATTTTACAAACTCCACAAGTCTTTAAAAATGTATTTAAAATGCATAATAAACAAAAGATGTTGAACATTCTAAATCCCAGTGACTACAGAAGATGACGATCTTGAAGCACATTTTATTAGATGTGGATTTCTTCTGTTTTTCTCTGAAGCCCTCATAATTTCACAGTCCCTGGTCTAGAGCGTCTCCATGGTCATGTTGTTCACTGGAGCTGAACTGGCGGCTGAAGCACAACTCCAGGTCCTTAAACATGTTGCCATGGTGACCATACTAATACCTGTGGGCAGGGGAGAGAGGGGCGGCTGGGCGGACTTGGCAGTATGTTGACTCTAACGCATGCATGGCAGGCAGGCTGAGCACACATAGAGAGTTATAAATGGAGGACTGTGATAGTTAGTCCTTCAGCCTTTGAGAGGTATATTTTCAGTAGATTCAAGAAAATGCAATTTTTTATGAGAGGATCATAGTTTCAGTAGTGTTTTATTTTATTTGATCAGTGAATCGCCAGTTTGAGTCAGTGCAGAATTCGCATAAAATGTCCAGAAGCTTTTGAACAAGTCAACAAACAACATGCAATCAAAAGCTTTTATTTTGAAAGATATATTCAAAGTTAAATATTTATTATCATCCTTATTATTATTACAGTGCATGTTAATCAACATACATGATACACATGCTGTAAACACACTGTTGTCCCACACACACTCTCACAAACACCAGTGTGGACACTGGAGGCAGGGTTAGTGAAGTGTCTTGCCCAAGGGACTGTTGCCTCACTGTGGCATCTGGCATTCTAGTGGTCTCCCGTCCAAGTACTAACCAGGCCCATCCAAGCTTAGCTTCCCAGAGCTTCAGGGGTGTCCACACTTTTTCACCAAGGGCCGCATGTTGAAACTAATATGGAGCAGAGGGCCACAAACAACCCAACAATGTCGAATTTGTCGAGTGACAAAGTGAACAATGCAATTTTGTATTTGACATAGTTTTGATGAGCCTCCACGCTATTAATAAGACTTATAATATATATATAACATCAAAACTCTTGAATTGTTCCAATTTTACAGTAAATGTATTACTTTTTGTTATTTAGAGTTAGCAGGAAGCCAGAGGGCCAAAAAATTGCCCGGGGGCCGCAGTTGGGACGTGCCTGGCTTAAGAGATCATACATTGACAAGTTGGAATGGCCACAATGGATGTGACACATGAGTTTATATGACCAGCTATGGCCTTATGAACATTCATGAAAACAATATTTGACTGCTCGTAAACCTGAGCAAACAGATCAGTGAAACGAACTGTGAACTGACTTCAATATTGGATGTTTTTTGTTAAATATTGTGTAATTTTTAGATTTAAAAATATTATATTTTTTTATATTATGGCTATTTAAATAATTGAAATAAATTAAGTTTCAACTTAACGACTAGCATGTTCGGCAAATGACTCAAATCGGGGAGGGACAGTATCCATGGGTTTTAGGATGACAAAATAATATTATGGGGGAAATGTCTGCATAAATTCTGATTCCATGGATACAGCATTTATATTTCCATTATCCATTATATTAGTTCTTAAATGTTGCTTTCTATAATACTATAATAAGAGTGTTAAAATTCTTGAAAGTGTTGCTTGTGTGATTAGTGGTGGTGCATAGATGCACCACTAATCACACAAGTAATGTGTGATGTCCTCCCTGCTCTCACCCCCATGTCATGCCACACTGTCCTGTATAAAGTACATGGGCAAATAAATAATTTAAACTTGTTTTTAAATTCTACTTGTAAAAGCATTTTAGTGCCCATAAAGTGCAGTAATGTAGTATTGAAACTAGATCCTTTTGAAGACTGAATAGTTTTGGCCTTGATTTATACCAGAACTCATGTAAAACCGCTTGGTAATTTAAAAAAGAAACTTTATCGTTTACTTGAACTCTGTATGGAGCCATGTCCTCAGTATCAAAATCGAGTTTGAAAGGACAATATTGTGACAACACTGGTCCAAACTCCCTTTGCACTTTCTCAATGCATTCCTATCATCCGGATTCTTCCCTGCGGATTTTTCTTGTCTTTTTTCACATACACAAAACAGTAATTAAAATTAAATTAAGCAATAACTACTCATGACTACTTAGTTTTAGGTCTGGTTCTCCTCCATCTTTATCTTCACACAGCTGTAAGTCCTCATATAGACACGTCCTACACACAGGATTCAGTATAGAGTTCAATGGCCTATCATCGACTCACTGACCCAGCATCTGTTACCACGGCAACAACATCCCACTCGCTCCGCATTCATCTCCTCCCACATATTCCTCAATTCAAATTTTCTTTATTGGTCCCAATCTTATTCCTTCAGCAGCAAGTTGGCTTTTCAAGTTAATTGTCTTTCTCATTGCTCTTGATACTTACTTAATTATGAGGTTTGTAGAAGATGATAAGTGATGAAATGTTTCAGAAAAGGTCTAATTAAGCGGCCTTTCTGCTCACTTTGCAGTTCGGTTACAGCTGCCACAGAAAGGACTAGAAAATCAGTTGTTTATTGTTATATATGTCACAAAGAGTAATTTCTTTGTAGCAGGAATAACAAATCTGATTAACATTGTTTCATTTCTGCCAACTTTGAAGCTCAGTTAATGTGTGTTGAAAAGGGTGTTAAAGATATCAGATAAGCAGGTATATTTGGTTTACAAAACTTTACACAAATATACAAAATGGTGTAGTCATATTTTTTAGCTTTGTCATGAGCGCGTTCATGGTTTAGTTGGTTGTTTTGTCTTTGGACGATCATTTCTAGGTCACAATTCACATTCTGGAGTTTGAGTTTTGATGGAGAAACCCAAACATCATCTTTTGAACGGAAGCAAGTCCTCAAAATAGCAAATGTAACAGGAAGTGAAGACCCATGAATGTAACTCTATGAGAGATTGACCATTTTTGAATAAAATGTCCAAAGTTATGATCCACAAATGTTGAACTTTATTCTTAATCTTATGGCTTTATGTCTTTTCAATCAACAAAATCATGTCTTTGGGGATGAATAATGGCCCCACTTTCTAGCTACAGTGAAAAAAGAATATCCCCATTGCTTAAGGTTATTTTTTTAATCCCACGTGTGTTGTGTAGTATAGTATTTTAGTATCTGTAAGTCAAATAATTATGCAACGTTTGAATAGAGGATTTGGGTCTGTGCACACACCACTGCACAGGGCCAGTGTGCTGTCTTTTAAAAGCACTCATTCTACAGTATGTCAGTATTACAAATGATCCTTAAATCCCCTTATCAGGCATTTTGGGTTATTTCCCCGTTTGCTGGTGCCCCGTGTGGCCGGCCATTAACTCCCATTTCGTGACTAAATGGACAAATCGGGACATGTGTCAGTGACCAAATTGGGACATGGACTTGGAAACGTGAATGGGTTCAGTAACACCGGAGCGCGAGAAAAATTAGGAATTTAATCGTCTCATTAAAAGTTGGACGTTTTGAAGTAAAACAGGGTCATTACATAGACGCGCATATACACAGTGTACTTTATCTGCTGCACTCTCGCATCCCATTCCTTCCATTGTATTCAAACTCTGGCCTATTTCCTGAAGCTCCGTTGAATATAACAGATTACAACATCATAATAGGCAAATGTTTGGGGCTTGACCTGAGGTGTGCATCAAGGCGTAGTGGCGAGTGGGCCTTTTTGAGCTTCTCACGTGTGTTGGTAAAATGACAGAACTGGTTCATCCCGCAGCTATACTCGTGCACGCGGCCGGACATCGCTTCATCCCTGCGCTGACATCTTCATAATGAGCCACATTATTAGCCCCAAGGATGGACACACAATGGAGGATTAGTTTAATAAATGGATTAAATAACACTTAATCTCTGAATTAAACGTCACAGATGACACTTGTGAGCTCCAGTCTTTTGGACGGACAGACAAACAGAGCTTTTTGGTCTGTTAAGCTGTACGAAACAAAGACAAATTATGTTTCGAAACGATGTACAAGCCGGTGGGAAACTTGGAATGAGTGCAAAAAACGATGATGGGTGATTGAATAATTTAAATCAGAATATCATAGTGAGACCAGCCCTGTTTAAGAATAGTAAGTGTAGCATTAAACAAAAGTCAAGAAGCAGATCTGGAGGTAACAGAGAATGTTGTTGAGGTTTGGTAGTGAGTCTATCAGACTGTTACATCCTAAATCTTTTGTTCCAGCATTACAAAGTGATAAGATCCCATTACAATAGTAAATCCTTTCTTTGTGTATTGTTTGCAGCGCTTGCATTATGTTAATATTGTCACATACTCTGCCATCTATATTGCCCTGGAGATGTTCAGTTTGACACTATTTCAATGCATCAGCTTTTAAACTAAAACAATAAAAAGCTCTAAAACTATAGAAGGAAAACGATCTTGAGGATTTGTAACAACCAAAAGTCTAATGCTTAAATGAATGGCCAGTGTGTGTGTGTGTGTGTGTGTGTGTGTGTGTGTGTGTGTGTGTGCGTGCGTGCGTGTGTGTCTAATCCTATAAACCAAGCTAATTAATCTTCCATATATGTTCTGTCTGTCTGTGCTGCATTAGTGTTTGAAGTGCATAATTTATTACTTCAGAGAATATTTCATTAGACTATAAAGAGCAATAAATCCTTTATGGTTGTTTTAATAACGCTGGGTTTGTCTCTCTTTTTCAAATTAACCATCCCCAGCTAATTATTTAAGTCAAGTGCGTAATGTTGGGCAGGCTCTAATATGAATCTGTTTTATGTATTCAGTCACTTCACGCAAAAAGCTGTTTTTATCTTCGGATAAGTCATTTACAACACTCTGTATAATGGAGACACAAGGCGTGCGTTCTGTTACTGTCCACACAATCTTGGTCCTCATGAAATTATAATCTATTGTGATGCATAGTGATTCCATAATGGTGTTTTCATTGAGACAAAAAGGTTTTTCCTGATCTGTTTAGTGGATTAAAAATGTCAAATCGGTGACATATCCACATTGGCCCATAGCTTTATAGAACTTGTTCAAACTTGGCAGGACTTGACTTAAAAGGTTTATCAGAGGTCTTTAAAGTGTCACCTCTTCCTCATTACGATCTCTCCCAGCTATGATCTTTTGGCTTTGCCCTGCAAGCTCCATGCCCCGCTGCGACGATCAGACGGCCACAATCCAGCAGGTCGACAACTAAGGCTGGGTCATCTCGAGCATCAAGCGCTGAGAAGGGAACAAGAAGAAACAGATGGTCAGAGAGGCCGCCGTTTTGTGTGACAAAATGTAAAGAGATTTGAACATACGGAGGCGTAGAACGAAGCAGAGAGGAAGAAGGCAGGTAGAGGAGAACAGAGAATGAGCACATGAAGGCAGCAGATGGAAAAAACAGGACAGGCAGCAAAATGAAGATGTTATATAAATGCCCCATCTGCTGGCTAATGGCACTCGCGTCTCATCATCTATCTCCTCAAGAGCCCTGTTTGCACTTGCCATTAAAATGTACGCTAAGACAAGTGGACACCACATTACGACCTGCACCTGTGCGACTACTCCCATCCAAACATGAATGGGTGCAATTGGGGCCATCTTATAACAACGCCAGGCAGATGTGTTTGTCACGCTCCAGCAAAGAAATGAAATAAATGTGCTGTTGCATTTGTCTGTGTAAAGTCACTCCTCCTGCAAATGAGTCTAAATGGATTGTCATAGAGTGCTGCAGTGGATACTAAGCACATCATTCATTTGTCACTTTTAGAATAAAACTTGTGTTTTTTAAATATTATTATTTCTATACAAGATAACCTGATCATCTGTTTGTTTACTACATTACTACGTTCCAAGGATGTGGACATTTTCTGAACATATTATTGTAGTTATACTTAGAATAACATTTATTTGTTGGGACACAAGATGTTATGAATGTATGACATCTACTGTGCCAATACAACATTTTCCACTGTGTCCTCACTGTAATCTCATTCATTCAAACATTGTGTTGTACAGTTAAACCTAATGGGATAAAGCCAATAATTAATCTATTCCAAACAAATAATGAGCCACATAAATATAGTAGTTGAGTGGCCGGTACCTATGTTTTATAGCAAGAAGGTTGTGGGTTCCACTCCCGGGTCTTTCTGTGTTTGTCACAGAGTTTGGTAAATCTGGGCTGGTGCTGTCACTGCTTTGATGTAAATGAGATGACAATGACATTTCTGGTACGGCGTGACCATGGTAACAGCTCAGGAAAAATAATGGAGAGGTTAATTTTACTGTGAATGTGAAAGCAGACAATTATTTGACAGCTGTCCACCAGTGATAAAGCATATCAAAACATCTGCGCCCCCCCCCCACGCTCGGTGGGAAGACAGCAGTTAACTCTAAGTGACGCCGTGGGTTCCCTAAATGTGCTTCCTGCCTATGCCATAATGGGAGTCAGTGGTTGAACAACAGCTTGGCTGGTGAATTGGATTTTCGTTATCAATTGTACGCAAGGAATTGTTATCCATGTTTAGATTGGTTTCAGAACCCTAAAAACCAATGCAAAACTTGAAAATAATGAATCTTAAACACAATCTTGCTCCACTTCAATACTTCCTGTGATATTAAAGCTTTATAGACTCTCCTTGACTGTAAAATGATATTCAGTTTATATAACTTTTGGGAAATCCAGTTCATTGATTGTACTTGTCTGTCAGCCTGCAATCTGACAAACACAGCCCTTTGGCTATGATCCATACACCTGTGTATCTCTTCAAGGGCATGGCGATAGTGCTGGGAATGTTAAACTCTATAATAGAAACACATTGTGATCAAGAATTCAGGGAAATTATAAATAAGATTATCTTTTCATGGATTGTAATCAAGTTAGTAAAAGGCCTATTAGGAAGCAAGGGATTATTTCTTTCCTCAAACTCAAGATTTAGAGACAAGAAAAAATGGGTAAGCGCAAAGAGGAGCAAGTTAGAAGAAGATCAGAACAGCTTCAAACTGTTCAGTGTCACTTATCTAATCTCAGATACAAACTCTTACAATACGATAATGTTGATTTAAATAGATAAGTGCGTCAAAATGTATTGCGTACATGGGCAGGCAGAAAAACAGGACAAAAGTGTGAATTGTCAAAATATCTAGACCGAACGTGCACTACCTGCACAAGAAGCAACAAACACACTGATAATGAGTTGCTGTGGAGCTGAGCCTCTTGAACTGCTCCTGATTGCAGATTGCAGCCTGCAGCCTGCAGCCAGGTGTAAAGAGCAGAGAATGCCACGCCCAGGTGGGAGGGAGCAAACGGACATATAAGGGGAGGGGGAGACAGGGGAGGGACCGAATCAGGAGGCAAGACTGCAGACTGTGATCTATTCCCATCTGGGCTCCGCCATCATAGATCTATTGTATTATTGAGGGCTGCTCTACCCCAAGAGAAAATAAGTTCTACACAGACTAAAAAGCCGTTTTCTGGCCGCCCAGGAAATCAGTGCATCGTTGACTTGTTGGTCACATGAACATTGTACATTTTACACAAATCAATCTACTTTATAGCATGTTTTAGCAGCAGGACTTTTCCCTCGTTCTCCATTTAAACCAATGGAGTTCCTGCTGGACCTGAAGTGAGAGTACAACGGAAGTGTCGATACATGGGATACATGGGAAAAGAGGGAACAGTGGGAAAAGAGGGCGGGTGGAATAAGGTGAATAAAGACCCAGATCATGAGTTTGGTGAGGACTACTAGAGTGGCCATGGAAACCAACCCAGACATGGGGAAAAACAGGCAAACCCCACCCACAAAAGCCTCACACTGACAAACATGGTTAAATGAGGACTGGATTAATGTAGGACACATCACAAAGTTCAATCATTACCAAACCTACTAAAGTCCTCCTTATGATAAGATAAGATATAACTTTATTAATCCCGGAGAAAATTCTTGTGTCAGTTGTACTCATTGAGTACTTTCATAAAATTGTTAAAAGAAAATTTAAATATAAAGTGCTACTGCATCTTCTGGAAACTAATCTTTTCAAACAATGTCTTGAATTGACTAGATTTACTTTGGATTGTTTTGGCCTTATTATTCAGCCCATTTACAATTCACTGTGACCCACCCTGAGTATGGGCCCTGACCCAATCTGTGCTGGCAGTGGGTGAAATAATTCAAGCACATTTTGTTCTGTTGCTGGTGGATATTTTGCTCATTTTCCCATCACTTGACACTGTCTCTGAGTCTGCACTTGTGCTCATTAAATCCCTCTCTAACACTCTCTATGCCTAGTCCTTGTTAAATATTTTTACACCTCTTTTAATATTATAACTGCTGCTCACCTCTTTGGCAGTTTATGGAACCAAACTCCCCGCACTCCACAAAACACAATGCAAAAATCACACTTGGCTGCACTGGCTTGATAAAAATACAGATTTATACCCAATTAGTTTTAGCCAGTATCCAATGCACATCATCTACAATGTGCGTGTGCTTGTTGTTGTCGGAGTAGAAACTGATGGCCTCATTATTTTCAAAGCCCGCCTTCATATCTGGGGGGGGGACTGGTATCATTATTCACTATTTACATTCATGAACCCTTTTCATTAGAAAGACCTCTCCTGCTATCCCACCCACTGCACCCAGTTTACACCCTCTGCTGTCCAGTCCCCTCAGATAATACTAATAATGTGCATCCAGCTTGTTTATTCAAAGCAGCCCTTTTCCTTTTAATGAACTGCTTCCCATTTACTTTTGTTTTAACAGGGGTTTCTTTGTGACTGTAGTCAATAGCAACTGTGAGGATGTTAAATTTTGAAGCTAAATCCTCAGCTTTCCCACTATCCTTGTAACTGTTGGATATGGAGCAGCCCTTATCTGAACAAGCATGAGATAATTGGTGGACAAGTTTGGGGCACTATGACAGACAGAGAGAGAGAGAGGGTGCGACGCAAACAACAGACAAGTATGGTGATGTCTTTGGCACAGCACGACGAGCCTCAAAGCAAAGTCAAACCAAACTGACGCATATTCTATCGCATTTGGCCAAGCAGAATTAAATACAACTGAAGATAAGATCTGCAATGTGCTCACAAGTTCCCAGTATCTTCAGAAACACAAATGGATTGATGTTTTCGTCTACGGAAATGCAAATATAACCTATACTTTTTGTGGTATAGAAAAAGGCACAGCATTTCATATCCATTTAAGAGTGACGTTTGTGATGTACGTGCTATATTATGTTCCATCACAGTTTACTCCATCCATAGTGTTAATATTGATCTTAGTGCTTCCATAACTCTAAATTGCCCTCAGGAGGGACATGAGCAAATGTGCGTTTGTCATTACTTATGATGTTTGATTTATTACACAGTCTCAGTTTGTAATGACACACATCTTTTGGCAGTAATTGTCTCTGCACACAGGATTTAAAGGTGTTGGACCTGTTGCCATCTTAAACGTATGAAAAACAGAACTAGTTCATTTTAATCTTGTTGCATGTATTGCTCAGTGAAATGTATTTTACGTATCCTTAAATAAGAACTAAGTCAGTTTAGCAATAGAGCTCTAACCCTGCTGCTCTCTTGAGAAAATACTGTCAGAGAACTGACCGATTTTTAAATATTGTCCAATAAATACATACATATATACATATGTATATATGTATGTATGTGTGTATACATATATACGTGTGTACATATATACGTGTATACATATATACGTGTATACATATATACATAACTATATATATATATACACACATATATATATACATATATACATTATATATATATATATATATATATATATATATATATATATATATATATATATATATATATATCCTTTAACCCTTTAACGTGAATGCCATGAAATCCTTTTTTTTTTTTTTTTTTTTTTTTAAGATTGCCCCTTGTGATGATACATCTCTTTTTTCTATTTTTTTAGGGCGTCCTATAATGTATAGAAATTACCAATGTTTTATGTTGTTGCATAAGTACAATGGTCTAAATTAACGATTAACACAAATGCGTCCACACATGACTGGTTCAGGAGAAAGCAATAACGAGGAACAGTATTTGTGCCAGTTTCAGGTCATGAACATCACCTCCAGGGTTACTTTGCCGCAGTGTGAAATAATTTGTTTCATTTCCGCTTCCATTGAGTATAATGTCTCATTTGCATTTTCCTCCTTAGACCAAAGCCTTTCGTTTGCATTTCCCCCTAAAGTCAAACTCATCGCTGCTGCATTCCCTTTCAGCCGACCAATCCGTTCTGCTGTCTGGTCCACGCTCATGTGAACGATGAGCTGTCAGCCAATAGCAGTCTGCCTAGGAGCGGGCGCTGAGATGTCATTGGACAGTGGTAATGGAAAGCGTGTTTGTCGGTTATTTGGACTTACGTTTCCATAGGAACCTCCATATTGAATGCATTGCCGGCTAAGCCATGCTCCACCTCCTGAGATTGTTCAACCATTATATGTATATATTGACAAATTAGCTTGTGCCGTTTAGAGCTCAGGGTAAAGCAGAGAATGGGGCAAAAGGGAATAACTGCTAAATGACCTCTAAAAGCCTCTAAAAGTATAAAACAAGGGGTTAATGGGGGGGTTATTGAACAAAAAAAGACTGTGATTACATTTTTTTTGCATTTTATAAACACCAAATTATTGAGAATAAATTAAAGCGGGAATGAGTTTGTATGTTTTTCATTATCTCATAGGTTGTGTCCAGATGTGCTCCCTAGCCCCTCACCCCTCATTCACTACTGCTCTATTTTTCAGACTATATAGTGCACTCTTCACAGACAGATTCAGACACTTCCTCCTCACCACCGGGTCACGTGGCTGGCGTGAAGGTGAAGAAAACGTCTGCCAAACTCAGAAATAATGCAATTGTAATAAATCTTGGTCCAATCCGTCTGACACATCGTTATGTTTTACCAGTTTTATTTAACATGGATCTCACGTTAAACATCCAACGCTCTGGATTAGTCGATTTTTGGCGCTGTTGGTCATCGTTTTACAGCTCAAGCTAAGGTTAGCGGCTAATGTTAGCCACTTGACTTGAGTGTTTAGTTCATAATCATGGGTCAACAGAGTGTTTAAACAACTCTCATTAAGTGCTTTCATTACGTCGTGTTGTGTCCAGTTAAAGACCAGTCGCTGTCCACTGTGGTTTTTCCAACTCTCGCAATGCATTGTGGTCTAGAATGACGAGTCTCGACCATCTCTGACCAACTTTTCCAGATGCATTGTAGGAAATGTTGAGTGTACAACATTTTCACCTGTTTGACATTCAGACAGCACTAAACATTTAGGGAGTAGTGTGGACATTCGGACGCAGCCATTAGTCATTACCAAGAATTTATCACAACCATAATTTGAATACTGGAAAGTTGTTTCAGGATGGCATTTTAAGATGTTTGTCATTTGCGGAAAACACTTATAATGCAACATCTAAATGACCGCTAATAGCAAAGTGTTGTGTATATAGTTATCAGCCTAATAAAGCTGCTAAAGATAAGGAAGAGGAGTTTAAGTTGTCAGTCAAGCTGTTCAGATAAAAATGGAAAAGCAAAAACACATCTGCAGTGAACTTAAATTCAAGTACAACTTCTGAACAGTTCAACTTTGCCCATAAATCACACTTTTCGTTTCTATTCGTCCCCCAAATATCTTCATAAATCCACACTGCTTTGCCTTTTGTGATAGCGCAGTCCCTGCTAGGTTGTAAAATGCTAAGCGTTGGTCAAATAGAGTCGTACCTTGACATTTTGCTTGAAGCCTGATTAAGTTCATGCTGACTGTGAGTGACAGCTGCCGAGGAGAGCTGTTTTAGAGGCGCCGCACTTTGATTACTTGACCTGTGGTACTTACAAAACAAAGGCTGGATTAATACTGACATTTGGCTCGTAAGACTAAACGTCAATCACTGAGGTTTTATAGAATTGTTTTGTCTTTTGTCACTTAAAAAGGAATTAACAGTGCCAATTTATTGATAAGAAGTGCAGCAGTAGAGTGTGAGAGGATGTTCTCTCTGCTGTAGACTATAGTGTAATACTGTTGCATAAAAGACTGGCGGCTGCTTGTATGTACTGTGTTTTATGTTTGCAGAGAAACAAAAGGTTTAAAGTGGCGCCTGGAGCGTTTTGTTCTTTCAGTTTTAAGAAACAAAATGGCTTATCAGAAAAGACTCCGACAACGTGTTTGTGTTTTCCAACCTTTGTGGGGTTTTTTTTTACAGCACGTGCAGTGAAGGTGATTAAACCGTGAATGCAGTAATTCCCTGTCCACTGTTGTACCACTGATAAAGATGTCTGCCTCTGAAATGCCACTTGGTAATTTCAATTTTAAATCAGGCTCTGAACTCGTTAACTCCGGGAAATAGCTCTTTTTCACAATAAAACAATCAGGTTTCATTCTCACTGTTCTTTTCATCTGCTCCTCTGCTCTAATCAGCGCTGCTCTTCTCAGTGATGACCTCTATTACCGACTGTACCGCGGTGTGTTCGGGTGTTTACAGAGCCGAGCACAGACAGAGCACCTGCCCCTTTGCTTTGTGCCCCTCGTAGTCAACATATATATTATTTGTGTTTAATATTTGCCCCGTGAAAACAGCAGAAATGTACACTGCTATTTCAAAAACTCAACTAAACTATCAGAGAATGCTGCCGCTGCGATGCTCCCTCTTTCCTCTGCCTCTCGCTCCTGTGCGTCTGCCTGTGTCGCAGCTTCCAGAGTCCACCTGTGCCCACGGTTGCCATAGACTCTTCTCCTTTGCAGAGCTCAAAGCCAAAACAGACACGTAGAAACTGTGCATTCACAACAAAGCAGGGGAAACAGCTGAGCATGGCAGTGCATTTACCAATGGCACGCTGATATCAGAACATAACAGACATTAGCCGCATAGCATAATGGCTGATTGTATTTATTATCTTTTTCTATCATGTTGAGTTCTGTTAAGAGTTGTCAACAAGTATGTGGTGCTATGAACATAGGAGGAGGAGGGAGATGGGAGGGGAGGAGGAGGAGGAGGAGGGATGAGGAGGAGGAGGGAGGGAGGGGAGGAGGGAGGAGGAGGAGGAGGAGGGAGGGAGGGGAGGAGGAGGAGAGAGGAGGGAGGAGGAGGAGGAAGAGGTGGAGGAGGAAGAGGTGGAGGAGGTGGAGGAGGTGGAGGAGGAGGAGGGAGGAGGAGGTGGAGGAGGACGAGGTTGAGGAGGTGGAGGAGGTGGAGGAGGAGGAGGGAGGAGGAGGAGGAGGTGGAGGAGGAGGAGGAGGGAGGGAGGGGAGGAGGAGGAGGAGAGGGAGGAGGAGAGGGAGAAGGAGGAAGAGGAGGAGGAGTAGGTGGAGGAAGAGAAGGAGGAGGAGGAGGAGGAGTAGGTGGAGAAAGAGGAGGTGGAAGAGGTGGAGGAAGAAGGAGGGGGAGGAAGAAGGAGGTGGAGGAAGAAGGAGGGGGAGGAAGAAGGAGGTGGAGGAAGAAGGAGGGGGAGGAAGAAGGAGGGAGAGGAAGAAGGAGGGGGAGGAAGAAGGAGGTGGAGGAAGAAGGAGGGGGAGGAAGAAGGAGGGAGAGGAAGAAGGAGGGGGAGGAAGAAGGAGGGGGAGGAAGAAGGAGGGGGAGGAAGAAGGAGGTGGAGGAAGAAGGAGGGGGAGGTCACTTGCCACGGCTGGATGACTAAAATGTGTTATCATTAATTATAATAATAGACTGGCGATATGTACAATACAAGACAGCACTTATACACGTGTTAAAACCACTGCACTTAAGTTGAGTTGACACGACTGTATCTACTGTCGCCCACTGACATCTTTATAGCTTATTGTATACCATATATTATTTATATATACTCTGAGTTATACATGGTGTCTTGGCAAGATATTGCTTTTAATTCCAATGAAGTAATTTCTCTGAATAGTGGATCAAATAAATACAATAAATAATACAAAAATGCTAAATTACAAATACCGTAATTGCACCGTTTAAAGTGTTTTGTTATATTATAGTTCATCAGCGATTATAATTTACATTTTATAATAATCTGTCGTTAATCTGAATACAGAATAGAACAGCTCTTCTCAGGATTCACTTGCACATGCTGCTGTGATGCAGTGTTACTAACTTGCTTTTAACACAACCATTATTCTTTTTCTTTTAATGGATTACTTTAATTTCTGGCCTGTATCAAAGCAACATCATTTAAGTCAGAATCTTAACTACGCATTGTCTTTTCTAATAAATGGTTATGTTCAGGTAAAGCGCTCTCACACTTTCTTGGCCTTTGCTTTTTCTCGGCTCACTCCTCCTCCAGCAGTGGTCATTTACATCAGAAACATATTTCCATGTTGCAGGATAAAAGGATTCTTTGGCAGGTTGTTTAAATGACTCATGGGTTTAATTTGAACCCAAAATGGGATGTGCTCACTTGCCAGCATCTATCCAGTCTGCCCGCTCCTCATTTAAAAAGCACAGTTCCAGCTGGATACGACCCATAGTGAGTGTGTTAATGAGACTCACGAGCTACAAAGTTATAATGTAATTCTGTTGTTTTTCCTGTCAGATTTGTTGGCCGTGCCCAAACATCCGTATGCTGCGATGGAGAACTGGGGCCTGAGCGTGTTTGTGGAGCAGAAGGTCTTACTCGACGCTGAGGTGTCTTCATCGTCCTATCAGATGGAGCTGACCATGGTGGTGGTCCACGAGATCTGTCATCAGGTACTGGTACACACATCCACCATGAAGAATACTTCACAGACAGACTTACATCTGAACCATCCAAATCAAGTTCTCAATCCCTTCTTCACTTTAAAACATCATTTTATTTTATTCAAGGCCTTTTTTTTTAACTTTTCACAACACAATAGAAGAGAATATTATAATGTTAAGTGTTATATTTTTGTTCATCGTGTATCTCTAGGAGTGGCTCATCAGGCAAATGGGATCAAATGAAATAGAAAAACATTTTAGTTGGACCTTTTTCTGAAAATATGCTGCCATCTTTGACTCCTGACATCAGTGATACTGTGTTTGACTCTGATAATTGACTGTGGTCTCTTCATCTTTTACCCCCTTAATAACCGATATGAAGCTGTTTCTCAAGAGTTCACAAAACAGCTATGACTTGACCTCATGTACTGCTTTTACAATCATCAACTTTAGTCAGTTAACAGGAGAAAAACCATGACCACACAGGATTGCCAGAAATAATTGATCCCTAGTGTTTTAACAATTTCAATCTGAAATCATGTTCAAGCCTAATCTAAATTAAGATAATTAGTTTTGCAGTTAAATATGCAAAGACGCTTACATCTTTGGGGATAAAGAGTAGGACATTTTTCATCATTCATTAATAACTTGTGCATACAATGTTTGCACCTGCTTTGTCTCACTGAGAGTGAAGGTGCACTATGTAAATCTGTAAAAATGTGAATGTATTTCCCTAAAATGTCAAACACTATTGCATTATACTTCTATATAATCCTACTGTAGGACATTATATATCTATATATTCTACTCCATCAATCTATCTTGACCTTGTGGCGTCTCCTGCTAGATTTAAAGCTGTATTGATATAAAGTAATATGATATGGGAACATTTCAGGCAACACAGTAACATCTCCATGGAGACAAGCAGGAGATTCAGAATCTCTTTTGCAAGAAAGATCTGGCAAAGGCATCCGCCAACACAATCAACACTGAGTGCATAGTGAACCTTTAATCAAGAAAATAGCCATTTATTGTTACTGCTTTTTGCCCTCTACTTTGACTAAACCTGTAAATGTCCTGACAAATGACCTGAAACTGTAAAAACAAATGCTAATCCTCCCTCTGCAAACTGAGTGAATGTGATAGAAGTCAAAACAGCTTCAAGTGAAACGTCTGTGATGCGAGCATGTGCTGCAAATCCACTCAGCTGCAGAATCAGGCTAAGACGTGATCCTGTTTCTACCGTACCATGTTGAGCATGAGACAGGCCGACAAACACTATGCAGCACCAATACATGTAAAGGACTCTGTCAGTTCAGAGGTTTACGCCGCCACAAAGGACACGTAGAGCACACGGAGCTGCTCATTGAATAAGAAAATAGGCGCAAAATGCATTTGGGTCAATACACTAACAAGAAAAGTGTGTGTAAATGGATAAATAGAAGAGAATGCTAAAGCAAGAGTTGAAAAATTGCATCAATTTGAACCAGATTCAATTTGACCTTGTTTCGGTTTAGATTTGATTTTAGATTTGTTCTTTAGACACTATGGACACAATTGAAACAATTTGTCTAAAACTGGGTGTATTGGGATAAACTGCAATTGCATTCTACTTATTTGTACGAATTGAAGGAATATGCAGTGTTATTGGACATTGGTTGTACTGTTGTATGACCCTTGACCCATCTTCACCAAAAGAAGATAGGATTTGTCATCTCCTCTTACTCGCAATTATATTAATAACGCTTCATTTATGTAATCTAGCCAACAAAGTATAAGCAAATAAGTGTTCAATCCGGTGTAATCCCTCATTCGTCCAGGAGTGTTAATAGTTGAGGCGATGCTAAATGCTCTAAGGCTTCTCGTGAAGTTTCTGCCTCCTATTATCCAAAAAACTAGTGCTCATGAACTCATCTGCCTTGTGTAAATGAATTTGAAGATGTGCCCTTGCTCAGGATGTTCACGACCAAATCCCCATTGTTAATGAGAGAGAGAAAAAAATCCCAATATCCCTAAAAGGAATCAGAAAGAAGAAGAACAAAAAAAAGCCCAACATATTGTGCAAGCAGGTTATAACATTCATGAACATACCCACGGAAACATGCGCTTGATTATCAGTACAGTGTCGAACAGTGTGCTTTGGAGCCACGCTGGCATTTCAGAGGTTGGTATGTCAACACCATCTGCATAATGAGAGGCGGTCTACAGCTTTAACTTGGCAAATGAGCTGCCGCTGCTGTGGAAAAATGCATGCCTCTGGTTGGGATCATTATACAGATGAAACAGAGGATGTTCATTGTAAATATCTTTGTGCTATTGGCAAAAACATGGCGTCTCCGTTTCATCTCCTGCAGGACATGGCCTCAGACACTCACTCCTCTGTGGATCTAAGCTGTCTTCAGGCAAGCGCAGCTCCTCTGCCAAACGCCACTGAATAACAAGCTTCACAATGAGATGGCCTGTGCAAGACAAGCCGTGTTTTTGGGCTTGTTTTGGATTCCTACACTTTTTAAATTTTTTTTATCTCCTTCCATTTAGCTTTGAGATGAAAGGAAATTGATGAAGTCAGTTTATTTTTGTTCAAATTTGCACTCAATTACACCGTAAAGCTGTTTACCCGTCTCAGACACACTCCAGTACTTTTTTCTTTGTAGCTAAAGTGCAATATAAAGATTTCAATCCGTAGCTGTGCACTGAAACCATGCACAATTAAACAGACATGCATTTATTTTCTGTAATCTTCTCAAAAGTGTTGAAAAGTAATAAGGTTAGCTGTTTTGTTGTTGCCGTATTAAATTGATTGCCTCATTTTTCCACTTCAAAACTGTTTTTCATTCAGATTGTAGCATTTTGAGTTATTGTTCACACAAGGATGTAGACATACTAAAGCTTATCCATAGAACTTTGGCACTTTGTTGAGGCACAACATTGACACCAATGGATTCTCTGAAAAGTGATAAATGATTTGAACCATGTGGCGTCCTGAACTGTTACATAAGCAGGTTTGGACTCGTGTTGTTGTTCTCTGGGGAACAGATGGAGAGCATGTGGATTCAGCAGCAGACTACCTGATGTGCTCCCATCAGCTGACACAAACACTGATGGTTCCGCACGACAGACATTCACAACAAGCTCAGGACAAGCACATTCAAGAGAAGGCCCAACCTTGTTAACACATATTCTGAATCCAATACTGCCTTCCAGCACAGATGATAAATAAATGAATACAACTTTTAAAGGCACTTCAATAAACAGCACCAAACCAGGAGGGTGAGAAGTGCACATGCTGTTGATTATTGGAGCTGGAGAGAAGAGATTAGAGGAATAATCTCCAGAAAAGTCCAGCAGTGCCCATGTGTCACAATAACTGACTTAATGCACCAGATCAATAACAGCACCAGGAAATTAGGAAAGGTGTCCGATCCATAAAAAACTCAGTACTCTAGCTTTAGTTACTTTTATTGATCTATAATGTGCCTTTTATTTATAGTATATAGTTAAGACCAGATAAGACATTATATATAACGATATACTGGTAAACAAAATATATTTGGCTGTGTTTGAAAATGTGACATCTTGAACAAAAGTAAAAATATATAACACCGATATAATACATAATACATGTTCCTATTTTGTCTGTGTTCTGTTTATCTTCTCAAACTCAAAGTATGCATTGAAATGTTTTAAATATCTTGGGTTGTAGCGCATTACTTAAAATTAACACAGGTTGTAAATGTATTTGCTTCAAAATGGCAAAGCCTGTGGTAATTGGCCATGTTGCTTTTCAGGGTTTTGGAGAGCACAGGGAGTTCATGACAGCTCTTCCCTCGCACCTACCGGCAATTTAGTAAGCTACCAATTAACCCAATGTCCTCCGTGAGCATCTCTGTGATGTGGGAGCGTGCGCAGAAGCTGAACATAAAGTCTGTAGGCTGTTCTCACCGCAAGCCCCAAACCATTATCGTGAAACAGTGAAATAAAATGACGGCTGTTCTCTGTCTGCAGGTCAACTGGATTCAAAATACACCTCACCCAATCTGATGCTGTGGTACATCTTGTTCCCCTAAAATCCCCCCAAATTAGTTTCGCACTTAGTTTCGCACACAAACAGACACTGGGGGGAGACGAGTGTATCTGCCAGAAAAGCCTTTTAGTTTGTCCGTATCAGCTGTCGGTTAATTAAAAGAGACAAAGAAAACATTGGGATGAGATTCAGCTAAGCAGATTTGTGCTCTTCATCTGTTGATCTCTTGTGTTCACACATTAATTCGACCATATGCACGAGGACATTGGTGATGTGTGCTGAGGGCTGGCAGCGGAGCACGGCCGCCCGACACACATATGTTCACCAGAATATACACTGAGCTGCTTATTACCTCCAACAGCTCAGGAAAGTCTATAATCACCCTTGATTTTCTCCTGCTGCATCTCCACACAGTGACATTGTTTTAACATTAAGGGCTACACTGACTTGCATCGCTCCACAGGTGCTTACAAGCCTGCAAAACTGGAAAGTGACGCATCAGCAAGGGCACACGTATGGACACATATTATGCAAAATGTCCTTTTTTTGTAGCAGTGTTATAACATTGTTCCCTCATCAAAAACCTAACCTGGAGTTATATTTAGCTTCATAGTTTGATGAATCCTGTTTTAGAAAGTCCCTCGATCCCTGAGATCTTTTGCGCTGTCTATCAATCATCGCTAGACTCGTTCTGAGCATTCAGAAGCCATCAAATCACGATTAGTTCAAGCGCTGCATTAATGGCTGCATTAGCATGTTGGTGCAGGCAGTTGTTTATCTCACCTGCTGTATGTAATTCCCTCTGAGGATGAAGCCAAAGTAAAGGTACTCAAGAGTTTAAAGGCCAAATTGCACAATATTTGTATTGTCATTGGCCTCCATTGTATAATATTAGTCCTTTAAAGCATATCAAATCAAATACTGCTGTAAACGACTGTTAATGTTCCTTTCATTTATTGAGTAATATTTCAGAAACAGAATCAGAAGAGGTTTATTGGTATTGTCAATGAACTGAATTCACAAACATAGGAACTTGCTTTGGTGCAACATAAAACAATGAACAATGATAAAACAACCTATATAAGTCAAAATGTAAAACAATTCAAATCTTCTATTGGATTTTTTTTTAAAAGGCTATAAGAATTTTAGGAAGTGTTTAGGAAGTGTTCAATGCATTAGAACAGTCCTATCTCAAAACCTGTTGCTTTATACTCAAACACTAACAAACAAATGAACTAAGGCAGTGGTACAACCTTAATAAAACACATTTGATTTACAGCCATCCCAAAGTTTCCAAACAAGCACAACAGTAGCATTATTCCTAGCCTTTTCCTATGATAAGCCTTATAGAGTACATGTGACAGCCGGTGTACAGTGTGTGTGTATTTAGGTGTGTGTAGGTGCGTGAGGCTGGGCTTGTCAGGCTGCATTTTTTATGTGCAGTTCTGGCTTGATGTGTATAATTTATTACTGCAGCTTGTGTATGCATAGAGTCCATTTGAATACAAGGAGTCATTCATCATCTATTGTTCGCTCCCTCCACCTGTCTCGCGCTCATATCTTTAAACACCCCCATCGTTTCCATTGTTATATATTTTATACATCTTGCATTGCGGTCCTCTCACACCAACAGCCTTGAGTTATTTTGGTCATATTTAGACTTTTCCAGTAGCTGTTGACATTTGAACTCTCAAATGTCTGCTATTAGTCTTACTGTCTGGAAGGCAACGAAACAGGAAGTTGACAAATGCAGCCCTCAAAAATACTAAATAAAAGTAAATGAGGAAACATTTGCGTGCGCTTGTACTTGCAGCCTCCTCCTCTGCGGCTGCACCGGTGAAGGACTTGGGAGAAGTTGTCGATAAATACGTGAGGGGAATACAGTTAAAAATAGCTGCGTGCGTGTGTGTCCGAGGCTAATTAAAAGAGCATAAACAAACATCTAACAGTTTGTCTCCCTCAGTGTGACAGCATAAGTGAGGTATGCGCATGTAAATCTGTTTTAGGGAGCGAGGCACTATGACATCGCGACCGTGCTTGATGCAGTTTACTTGTTTTGTAAGTGAAATGTGTTTAGCAATCCATATTTATGAAGGCTGTACTAATTTAACTTTATTTATGAAAATGCACGGAAAACTGGCCTTCAGTGAGCATAGTAAATAATTAAGAGAAATCTGTGGTGTACAAGCAGCATCACAATGTTGAAGTCAAATGACCTCATGAAGTATGAAGATAGAATATTCAGTTTTTAATTATTGCTGTGGCAAGGGTCCTAATTCATCATCATTCTGAAGCCTGGAATTTTAAATGAACAAAATATCTGATATAAAATAATCAAACACAGGAAACGCAACTAAAAGACATCCAAGTCATAAAATATCACAGTGTTTCTTAGACAAATGGATTACTGTACATTTAAACAATGTAATTTGTCAATGCCAAAGTTTATTTCTAAAGCAAACATACAACTTTAAAGGCCCAAAGTGTTGTAAAACAAATGCAATAAAAAACATTATTGACACATAAAATACATTAAATTACAATTACACATAACGGGAATTAAAATAATGACTCAGCTTAGGTAATGTCGAAAGGCCCGAGCAAAAAGGTGGGTTTTTAACAATGTTCTAGCGTCTCAGCAGAGCTAACAAGCAGAGGCAGGCTGTTCCAGAGCCCGGGCCCCGCCACAGAGAAAGCTCGGGCCCCTCTGCTTTTTAGCTTTGACCTGGGCACACCCAGGAGGAGCTGAGAGGAGGACCACATGGTACAAGCAGGAACACGGTGGGACAAATAACAGGGGACATTTAGAGAATCAGGTCTAAACTAGGGACATGGTTTGAAATGAGCCCAGACTGAAATAAGATTAAACCATGTCTTTAATGTGACCATGGATAATGTAGTTCTAAATAACAATTAATTCTAAAGAAGACAAACACTTTGAATAGATTTGTCTCCAAATAAAAGAAACACTACAACCGCAGAGGTCTATGTACTCTAGTACTGTTCTAAATAAGTCACACAGCTGTCCATCTAATGCACTTTAATGATCTTCATACCACCTAGTTTTAAAGTTATTTATAATGCACATATTTAAAATGGTAGTTTGATCTTATAAAACAAGAACATTCTAACCTAAATATAAAGAAACCTCGCTCTCAGTCCATCCTCTGAGGCTGTGTGCTGCAGTTCACTCATTTGAAGCGCCTTTGTTTCTTTTAATTGACAGAAAGAATCAAAGTGTGCACACTGATTTGCATTGGCAAAAATCAACGATTTTAGGTTGTAACAGGCAGATTTTTGTGTTCCCTACTTTGTTATGCAATTTAAAGACCACAAAAAAATGTTTGCTGCATATAGTTCAAATTGGATTTTTTGTTGGAGAACAGAATATTCTTTCTTGGCAGTAAATGCAACATTTTTATTGTAATTTTATAGTGTTTTGTGAACACAGGGTCCTATGAAAAAGAGAGCTTCTCTCATTGAGGTGTATAAATACTAATAATGATTTTAAAAAATCATTTGGCAAAAGTATTTGGAAGAAAAAGAAATCTAGATTTATGGGTTCAATAGTATTATTTATTAGTATTATCACATACTTTCCCACACATGTTTTGCTAAATTAACACTTTGATGAAGCTCGAATACAATTTAGAGGCTGGAAAATTGTAGTTCTTCCATCCTCTGTAATAGAAAGGCAAACTAACGGACACTTCTATACTGGAGATTCCAAATTGTTGCTTATTTTGTATTATAAATTCTTAAAACTATTAGCGTTTTTGAGCTGACGTGAGTTAAATATTGATTAGTTAAATCCTTCATTTTGCCTTCAGTTGCCTCCATTCTGGAATTTTAAACTTGACAGGATTTTAAAGGGTCAATAACAATGGTCTCCAATTATATTTTCCAATTAAATTTTTCAGAGGGCTAATGTCAAAATCACACAATTTTATGTTTAATATCTATAAGATCCACAAACAACTCACAATGACGCATTCAACAACCGACTTATTTTACTATCAGAGTAGTAATATTACATCACAGGACTAAAGCATTCAAATCCAGCCAATGAAAACCCAGTGTTTACCAGAAACATGACTTGACTATTGCAAAGCAGAACTGGGACAAGACCAGGTTCAAACCAAGACTAAACAACCCTTTTCTACCAGAAAAAACATTAGTAAGATAAAAAAGCAGGACTAAAGCAGATGTTGGACGGTCCTAGTCTAGAATTGGCCTAAATTAGAACTAGGCCAATGTCAGGCTTAAAACCCACAGAACTAAACACAGGTCTAAAAAGCACTAAAGAAGGACTAAACCAGGATTATCTTAAAAATAGATGTCATTACAACATTTGGTTAATTTGTTATTAAAAGCATATAAGCCTACAGTAGGCTACCACAAACAGAGCTAACGCTGCCGTTTAGTGCACTAAGAACAAATGCATCTTGTCACTAAGCCACACCCACAGTTTAATGTATGTTTTTGGCGTTCTCCGACCCGCAGTACCCCGCCCACACCATGGCATCTATTTTTTTCACCCGCTTCAGGTCTAATGAAAATAGCCTTTGCCCCCAGAGTCATGTTCTCTGCATGTTAAGCTGTAAAATTATGTTTTTTTTTAATTACAATCCTACGCATCTACGCAACTAAAGCAAAGGTGCACACATCCCGGGACGAGCCTGAGGTCCACCTATCATAGCCCGAGCCATGGGACAACCTGCACATCATGCACAGCTGTCTGCCCGACCATGCACTCGCGCAGGTTAAGGCCTTCAATCCAAGACAAAGCCTGGACATGATGTCCTCCGGCGCCACTGCACGGAACAAGCAGACTTACAAACACACTGTCCTTATGCATGTCACATTTACACCAAATCATCAATGACGCTGTTATTCACCGTGTCTGCTGCATCACACATTTGTGCTTTGACAGAACAGCGTTTCAAATGAACCAGGGCTCTCTGGCCTGCCGTGACCAGTGGCAGAGCTGCCACAAAGCAGCGCCGAGCGCTGTGTTCAGAATCAGTAAGTCAGAATCAGAGTCAGAAAGGGGTTTATTGCCATTGTCAATGAACAGAATGAAAGATACAATGTATATTAGTAGTAGCAAATTATCAAAAAGGGCATGCATACAATTTTGAATTTACAAATACAATGGAATAGACTTGGTCTGAATACATGCACAATATTTTGTCAGAACAGTTCAAAAAATGAGCAGTGCAGTGAGTGGTTATTGGTTTGAATAATTCTTAGGGGTCGGCTATGACCTGCTCGTTCCAGAGTCCTGGAGACGTACAAGTCCTGCAGAGATGAGGGAGCTGATTGTGGGCTCCCACTTGAGGTTCTGGGTGATGGTGGAGCAGAAGAAGCGGAGTGAGTCCACAGTGGTGATGGGGGAGTCTGTTAGGGCGAGGCACGATCCTCTCCACTGTCTTCTGGGTGTTGAGCTATAGGTTGTTACCACTGCACAGGTTCACTTCCCTCCTGTAGACAGAATGATTGTGGCGCAGAAGCACAGCGAAAATAATCTAATTAAAAAAATATGGCCATAGGCCTGACCATATAGCTTGGTGGTCCGGAGTTGGTCCGCGGACCACCTATTGGAGACCTTGGATCTGTAGTACTGGTACCAAAGCCCAGAATTTGTCTCAAGAGGGCCCATTATTCACAGCAGGACGTGTTTTGCTGCTGTCCAACTATAAGAGAGTTTACTTTTACTCACGGTTACAGACTGCTTCGTGTCCAAACTCTGAAAGTAGCTGAAGCAGGTCACATATATCTTATACTAACCTCCCTATAAGTGAAACTCAGCAGGCCTATAGCTCTGTATCCAAAATTAAGTTGCAAACTCTTGGAGCAGTTGGCTGTTTGCCACTGTGAATTTCCCCCCTCTCTCTATGCCTCCTCCATTATAGTCACACGATTAATTAAGCAGGAGGTTTGAGAGTTAATTTGCCTCCACTCTTTCTGTTATCTCTCGTTTCCTAATTCATGAAAGTCATTTTATTTTTGAAATATTATAGCTAGCTCTACGATCCAAATGAGAGTCCATATCGACCATTCATACCGTGTTAGAAATCAGATTCAGTCGTATGTGTACCAGAGGATGAATATTTATTACATACACGAAGGGAGGGAGGAAGAAGAGATGATCAAAGGGAGAGATGGCTTTGTTCTAGGGACTAAAAGACAAATTAATGGAAACACAACAAAGCGAGACAAGCTGAGGCTGGATAGGCCCAAACCAAGACTGAAACAGGGGGGTTGTTTTAATTGTGGCTGTAACAAGTAGCTGCTTCAAAAACATAGAAGTAGTTTCTAAAAATACCAATTACATGTATTTTAACAAAGCCATTGTGTACGCTGTTTTTGTCCCACAGTGGTTATTCATGAGTAGGGAAGTCAATATGAGCTTACAAACTAAAGATTAATTTATAGCTTATTAGCTTATAAACTATTTTTTTTTTTTTTATCTCAAGCAATAGTCCAAAGTCTGTTTTTTTTTTTCAACTTTATTTTGTCCTTCAGAAAGTTTGATTTTGTAAAGCTGGTCTCAAACTTGGGTGTTAGAAATCAGGAATGAATTAAATATTTAATTGTTGTTTAGTCATGATCTCAGTAATCTTGAATAATCGTTAAATCGAATAATCGTTAAATTTCTCAACAATAATCATAACACAAACATTTGCTATTGTGACATCCTTACTGCACTTTTGAAAATCATGCGATTTATCATTGAATGAATTGACGCTGATTAATCACACAGTCTGTTTTGAGTAAAGGTGCTCTTTTAGATTATGCAGGCGGCTTACTTGAGTGAAGGAGTTGTGATATCACGCGGTTAAATTTGCACATGAAATGCATCAGCGGCTGATGTTTATGAGCACAGAGAGGTGGAGAGGGGTTCGGCTTTGCGCCAATGCCAAAACTAATCATATGGGACAAATATTCCACCAAACTATTAAAGGACACAGGTAAACGCCAATCACAGCAGCTTACTTCTGTCACCATAAGAGCCAGGAACACCCGCAAGCGACAATGAAGGGCCTCTCACCTCAATAAACCTGTAGTTTGGTCACATAAGTTTACATGCAACATGTGACCACACAGATTGATTAAGAACTGGACTTAAATAGATAAAAAATATTTAGGTTTTCTCTAAATAACTACATTCTTATAAATCTAAAAATTTCTATAAAATATACATAGTATCAAAAGTGTGAATATTTTTTTAATCAATTGACCCTCTAAATATATGTATTGTATAAATGAAGATTTAGCTGAACAAAATATTTATATAAAATACATCCCAACATACAAATGCTGTACGGTACAGTATATAGAGAAGTGAAAATTGCCACAGAAACACAAAAGCATAAGCTGCAGTGCTGTTCAGTTTACTTCTCTTTCTGAATAAATATGGGAATTCAGTTCTAACTTGGGGACAGTGGGCGGACCTGTTTTTCTGCAGAGCGTTTTCGATCCCAGCGTTTCGGTGGCTTTACAGCAGCTTACTAACAATCTCCGTCTGCCTGTGTGTCCCGTCTCACTCACCACTCCTCCCCACATCAGATTGCTGCTTTCCCTCTCTCAGCACTCCTGTTCTCCTCTGCAGTTTTAGAAGCACAATTATGGCAGATTTGTTTTTTTTAAGATTTTTGGCCCGTAGGAAAGACAGCATGGAATGGGGGATGAGAGAGAAGGGAGGACATGCAGTAAATTGTCAGGGATTTGAACTGATGACACTGCGGCCAGCTCCACTTGGAGTCTGGTATGTGCTGTGCCTTAACCACTCGACCGCAATTATGGAAGACTTCTATCTCAAATACATTCTAGGCGATTCAGATCAATACGTATATACAGTCAATATCAGAACTAGTTTTTTTGTGTTGAAAAAGGTAATTCAAAGTACTTTACATTAGAGGAAAAGAGGCATTAAAATCAGAATGCAAACAGATACAAACATGAGTTCAGATAAAATCCTTTCAGTCATATGCAGAGCTAAACAAAAATAGTTTTTAGCTTGGATTTGGACATTGTCAAAGTAGAAGCCTGTCTCACATCTTCAGAAATGTTTAGTCCTGACTCTGGCACCAGCAGGAGGCCGGTCCATGTATAGTCCTGACTCTGGCACCAGCAGGAGGCCGGTCCATGTATAGTCCTGACTCTGGCACCAGCAGGAGGCCGGTCCATGTATAGTCCTGACTCTGGCACCAGCAGGAGGCCGGTCCATGTATAGTCCTGACTCTGGCACCAGCAGGAGGCCGGTCCATGTATAGTCCTGACTCTGGCACCAGCAGGAGGCCGGTCCATGTATAGTCCTGACTCTGGCACCAGCAGGAGGCCGGTCCATGTATAGTCCTGACTCTGGCACCAGCAGGAGGCCGGTCCATGTATAGTCCTGACTCTGGCACCAGCAGGAGGCCGGTCCATGTTTAGTCCTGACTCTGGCACCAGCAGGAGGCCGGTCCATGTTTAGTCCTGACTCTGGCACCAGCAGGAGGCCGGTCCATGTTTAGTCCTGACTCTGGCACCAGCAAGAGGCCGGTCCATGTTTAGTCCTGACTCTGGCACCAGCAGGAGGCCGGTCCATGTTTAGTCCTGACTCTGGCACCAGCAAGAGGCCGGTCCATGTTTAGTCCTGACTCTGGCACCAGCAGGAGGCCGGTCCATGTTTAGTCCTGACTCTGGCACCAGCAAGAGGCCGGTCCATGTTTAGTCCTGACTCTGGCACCAGCAGGAGGCCGGTCCATGTTTAGTCCTGACTCTGGCACCAGCAGGAGGCCGGTCCATGTTTAGTCCTGACTCTGGCACCAGCAGGAGGCCGGTCCCTGAGGTCCTCAAAGTCCGAGATGGTTCATATGTCACTACTCACGAATATGTCCGAGATGTACTTTGGTGCAAGGCCATGAAGAGACTTAAAGTCTATTCTCTGAGCCACAGGAGCCAGTGCAGAGACCTGAGAACAGGACTAATGTGATCGTTCTGGATGTACTACAGCTACTTTACAGCTCGTTTGGACAGGCCATTGAGCAGGCCGTTACAGTAGTCTAACTTACTGGAGACAAATGCCTCTCCAAGCCGGAGTCTGGTTTGGACATTATAATATCAAGCCTTTTCCTTAGAATTTAAATCTAAAGCCTGGAACGACAGTGCACAGAATAAGGCCGCAGGGCTTCTCCCCGAGTTCAGGAAAGCGTGACCGGAGTTTGGATCCTCGTAA
Source organism: Eucyclogobius newberryi (assembly GCF_026437365.1). Taxonomy (NCBI): domain Eukaryota; kingdom Metazoa; phylum Chordata; class Actinopteri; order Gobiiformes; family Gobiidae; genus Eucyclogobius; species Eucyclogobius newberryi. The sequence goes on along the minus strand of NW_027315834.1, from coordinate 17,115,393 downwards.
GCGATTTTTAAGCTGCTGCACACTTCATGTTTGTGGTGTCATCGGTGACATTTGTGTTAAGTTAAGCATAAAACACCACTGCTGCAACAGCTGAGCAGAGCATCAGGACAAACAGGGTTACGAAGACAAACACAGGAAATATCAGGACAATTATTACTCACCTCTAAAGCTCTACATTTTAACTGCAGCGTTCTCGTCCTTGTCACAAGTGCCACCCAGTCCATTTTTAACCTACTTTTAAAAAAGTGTGTAAGGTTAAAAATAATAAAAATAGTAGTAGTAAAGTGTGTGAGTATTTACACTGCGTGGATCAGTGAAACTACTGCCTGTTCACTCTAGTAACCACAACGCTGTGCTGCCCGGTGGTCATGGGGCTAAAGCAGCAGCACATATGCCATGCTCCATGTGCAGCCAACAGCAGTGTTGTGAGTTTGAATCCCGGCTCAGACAGTTTGCTGTATGTGCTCACTTCTCTCACCCATTTCATGCTAAACGGTCCTGTCTAATAAAGCCTTCGGGCCCAAAAACACAACGTTACTCTTGTGTCCTATTGCCAACTTTCACGTTTTAACAAATAATAATAGCAACGTTTTTACTCAAATGTTACAGTCTCAAAGCGAAGTGAAACAGCTGGTGCTAACTGTGCTAGGTTTGTTTGCTCATCACTTTTGGCTCTGTATTGTTAGCGCTTGGAGGATTTTAAATCTCATACCATTCTCTTCTAGTCTGTGATCTGCACTTTTTGTCTACGTTTATAAATCGTTTAAGACTCTATACTCCTGTAGTGTTTTCTGGCCTTTATTAAATGTTTCTGTATCATTACACTACATGTCTGCATCATTAAATCATACATGTTGCCAATACTTGACTGACATAGTAGTGCATGCAACTAAGAGTGATTCAAATGTTACAGTAGTAAAAGTCTCCCAGTATCAGCAGGACTCGCATATCTTTTAAGTCATTAGATGGAAATAGGACCTACTTTGCTTGGAAACATTTTCAAAGCACAGAAACAAAAAGGAAAGATTGTTTTATCTTATTTTTTTAGAAGATTATGTTTTGGGTTTGTAGTTGATTTGTTTTGTGAAATGATTGAAAATAAATGATTTAACTTGAAGAGTGAATAATTCCCTGTAATCCTTTACAATATCATTTTTCGCTTGTTTGAAATAAACAGTGAAAGAACAAAACAACAGATACAGAATGCACTTTGTGTATCGTGTAATTGTTATTCAACCACTTTCTTTTGTCAGATGGAGGTGGTTAAATGTTTAGTTGAGAGATGTAGATCAAAACTGCGATTTAAACGGTCATACTTATAAAATTACAAAGGCTGCAATTATGTAGCTAATTGAATGCCCTCTGCAAACATCAAAGTTTCATGTTTTTGTGGGGGAAATAAAACTGTTATTGCTGCGGTTTAGACCACTATATTCTATGTAGTGTTCTTAGTTATGGTAATGTCCTCAGATGTGTTTGAATCCTGATTTGAAATATAATGGTGCAAATCTATGCGAAGATGAAATATATGTCAGGAAAATGTTACTTGATTTCCCCCCCATCATGGTGCTGTAGTATTCTTCTATAAAGAGGCTACTCTTTGCACAGATGAATGGGTATTTATGGAAGTCATCACGTTGTTAAATATAGGAGTTTGATGATTTAGCAGCTTTCTTGGGTTAGTTTCCTCCTCTATGGACTTATGATTCGAATGTGCACGAGTGTGCATCTTACACGGTCACACACTTCATCATAGGGCCAGCATATTGTTTTCCTGAATCTAGCTAGTTTTCCAGTCCCTCCTGCCTTGCCAGAGGGAATAGAACCAGCGCCTGTTGAGCCAGACAGCAGCTGAGCAGTCTGCCAACTCCCATAGGGTGGTCAGTTTGAATCTTAGCCCAAATGAGAAGCTGTGGCATTAGTATGCGTGTGAGCGCGTGTGTCTGCCTCGACACTCCGACTGTGAGCAGCATTGCTCAATTACTTTGATTTTTGGAAGGACTCTTGACTGTAATTTAACTCAAATAGTAGTATTAATGAAAGATGCACTCTGTAACTTTGAGAGGTCTGCACCAGCTTGTCTCCATGGAGATGTTATCGCTTTGCCTGGACGTTTCCACATTGAAATACAGGTGTTTTTCCAAGTAAAACACGCTTTCTTACAGTGAACAGGCTCGCCTCTCCACAGACCTGATCTGTAACAACGGCTGATCATCACCAGGTCACCTTGTCGCCATGGAGCAGCAAAGCAGAGCCTGCACAGTGGACTTTAAAATTGACCCACTAAGGAAGAAGCAAAAGATATTTTATATATGTGAATGTGGTTTATGAGTAAATGATTTGATTGGAGAAGCAGATTAGCAGCCATTCTGTCAGTCACCACTGAGTGAACGAATAATGCAATGTGTATTTCTCTGGGATATATTGTGCTGTATTTGTGCTGGATTAAAAAAAAGCCTGTTCCGGATGTGTTAGAGCCATTAGTTGAATTTGACAAGGGACAAATTGTAATAGCTGGTCTGGCTCAGAGCCTCTCCAATCTTTAGGGGTATTCCTTGTCTGCAGTGGTTAGCGTCAGTATCAAAAGAGGTCCAAGAAAGAATTAAGGATAAACAAGGCCTGATTAGAGTGAGGGCTGGCCTGCCGTTCAAAATATTTAAGCTCTCTAAAATAATTAACAATTTATAAGCGCAAAAGCAGTGCCACTTGCCAAATGAATGACAAATAGACTTCTTTAGGTACTGTATAAAAATGTGCTGTATGTGTACTTCCAGGAGACCTGAGCTTTAATAAGGGTTTCGAGTGAATTTAAGGGATTTCTATTCTTCTATTACAACCCGGCTTAGAAAATTTACAGGGAAAACTCTCCTTCTAAAACAAACCTGGCAGAGACATAGTTTTATTCCCAAACTTTGTTCTGTGTAATTCACACTGGGTGCCAGGAAACAGCTCTGGTCCAAACTCATTACTCTTGCAGCCATTATCAGCACAATCAGGTCTACTCTCGCTATATGTGCTCCACCTTTCCCAACTTCACCGGTGCTTCGTTAAATTAAGGATCAACCAGGGGCTCGGTGGAGTCCAATCACGGCCCATCAGTCTGTGTTAGTTAGACTAGAGGTGTTTAGACGCTCAGGTTCAGGAAGAAGGTGCTGGTTAAAACGTATAGAGCACATAGAGCAGTGTGATTATGAGGGGGGAAAGTGTTGCTGCGATTTTCCCCTGCTTTAAAACTGTAGTCCAGTGTTTCTCGAATGTAGTACGAGAAGTCAGTTTAATCGGTTTGTCCTTCTCATGGTGTTGTCCAATATTCAACCTGGTTCAGCCCTACATTAGACCTAGACTAGGCCTGATCTGGTTGTGTTTGTTCTTCCTATTCTTATAGCATTCATCATTACGCTTGCTTTATCGTTGCAGGATTCTGTGTGCTGATAAAGAACCATGTATTATGTAGATGTATTGAGGAACTATAGTTGTCACTAATAGTGTGACTTATAATAATTGCCATACAAGGAACAATAACATATGAAATCAGAGCATAAAAGTTAGGTGTGCAATCAAAGTATCCTCACAAAACCACACCAAATTTCAGATGACTAAAATGCTTAAATTAAGTTGCATTACTTAACTTGGGAGAATCTGTTAGTGGTTATTACATGTTTTTACGTTTTTATTTTATTTCTTTTTACCTTAGATCTGGCAAAACATTCATATACATTTGATGGGGAAATATGATAACAATAACAACTGTCAAGCACAAAGTACAGCTTTTAGCATCGCAGTCCCAATCATTTTGTGGTACTTTTTGTAGCTGCTATAAAAGTTTGATATCTTGTTCTTTTGCCCACAGTGGTTTGGTGACCTGGTGACCCCGGTGTGGTGGGAGGACGTGTGGCTCAAAGAAGGGTTTGCACATTTCTTTGAGTATGTTGGCACCGATTTCCTCTTCCCAAAATGGAACATGGTGAGTTCAAGTTTATTATTCTGGCTTTAACCCTTCAATTTGAATTGAGCATGTTTCTGGATGCTTTTCGTAATACTTTCACTTTTATCAGAGCTAAGGTCCCAGCCAAAAAGTATATTTTGAGGGCAGATCATAAGTACTGATGTCTGATGTTTTGCACACCTTGGACTGAGCTGCAACAAATATTTGCAATTAGCAAGACTACAATTTCAAGTCCTTTACAAACAACAAAATATCCTAATTTAAAAACCTACAGACACTTTAGATCTCTAAAAGCATGGTATGAAATGGATATTATAATATAAATAGTATTAGTTTCACTCTTCATATTTCAACCTTCTCTCAAATGTTAGTGCTCCTGGGCATATTTAAAAGAACAAACTGTTAAAACATAAATCACAGTGCCTGTAAAAAGGGAAAAAAAAAGCTATTCAATTCCTCCAAATGTTCTGTCATATTTTGGACTGTGCATAATGAATCTAGAAATGCAAATGACTGACAAATACCAAAAAAAAATTGTAAATCAGATTTTACCAGCAGAAAGTTGGAAAATCAAACAATAAAACACAATCATTGGTCAATATTAGAGAAGCAGATTATTAACGTCCTCAGGAATCAAGAAAATGGAGAACTGTCCCTGAGCATCCCTTGTCCTCCTCCTTCTTGATGAGGAAAAACTACAGCAAACCCAAATGTCAAATATGATGTGTCTGGTGGTGTCTCTACCAAAATCCCATTTAAAAATGTTGTCACTGCGGTCGTTGGTTTTGGCACATGTTCAGTATTCTGCACAAACCAAAACACTATTCGACTCTTATTGTCAGACAGTTAAATGGAATTTAAATGGAGTTTTGCAACACTGTCTAGTGAAAAACTGTTGGAAAACAGCAATTAACAGTTCATCACTCAATAATAAAACATGTTTGCAGCAAACAGGACATTGTGTCTTGGGAATAAATATTTATCAACACCTTGAAAGAGTGTCTTCTTGGTTTTGTTTAGGGAATATACTGAAAATTAGTGGCAACAAGAGACTTTCATCTAAACAGATTGTTCAATGGATTTTTGTTTTTGGGGAACAAAAGCAACCACATCAATCTACCACAAAAATGCCACGGTTTAATTTAAGATAATAGGTATAACAGTTGATTTATTTACTTATTAACACCTCAAATTCAACATGAACTCTCTCACTTCCATTGCCCATTCCACTCAAAGTATCAAGAAGGGAATCCGGCGTAAAGATATGACAAATCACCATGCGACTTTGGGAACCCTGAACACAGCACTGCTTTTGTTTTGGAGAAATATTATGCTAAATCAACTTTAATGAGCTTTTAACCTTGTTTTATTCACCTTTCCTCGTCATTTGTTTCCCTTAAGTTGTATTTTATTGATTGATTGATTGATTGATTGATTGATTGATTCATGCATGTTTGAGTAATCCTGTATTGTCCTGCAACTGAAGCTCGAGTGTTTCAATCCACATCTTTCATTGTGTCCCAGAGTGATACACGATGGATTCTAGAATGTCATGCCACTTACGCCAAAAATAAAAGCACATAAATGGCAGTGCGCTGCTTTTTACGGTGAAATGTCACTATGTCACACAGTTATGTAGTTTTGAACAGGAAGTCAATGGACCTGTTTCTATTATTAAACTTTAAATTGATATTGAGGTTGAAATGAACACACTGTAAACTGAACCGAACTATAGTTAAGCAACACAAAGTTCCTGAAAAAAGCATAATGTCTCCTTTAGTATAAATAAATATGGAAAAAAGCACTCACTATGTACGTTTCCAATTTCATTTCTAAAGCAGTATAAGTGATAGTTACAGAGGAGGAGGACACATTGATTGGTTTGTACTTTCTTCTTTGCCAGCACTGTTTTCCCTGCTATTCCAGAGGCGCACACCCCAGAGATAACATATATTTTTCCACTGAGTTCGGAAAACAAGCTATTTTTATGCAATCACAATTAATAAGTCCGGCCTTTATTGATTAATTCAATAAAGCACCCTTTATCCATACTTAAATAAGGCATGATTTATTCCCTGCTACTACCTCAGTACTTATCTGTGCCATGCATGCTGCTCGTCTGTGAACTGCGTGGCATATTTAAATCCCTGTTACCGTTGTTCCGCCTGGCTGGGTGCGTTAATAGAAACAAAGTGATTCTCCAATAACAAGCACAACAATGATAAAGCAGCTCTTTCCCGGTGATGCTATTAATTTATGATAAATTTATTTATTTAAAATGCAGTTTCTGTTTGCATTGTCTCTGTGCAGCAGGGAAAACACACAGACTATGACTCGAGTATTAGTGTAAAAGACTGCAGTGAACTAGAAGCAGGTCTTCACTGCATTGTTAATCAAATATATATAATCAAAGCTTCTGAAAGACCCAATACTCAACCCAAATGTACTATTTCTATGTAGTGCACGAGTATTATTTCAAGCTTCAATCATTTATTGAATATGTATTTGGGTAGGTTTCACGCAGGTGTAGACATACTATGGCCATGTATGGGTAATAGTTTTTGCAATGTATTAATTTGCAACTTTTTAAAATTGTATTTATTTATTTATACTGTACATTGAACTGTAATGTTATGTTTGTATTCAAGTACACACACAATCAAATTATTTTGAAAAATAGATTCAATCATTTATTGACATATATAAATTACATAGAGCATTAAGTCCAGTGATTCGGGGCTTCTTGGGGACAGGGACGATGATGGACGTCTTGAAAAAAGCTTGTTAATCATTAAAATGTTTTCTGCTCCATAAATAACCAAATAAATGACTATAGTAGCCTACTGCAGAATCAGCTGCATGAATGGGGAATGAGAGAAAATTGTGAAGAAACAAACATAGCCCACTGAGTTAGTACCTACAGTGTGTGAAATAAATGCCTTTGTATAAAATATTAACCGTGTTGCCTGAATCCTGACTCTGACAGTTTATTCCATGTCCTCCCTTCTCCCATGTCCTGTCCTTTCCTGTCCAATAAACGGGAAATAGGGTTAGGTTTAAATAGTGAGGACAATCCAAAATCTGCTTTAAGTCACCTTTAGACATCTAAGCCACCTTTTTCCGGTCAAGAACCATGGCCTCGGATTTGGAGGTGCTGATTCTCATCCCAGCCACTTCACACTCGGCTGCAAACCGTCCCAGTGCATGTTGCAGGTCCGGGTTTGATGGAGCCATCAGGACAACATCGTCTGCAAACAGCAGAGATGAGATCCTGTGGTCCCCAAACCGGACACCCTCCGACCCCTGACTGCGCCTAGAAATTCTGTCCATAAAAATTATGAACAGAACCGGTGACAAAGAGCAGCCCTGGCGGAGTCCAACATGCACTGGGAACAGGTCTGACTTACTGCCGGCAATGTGAACACAGCTCCTGCTCCGGTCATACAGGGACCGGACAGCCCTGAGCAAAGGGCCCCGGACCCCGTACTCCCGGAGCACCCCCCAAAGGACACCCCGAGGGACACGGTCGAAAGCCTTCTCCAGATCCACAAAGCACATGTGGACTGGTTGGGCAAACTCCCATGAACCCTCGAGCACCCGATGGAGAGTATAGAGCTGGTCCAGTGTTCCACGACCAGGAAAAAAAAACACTCTGCTCCTCCTGAATCCGAGGCTTCCAGTACCTTGGAATAGACCTTACCCGGGAGGCTGAGGAGTGTGATCCCTCTGTAGTTGGAACACACCCTCCGGTCCCCCTTCTTGAACAGAGGGACCACCACCCCGGTCTGCCAGTCCAGAGGCACTGTCCCCGACCGCCACGCGATGTTGCAGAGACGTGTCAACCAAGACAGTCCTACAACATCCAGATACTTTAGGTACTCAGGGCGGATCTCATCCACCCCCGGAGCCCTGCCACCGAGGAGTTTGCGAACAACCTCAGTGACTTCAGCTTGGGTGATGGATGAGCCAGCCTCTGAGTCCCCGGTCTCTACTTCCTCTTCGGAAGACCCTAACCCTAACCCGTCCGACGACATCCCCAGTCGAGGTCAGCAGGTCTCCACCCGCACCGTAAACGGTGTTGGTGAGGCACTGCTTCCCCCTCCTGAGGCGCCGGACGGTTTGCCAGAATTTCTTTGGGGCCGACCGATAGTCCTCCTCCATGGCCTCCCCGAACTCCGATACCCGTCGATGACCTCCGGAGACCTACAAGCTAGAGTGGCCTGAGAGGCCTCCTTCTTCAGTCTAACATCCCTTACTTCCGGTGTCCACCACCGAGTTCGGGGGTTGCTGCCACGACAGGCACCGGAGACCTTGCGACCACAGCTCCGAGCAGCCGCATCAACAATGGAGGCGGAGAACATGGTCCACTCGGACTCAATGTCCCCAGCCTCCCCCGGGACATGGGAGAAGCTCTCCCGGAGGTGCGAGTTGAATTCCCTACTGACAGAGGGCTCTGCAAGACATTCCCAACAGACCCTCACAATGCGCTTGGGTCTGCCAAGTCTGTCCGGCTTCCTCCTCCGCCAGCGGATCCAACTCATCACCAGGTGGTGATCGGTTGACAACTCTGCCCCTCTCTTCACCCGAGTGTCCAAGACACGCGGCCGGAGGTCAGATGACACAACAACAAAGTCGATCATTGGCCTCCGGCCTAGGGTGTCCTGGTGCCACGTGCACTGAGGTCCCTTGTGCTTGAACATGGTGTTTGTTATGGACAATCCGTGGCTAGCACAGAAGTCCAATAACTGAACACCGCTCGGGTCGGATGGGGGAAGCCGTTCCTCCCGATCACCCCTCTCCAGGTGTCACTGTAATTGCCCACGTGGGCGTTGAAGTCCCCCAGTAGAACAACGGAGTCCCCGGTCGGTGCACTAAATAAAGTAAAAAATAAATAAAGTAAAAAATAAATAAAATAAAAAATAAATAAATACGTACAAACAGAATAAAAACATGAGCGACATGAAATGAGTGTTTCCACATTAATGTGCCTATAATTAATATTTTATTATATACAGGGACCACTCATGTCTTATCTATTAATGGGAAACACCTCATGATGAATATTAAAGTAACTTTAACCACAATAAGTAAAATAAAATACTTCAAACAACAGGTTGCCTGCCTTGTGTCACCATCTCAGCATAAAACTTTGGGTAAAAACAAAACAAAACATCAGATTAAGTGGATGTTGTTTGTGTTGCAATTAGGCACAACTGACCAGCGATGGACTGCCACAGCGTCATGAGTTCAAAATCCCCATTTCACCCTGTACTATCCTGTCAAATAAAACCTACGGGCCCAAAAAATCCTTTCAAAAAAACATAGTAAATACAACATTTACTAAATGCAATAAATAGATGCTGGTCATACAACATAATAGAAACCGAGTCAGTAAAACTGATGGTTATACCCAAAGCCACTCCAGTGTCACTTACAAAGGTTGTAGTGAAAATGATGACTGTGATGGCACTGGGCTTGTAGCAGCTGCCGTCCTTCAGCCTGTGTTGATGCTTTGTGTGTTTGTTGGCCTATTAGCTGTGCGTCCACATGTGGGTCCATCTGGTTCACAGCTGCCATATGTGTCTGTGTGAACTTCAGGTGAATTAAAGGCTCGGCTAATTAAAAAGGATGTCTCATTTAGTCTCTCTGCTCCTCACCACTTTGCTGTACTCCTATCCACAGTGCCACTTAGCTCGTTTACTAATGGCATCATTTATTGTGGTCTCTGGACTCACTCCGTTTACATGTGGCACTGTTAGACAGCACAGTTTATATTGGTTAACCCATGTATAGATTTAAATTTTGATCAACTTGAAATGTCAGTACTTTTGGCAATGTTTAGTTGTGGATAGGAGCAGTCATGCTCTTCGCTATAGCTTATTACGCAATAACGATTAATTGCATTTGCGATTACATCGAGATTATGTCATCTCAGATGCACGCAATTATGGCCTTTCAGAAGCCACACATGCATCCTGCATTTGGAGGTGAGCAGCACGTTCTGTGCAGCCCTGTGAGTGTAGCCTCTATTTGCAGCTTCATCGTTTTACACTCTGCTCCTCCCGAGTCCTCCGCGTGTCTGTGCGGTTCAGGTGCACATTAGATCGAGTAGATCTGATGAAAATATCAGCCTTCATTACGCTGCCACCGTTAAGGAATTAGGCTTTCATAAATGCCACACTGACCCTCATTTCTCTGCACTCTTGCCTCCCTCTATTTTCTAAATAGCAAAATTTACTCTGCTAATGTCTCTACTTTGGCGATTTGCGTATCTGACAAATGGATTCTCCATGTGTATTTATATTGCTTCCTTCATTCGGGTGTTAGTGGGTCCCACTGCGCTCTTTCGCTTCTCCCTTTCTGTTCAAGTCTAATTAGTTGAACTTATACCGCAAACTGTCACTACTTTGGCGATTTAGGCCTATATAGCTGTTGCTTGTGCGTGTCTATCACTTCCTCATTCCATGCACGTTAGTGGTAGACCTAAATGTAAAATGTAGGTCTACCACTAAATGTTTAGCTGCTCATCACAATGACATCCGACCTTCTGCTGATATTTGCTGATAGTGCAAACTGCCATGAAACTCCCTCTTTTAAGTGAACTCTGAGTTGCGGGCTCCATGAGTGCACAGGGCAGAGGAGGAAGCAGGAGGTTTTATTTATTCTCATTTCATTCAGGGATCATTTAAATATAAACTTCTTATGTTCTTCTTTACTTTAAATACAGCAGATTAATTCACCGCGAGTCTAACTAGCAATCGATAATGGCGCCAAATTGTTTAATTTGCATGTTAGTGTCTGAAATATGACTAAATCAGGCCTACATTCAAAAGAGGAGAATGATAGAAATTACATTTAACATTCAGCTGTGATTTACTGAATATATGATCTCCATGGAGACGAGCAGGGGGCCCTCCAATCTCAGTTACAGCTCAGATCCGTGGAGCGGTGACCCTGCTCACAGTGAGAATGCAGATTTATTTTCATTTCAGGGAAGCTCTAACCCTGTAATTGAATAAATGCCATAGTGGGACATTCCAGGCAAAGCAATAACATCTCCCTGGAGACAAGCAGGTAGCGGACTTGAATATAAACAGGATTTTTCCTTTTCTATTTGGCAAAGTCTGTACAGCTGAGCAATATTTTAATTGAAATAAAGAACTGCTTTACAAAATAGGCTTAACATCAGGGGCACAGCTTGAATAGAGAAGGTGATTTACAAATAGTTATTGACCTCAGGTTTAGTCTTTAGACCATGGTAAGACTAAAAGCCGTGATTTGACTCACACTTCTTCAGCTGTAAGAAATCTGTAAAAATGGCCCAAAAAGCAAGAATCACCCCCACACTACTTGGTCCTCCCACCTTTGAGATAGTCCATGCCCATGCTCACTGCAGACAGGTGAGAGCGCGCACAGAGAGGGGAGGCGTCTCATTGGTCAGTTACAAAGCCTATTTTGCAGACTATGACCCTGGCACAGAAAATAAATACACAGATGTCTTGGATTGTCACTAATACTGTTAATATGGTTAACATGGGCTTTTTTGCTTGATTTTAATACAGTAAAAAATAATCACAATTAAATCACAATCGCAATATCCCTGGGAAAAAAATAGCAATTATGATTTTTGGCAAAAGTGTTCAGCCCTACTCTCCAGGTGCTGTACTTTGTTCAATTTTATGGATATTCATGCGAAGAAGTGCCTCAAAAACACATCATAAAATCCTGAGGCATTAAAACTACGCACTAATCTCTAAAATCCATTGAGCCTTCATTTAGCCTGCATAGTATAAATTTCAAAGGATGTCACTATTAATGCAGTTCATTAATGGCTAGAAGTTAATAAGCCGACAACATATTGCTTAACAAGATGGAGCATCATTAAAAGGAAATCTCCTCAGTAAACACTGTAATCCATGAATTAGACTGCACTGCACATCAACCAAGCTCTCATATCCCCTGGAAATTCAGACAGAGTTTGACGAATCTCAACATGTTTGCAGATAACTGGTAAAATGGAGGGATGGAATTATACAGTGGAACAAGTCCAAATGAAAATGCTCACTGAAACAATAAGATAAAATTGAGAGGATAGAGTTCCAAATCCATGTCTTATCAAACCAGCTGCTCAACCACAAAAGGTTTTATTGAGATATAATACATTTTCTGTTGAACAATTCGAAATATGTTCAGCAAAAAGTTACTCACAACAAGAATTCAGTTGTATTGATTACAATAAACCAACCAAGACTAAAGTTACAATAAAAAGAGTCACAGAATTATATGTATGTTTTATAGGAAAAGCAGCGCTTCTTAACAGATGTCCTCCATGAAGTGATGTTATTGGATGGCTTAAGCTCCTCCCACCCCATCTCACAGGAAGTCCAGCAGGCCACAGACATCGACAGAGTTTTTGACTGGATTGCCTACAAAAAAGTAAATTCCCTGTTTCTTTCTAGTTAAGAGCATTTGACGGCTGGACTGTCATCCTGTGTTTTTATGTTAGAATGTTTAGAATGTCTAAACTTGGACTGTGTTTGCAGGGGGCTGCCTTGATCCGGATGCTGGCCAATGTGATGGGTCAGCCCCTGTTCCAGAAAGGACTCAATGTAAGTTGTAAAGTGTTTAGTTACTTATCTGGACATGGCCAGGCCTGTAGAGATTCAGCTGAAATATTTTCCCTCCAGAAAGCCTGTCTCCTCTAGTTTTATGCAGTGGGAGAGTGTTTATGCCCAACACAGCAGCAATTTAAACATGCTGCTGCTGTAGGCCATCACTGTTGTTCAAGTTAATATTCTTCTAACTGACGTAGATGTGCACTTAATATTGATTTGTATAATCATGTAAATGTATTGATGAGTATTTCCCATGCTCAGTCGCCCACACTATCCATGTCCTAATTCTTATGCAGAGACTGTCACTGACCTGAAACTCACTGACTCTTTAAACACTGATGAACCAGCAGCACTTTCCCACAATGCACTTCTTCTGTGAACAGTAAGCAGGGAGAATTTACAGCAAAGTGTAATATGTTTAAATCATTCGGACCATTTGGAAAACTCTGTTAGCTTGTGCTTATAGCCTTGGCATTGGTCCAGTAAATGAAAGTTGGTTGAATGTTTAAAATAGAAAGAATATATATATATTAGAAAAAGTTTCAATGACAGTCATCTGGACAATTCTGCCATCCAAAAGTCAACGTCAAGGGCTTCTGGATGGCAGATAACTTCCTTTGAAACCTTTTTTACCATGGATCACTCCTGGATGAGAGGTTTTGTCAAAAAAAAGGGGAATTCTGCTTAATAACCAGCCTGCAATGTTTATTAGTCAAAACAAAAGGACGTTAATGTAAAAGTCACAATATTATAAGGCTTCACAATGTCACAATTCATTTTAGGAGAATAACCATGCATATTGTTTTAAATTAATTGGAAATGCTTTAATTCTGTAGAAACTTGTGCTTTTAAAAAAAAACTAAATCCTGCAGCTGCCTGGAGAGCCCCCATAAAAGCAGGAGGTAAAGGTTAAACCACAAAACTGGAAAACAGTTATTTTCAATGGAAGGCTCTCCTTGCCAATACTTTGTGTATACAAAGGATTTAAATGAAGTTTACACCAGGGCGGCTGTAATACCATATTGCTACTACTTAACAAATGACCTTGTCTTTTCCAAGTCTAATAAGGGACAAAATACAAGAGATAAATAGAGGTATGCCTTTTTGAAGGATAGTATATTTTTGAACAGTTTTGAACACATGAGCAGTAAAAAGCCATGCTGCATTGACTTTCACTACAGCTTTATAGCCAAAGTATAACATTTACTTTCTGTACCGAATCTTAGGCAAGCAAAACACATTTGAAGTCACCATTTTCTTTTCCCCTTCCCTTTTGTACTTTCTTATTTTTCATGTTATTTTGTAAACCTAAGCAACTTCTTAAGGTCCTTCAACACATCCCAATTCCCCCTCAGAGGAAATGAGTTTGGCCGAAAACCGATGGGGTTGTTCTTGTTGGACAAATGACTAGTTTCCACTCTGTGACAGATTGCCTATTTTACAAGACAAATACATTGCAATTCCATCATTCTTGTGTTTTTAAATCAGCTCTTGGTGGATTCTGTTGTTTTGCACGTCCTCAGAAATACTGCTGCACATGACGAACCAGCTGGAGGATTTCATACATTTTTCTAGCATCTGTCAGATCACACCTATCTGCTGCTCGGTTTCAACCACACATATTTGACAAAGGAAGCTGCCAGAGGACGTCTAACACCTGCAGCATTTAAACTAAGCAGGCTCTTTTATAGCTTAAAAAAAATAATTGTACTTGTCGAGACTTTTATACTTGTGCTTTTCAACTTGCCTTTTGTGAGTCAAACTTTATTCACTCGACTGATCATACAATTTCTGCCTTTTTCGCTCTGAGATCACAAAATATCTGCAGCTTCACAATCGCCTCCCCAATTACTATATTTCACTAAAACGTTGGCTGACATGAGGCAATTTTTACCACACACTGTCGATCACGTCTGCCATATACCTGCGCTTAAAGTTGTCCTGTTTTTCCTCCCTTCTGTCTTTCTTCAGGATTACCTCCTAAGTCATATGTACAGCAACGCGGCCCGGGACGACCTGTGGAACAAACTGTCCCAGGTAACACAGTGACTTCCCTCATTACCTCTCAGTGAAGCCCCATCTTTTATAGTCTAGTCGTGACAGTGCCTTGCTCATTAGCGGGGATTCAAACTTGTGACCTGCCCCTCACTCAGGCGGGACACAGGAACCTCCGACACCTGCAGATGTTAATGACAGAACAAGTGTCTCTAATGAGGGACACATAATGAGAGGAAGATTAAAAAGGCCCATGTTTCTGACTGACATGTCGAGATGAGAGTCTCAGTGTTGTTTGTCACACGCACAAAGGCGCTCCACTAATTACAGTCGCCTCTGTTGCCATGCTGATTACACCAGGGATGAACTTCTACCATAATGAGCCCCACCTCGCTGATTATCTGGAAACCAATCACAGCTCTAATCGCCCGCAGTCCGTCAACTCTTGTTTAGTTTGTCCCGGCTGCCTCTGAAGGGTTAAACGTGTCAGTCATTTAAATTGGCATGCTGTGTTTTTCAATCAGGCGATGCGATCCGACGGGCGGTACATCAACATTGGACAGATGATGGACAGATGGACTCTACAAATGGGTTATCCAGTCATAACCATCAGCAAGAACCAATCAGAGCAACTCCCGACGCATTACATCATAGTGAGCCAGGAGCACTTCCTGTATGGACAAGATCACAGGGGCAACCACAGGTCAGCCTCCCGGGGATTCCAATGTCACCACATTCATTCACAATACCAGCATTTCCAATTTAGTTACTGTTTTTGTCTTTTCTTTTTAAAACCGTAGAATGTGATTTTCATCAGACAATAATAGTATTTTTTAGGTTGGCAGAAAACACAACACCGCGAATGGAGCAATGGTGGAGCTAATAAACAACTCACCCGATTTGAGATCACTATCTAACGTTTTCTGGATTGTGGTTGTGGCCAAAGACATCGGGGGCTTGGGTAAAAGTTTCAGAAAGTTTTAACACTCAAATTCACTTCAGTGTGAGTGGAATAAGACTAGACAGAACATGTCCTCACAGTTCCACGGTCACATGTTAAAGTCTGTTGTTGGTTTGCTAACATAATGATGATAATTACTGTGGCTCTGGATAATGTGGAGCTGTATTTAACATTAGAGTCATAAGTGGCCCGTTTATTTGCTCTCTTTTAAGTTTGTCTTCCTAGATTTTTGGGCACAGTTCCAGAGATAAAGTGTAGTTGACTATTATATAGAACAAAATCAACAGAAATGTCGGTCATAAAACAGCAAATAACAGCCAAAACAGACCTAACTCTCGCCTGCTGCACTCACTTTCTGCCTACAGGGGGCGCGCAAGCCAAAAATCCCAGAAGGTATCAATATCAATATCGCTTATATTGATACCTGTTCAGTGGAGTAGTATCTATTTCGATACTAGTTTTAGCATTGATTAGTTTCTGGGTTTTTGATTTTATACACAGCATAAAGTCACTGAACTTATATGAACAATCAAAAAACAATCAATCTTTACGTCAACCATTTAATTCACTCTACGTCTTATTACAAGCTTTAATCCACAACAACTTGTCAAACTGAATTAGAGTTTGTAGCTAAAGTAGCACACATAACAGGACTTTATTATTAACTGTTGCTGTAGAACTTATTTGAACGACTATTTACGGCACATAATGATAAAGATTTTGAGCAGAACTACCCAGGCCCGATGCTCTGGCCTTGCTATCTGACCGGTCCCGTCGGGTCAGCTGCTCGTCAGTATTTTTCGGCTCTCTTCTTCACATTATCCAGTTTCTTAGAGGAGCTGTGCCTCCTCCTGGTATCACCCTTTCACACCTCAGTAAGCTCTGAGTTTGTTCCCACTGATCACGCTGCTGCCTCTTCTAGAAAAAAAAAAACATTTCCTGCACATTCTTTACCACCTTTACAACATTTATATTTCATTTATAATTGATTTTGGAGATGTTTTATTCATGTCTTTCACAACCTCTGGAGTTCATCTCTCGCTGTTTTATCGACCCACTTTTCTTTTGACATCAATAGTTCATTACATTCCTTCCTACTTTTCACCTTATAATTTCTGTAATTGCTGTTATCCTATTTGTTTTTGTGCTGTCCAATCACATCTCTCTCTTTTCTCTCTCTCTTTCTCCCTCTCTCTTTTTCTCTCTCTCTTTTCTCTCTCTCTTTCTCTTTCTCTCTCTCTTTTTCTCTCTCTCTTTTCTCTCTCTCTTTCTCTGTCTCTCTCTCCCTCCCTCACCCTCCATCTCTATTTCTCTCTCTCCCTCCATATCTCTCTTTCTTTCTCTCTCTCTTTCTCTCTCTCTGTCTGTCTCTCTCCCCCTCTCTCGCTCTCTCGTTTTCTCTCTCTCTCCCCCTTCTCTCTCTCTGTGTTTGTGGTTAGTTTTCCCTGTCATTTGAGCTCTTTCCCTTCTTGCTCTTCAGCTCCCATTGTTATTCGTGATCCAATGAACTGTACTTATTGTTGTCAGCGCGCTCTACTCTTTGTGTCTCGAGAGGCCCCACTCAGACACACTCAGGGGTGCTCATAAAAGCAAAATGTGCGGTTGTGAACTTTCATCACTGCTGTAGTGATTGTGGTGCGGGAAATCAGAGGCGACTTGTGAATCCTGTAATACTGTAGTTTACAGCACAGTGGCCCTGCAGCGCTGCATGCTGTTCACTAGATTTAGACTTTCTCTTATCTGCTGGACACATGTTGGGACTCTAGTCAGACTATCAGAGCTGTGTGGATACAGGCTCAGGAGAGGAATAGCAGAGGAAAGGCAAAGGCAGGTAGAAGGCAAGAAGACGACATACGTAAGCTCTTTCCAGTAATAATTTTAAGACCAACAATCTTCAGGTTTTTGGGCATTAAATGAGACTTTATATGATGTTAACAGAGTACCTTTAGTGCTTTCATGGTTCAGTCGCAGTACATACAGGAAAAGTCCGAGTGGGGCAGAAGTACCTATGTGTGTTTTGTTCTTTTGGTGGTAGTAGCTTGTATCCTGACACGCAAACGTGTCAGTTGTATTGCTGAAAGGCACAACAATTATTATACTGTCAACAGGGCGGGGCCTGCGCTACCACATCCACAAAAATACATCCCGAAGATAATGATCCACTTTCAGACCACAATCCAGAATCAATAAATGATGTTGTGTAGACTATTAGTAACCTCTTTAAGTTGGAGTTTGCCTTATGTTATTTTATGTTTCTGTATAACTCAAATTTGGCTCTGAAGGTGACACTATATAGAATAGTTTTTCTATTGTATTTCTTTTCATGCAGCCGCTTCTATGCCTCCTCGCATCAAACAGGCGTATAAAACTAAAAGAAATAAATGCTCTCTAAAGAAGTGAGCTGACAAGAACATAGACAAGGACAAACCTGAGGACGCCGAGGTCGGCGTAATGACACCGAGAAGAAATCAAACTGGATTTGTGTCACAGTCCGCCGCTGTGACTGCAACTACAGGGAGCAGATAAACACACGCTGATTCAATATGCTTCTATTAGAGACGACAGGAATTATTATTAGCTCATGAAAAAGGAATTTATTTCCATTTTTCTCCAGCAAAGTTAGTTACTTAATATCAAAGATAAATAATTAAAAGCAGCATGAAACGAACAGTAGAGCAAATGAGGGAGGATATGATTTATTGTAGTGCATTCTTTCAATGTTGCCATTTTTCTTCAAATCGGCACGCGTCTTCCTGTAGATGAGGCAAGACAGGTTAGCCAAAAGATTTGTGTAATGATGTCATGAACTAAGCAGACAGTAATACATTTTTGTTTAAAGACGTATGGTTTTGGTAACAGACAACCATTGCAACCAGAAGATTGGCAGTTGTCCAACAGAATGCCCCAGGGCAGCTGTACCTGTGGAGCAAGTGAACACTGCAACCAGTGAGTTTTTGGGCATCTAGAAATGTGCTATTAGATTGTGTATGCATTTACTCTCCGTCTTCTCCGTTGCAGACTTTTTGATGCCCAGTGTGCTGACCTTTTCTGTCAATCACACATGAATATCAGAATGATTTCAGTTGCCAGGCAGTCGTATCGATCCTCTGTTGCCCCCGGTGACAGACAATAGTGTTGGATTATTAAATGTCGCTTAGTTAGGACAGTTGTATGACTTGAACTAAGCCTATTTTCCTTTCATTCCACACTTCACAAATCGCAGTTTTAAACACTTACTCCAAGTTTATTAGCTGTAATTAAAAAACATTTTAATTAAAATGCTAACGAGAAATAAAACCAACATGGTGCTTTTAGAGGAAGTAATTATAGAAAGTGTATTCCAATGACAATCTTTTATTCTTCATTTTGGAATGTGTGTTACTGTAATTTCATTGTCCGCTTCATGCATCGCATTTCCTCTGTACACTAATTACAACAGTTTAATCAGCACCAACATGGCAGATTGTTGCTGTTAAAGATTATTGATTATTTTTAGAATTTCATTACTCTGAAGTTACTTTGCAAATATAATTAGTTATTGCAGTTTAAGCTGATAGAAATGTACTGTGTTGTGAAAGTGGGTCATGGGCCTCTGTGGCTCCAAACACATCAAAGGCCTTTGTCTAAGAGTTAACGTATAATGCGCTTGTGAAGACAAAGGTTTCAATAAAAACAGCAAAATGTATTTTTGACTGCCTCTAGTGACCATCTTCCTCTTGTGCCAATGCGCCTGAACTAAAAGTCTATTCTCCTGGTCATTTACAATCCTTCTCCTTTGTCTAGTTTACAGTGGCAAGTGCCGCTGACAGTTGCCATGGGAAACGCATCAATGATCAGTACAGAGAAGCTCCTCTGGATCAATAACAAAACAGGTATGATACAGCTTATATACATACACATTATATCCACTGTTGGTTCATTTCTATTCTTCAAGATTTAAAGACGAATGACACTCAATGGTGCGAAGTTTAATCTGTGAGTAACAGAGGGCTTCACCCTGCTTCAAAGTTCCCTCATAAGAAAAGCCCAGATCAGGTAAACAGTTTATTTCCAACAACGGGGAGAAACTTTTGGAAGTAGGTCGAAACTCAGGTCAACAGCTATTTCCCTTGTTTTCTTCTGTTGGTTGTTCTGCAGCAGCAAACAGTACACTGCTCCACTAAAGCTCACAACCTCATTTCCTCACGAAAGAGGCCCTTTTTTTGCAGGAAAGTGATGTTAGACAAAGTGAACAAAACACGGCAGGTTGGGTTCATCACATACATTCATTTACAGAGGCTTCTCTCAGCTTTTCTTGCCCACTCTGTGATTGTGTTCAGTTGGCCAGAACAAGGTCTCCATTCACTTGTTCAATACACTCAGCTAATGTCTTCCATTTCTATTGAAGCGGCCGAACTCTACCTCTGGCTTTATGCTAAACCACCAAAGAAAACATGGTCTGATAAAGCTCTGATATTACCAAGTAAACAACTATCCATTTAGTTTAATTACACTTATAATCAATCAATAAATCAAAGTGTTGTTTTGTTGGCTAGATCAGTAATTAAGAAAATGGAAAGCTACTTAACATTTTCTCCAATAAAATAAAATATTGTTCTTATTGATAGTAAAAAACAAAGGTTAATTTACGGTAAAGGGCTGAGACTATTTATGACTTGATTTGTGCTTGATTTTTGCAGAATCACACAGAATTGGTGAGATGCACGAGAACATGTGGTTACTCGGTAACATCAATCAGACGGGTTATTTCAGAGTGAACTATGACCTCCAGAACTGGAAACTCCTCATTCAGCAGCTACACGCCAATCCTCAAGTGAGCGACTTCAGTCTGTATATGTTTTTTTGTGTAGTGTAGACCTGTGGCTATTGTCAAACCTACATCCTCATGTCTCTCAGATCATCTCCGTTGGAAACAGGGCTGGCCTAATCGATGATGCCTTCAATCTGGCCAGGTGAGTTCAGCCGCGCTAACATCTTCTTTAGCGTCTCATTTATTTGATGTTTATACAGGCCTGTCAGCTCCTCTGTCTATACTTCAGCTTGTAAAACACTGGCTTTATCCAGGCCAGCCCACTGTTTCTGTCTGTTCTCTTCACTTCATTATTGATTTCCAATAAGGTCTGTCTGTTTTGAAGCCTGTCTCATGCAGGCAGAGTTTGGTAAAGTAAATGAAAAAGAAACTTTTCAATTATGCGCATTATCCGGTGATGTGAGTGAAGTAAGACGTGTGTGATCTGTATTGGGTTTTTATGTTACCTTTTGAAACCTTTGAAACCCTTTTAGTTGAACCTGCCTGGGTTTACAATAATATAATTGCCCGTTTTAAATGGCTCAGTTGAACTTTTAATTTGTTTTTCATCCAATTAGCACTTGTTTGTTTGGTGTTTGTGGTGTATCATCTGATCTCTGTCTGATATGCTGCCTCCATGGTTGATTATAGACTATTACTAGAGTTATTTGCACATTTATGCCACAGATACCTTACAAAATAACTTAAATTAATGGCCCTTAATCAGGCATGAGAATGAGAACAGAGAGTCATGTTCTGCTTGTATTTGCTCCTAAGATTCAGTCACACATGGCAGACATTAGCCCCTGAAATGGTCACTATGTTTACATTACCGTCAAGAAAACTGGATTACTGGCTCACACAATTCAAACTGATTTTTCAAAATGCACGTGGTTCGAATCCCAAAGATCCCAATAACACATCTGGAGAAATCTGTGTACTCGTATGAATGCTTGTAACAGTGCAGTCCGATAAAGACTAGGAGTGGCAGCCAGGACAATAATGGACATGTGTTAGAACGTGTACGCACTCATTTTAGATCAGTGGAGATGACAAACTTTGGTCCCTTTGCCGCAGACTAGCGTGTGTTTTTTTGTTTCGCTCTGCAGCGTTACCGGAGCTTCTATGACTTTATTCGCGAAGAAAAAATAACTTGGGTGTTGGGTTATGCGTGATAGCTGTTTTTATTAGCCATTAGCTACAAACTTTTAGTGCTAATGCTAAATGATTAGTCGCTCCAGAACGCACATACCGTATTTTCCGGAGTATAAGTCGCACCAGCCAAAAAATGCATAATAGAGAAGAAAAAAACATATATAAGTCACACTGGAGTATGAAATAAGGTTGCAAGTGTGAAAATAACAAATAATATCACATATAAGTCGCTCCGGAGTATAAGTACAAGTATATAAGTATAAGTCACACCCCGGCCAAAACTATGAAAAAAGGTGTGAAAATACGGTAATCGGTTCTTTGACCTGCTGTAGACGTGTGGTCTGGTCGTTCTCTGTGCATGTAAACGGAGTGAGTATGGACTGGATTTCCAAAACTCAAACTTGTGTAGGTTTAGGTTATATCGTTAAACATAATGCCAAGAAAATATTGTATTTGTCTTAAAGCTTGAAAACATGAAGCCTGCGTAAATTCAGCCTGGAAGACCTAACTCCAGCCATCTACGTCAAGGCCAACATGGAAGGACCCCTCTCCCCAGCGCCATCATCGCACTCAAGCGGGCGCCCGCCTGTCCGTCTGTGAGAGTCAGATCCCTCACTTCACCATGGACTCTTCCAGGTTTCTGCGCTTATCCCAAAAAGGTTATGCAGTTTTTCCTGGCCAAAGAAGGAGGGTGAAAGGTCAGAGGGCGTCTGCATCATGGCCCTCGCACCTGCTCCTCATCCCCAATCAACGCTCCCAGTCACTCCTCCCCGCTCCAATCAGCGCACAGGCGGTCGCATTTAAGCCCTCAGGCAGATGGCTCGGCCGATCAAACCGTACTGCGACTGATATTATGTCAGAGTTCAATTCAGATGACCCTCCGTGTTCCTCTCACGGGGGCTCCGGCTCCTCCTGCGGTCCTCCGGCTTCGGAAGAGCGCATCCACCTGACCCGGTGGAAGAGCTGAGCGTCTCGCCGCGTCCTCTCATTACAAGACTCCTCACTTTCGCTCGAAACGCTTTCCAACCACCAGCCGCGCGCCCCGCGGCACGAACCAGGAAATCATCAGTCGCTCCGTGCACGCCGCGGCGCCTCTCCTCCGCATCGAGCGTCGGGACGTCTCCTTCACGTGGCTCCTCCCGCGCCTCAGCGTCTCTCCACCGGATCACGCTGACACCGGGTCCAGCTTCATCGCTCAGCAGCTCCAGAACACGCTCCTCTCCACGTCAGGCTCCAACACGCGGCAGCGCTCTGTCCTCGACTCCAGGGGCCCGTCCCAGGCCCGCCGCTGGCCATATGGGGCCCCCAGGCCGAACGCCCAGCGATGTCCCCAGTCGAAATTAAGTATTTTTTTTTAAATTGTCTTCATCTCGTGAATATTGCTTGAATCACAATCTTAAGCAAGATTTCAAGGTTCTCAACAACGGGTCTCCAACAATCTCTAACTTTTCGTCTTTTCATTCCTAACATCCTCGCCCCGCCCTCTCACCTCACGCAGGCTGCTCCTGTGGAACAGGTCGAGGCAGCTCCATGCATCGTACATATCGTGCCATTCATTCCTTTTAGGGCTCTTATTCAGCTCGGTCCAATCTCATTCATCGGGAAAAGGTATCCGCTCCTCAGCTTTCCCAAACACTCTGGGTTTATTAATAAATAAATATATAATCAAACAATAAAATAAAATAAAAGGCGCTGCATGTCTCAGACTCATATTCACGAGAAATGGGTCATGTGCCCAGTCCGCAGGCACACCACAATTCCCCCGGTCCAAAAGACAACCGTTGCGTCGCATCACGTACTATATATTCACGTTTAAAATATCCCACGTTGCACCGTGGGCACATGACGGCGCGGCCAGCCATGTACAATCTTCCCAAATTTCAGGGCAGCTTCCATTCTGGAGCACCTTTTTTATAGCCAGAAAGTATGGTAATTCTAGTCATGCTACACTCACTGTCATATCGCAGAGCGATCAGCGCAAGCGCTGCACAAAAAGGCCCGCGATTCAATTCAAACTGCCTGTCAAACCGGCTTACTCCCGCATGCGCGTATCAGGAGTTGCAGCACCGGTCCAGTCTGTCCAGCCCCACAGACGGTTCCTTTACTGTCCCTCTCCCCGGAATCTGCCCGCTCCGGGCCCCTCTGGTTGTTTTCAAGGGCCAAATCGGTTCCTCCAAGGCCATCTTACTTCAGAGTTCATTCCACACTGCGCGACCTGGCTAGCTTCGCCTCTCCCGTCTCTACTCATCTGTTTGGCGACTGCGTCGGCCCCACCTCACTTCCGGTCCTGCCTCCTCCACCAGCGGAACGGTTTTAAATTTTTCCATGACTAATCATTCCGTCTCCGACTCCCGGCGCTTTTACATGGTCGCTCCGCCTCCTCCGGTTTGGGGGGGTATTAAAACTCTATTTTAATCTAAGGCCTGCCGGCACCTGCTGTCTACCAGCACTCTCAGCCCACGTTCTGCCGTCTACCGGCACTCTCAGCCCACGTTCTGCCGTCTACCGGCGCTTCCAGCCCATGTTCTGCCGTCTACCGGCGCTTCCAGCCCACGTTCTGCCGTCTACCGGCGCTTCCAGCCCACGTTCTGCTGTCTACCGGCGCTTCCAGCCCACGTTCTGCTGTCTACCGGCGCCTACCGGCGCTTCCAGGTCTACGCTCTGCCGCCTGCCGGCGGTTCCAGGTCTACGCTCTGCCGCCTGCCGGCGCTTCCAGGTCTACGCTCTGCCGCCTGCCGGCGCTTCCAGGTCTACGCTCTGCCGCCTGCCGGCGCTTCCAGGTCTACGCTCTGCCGCCTGCCGGCGCTTCCAGGTCTACGCTCTGCCGGCGCTTCCAGGTCTACGCTCTGCCGGCGCTCGCCTGCTGGCGCTCTCCAGTCCACGCTCTGCCGCCTGCCGGCGCTCGCCTGCTGGCGCTCTCCAGTCCACGCTCTGCCGCCTGCCGGCGCTCTCAGTCCACTTAGTTCACGTTCTGCCGTCTACCGGCACTCTCAGTCCACGTTCTCCCGTCTACCCCGGCTCTTCCCCCGGCGCACTGCCCGCGCGCTCCGCCGCCTGCCCCGGCGCACTGCGTGAACGCTCCGCCGTCTGCCCCGGCGCACTGCGTGCACGCTCCGCCGTCTGCCGGCGCTCTCCGGTCCACGCTCAGCTGTCTGCCGACACCTCCACTCTCTGTCATCTGCCGCCTCCTTTGTTTTTGGGGGGAATCAGAATTCTTATAATTTAACTTTCAAGGTAAAGCCCCTGCATCATCACAGCACGCACACCTGGCTCTCAGGGCATCGGTTAAATTCCCAATCGGGTCAAACCACGGCGCACTTCATTCCCCGCTGTTCTTAACTCCAGAGGCAGCCGCCCCCCTGGTTTCGGAAATACCCGAAGGTAACATCGATCCTATGCAATCCGCCCCCTCGTCGTCTCACCGGGCACCGGTTTAGAATAGGAGCCGCTACATCCGCGGCCACTCAGGGCATATCCTCCACAGTCCTCTAACAACTCGGGCGACAGTCCTTTTCGCCCATGCCCGTACGTTCGTCCCTACCTGCCTCCAGTCTTGGCTCAACGGTCCTCGCATCTCTAGTAAGTCTCGTCTCGCAACAAATACTGGTGGTGGTTCATATTTCCTCATTACCTGTTCCTTAGTCGCATCCTCTAGCTCTCCCCGTGTCTACGTCATTTTATTATCTACTCCCAGGTGCTTCATATTCCTGTCCTCGGTCCTTCACCACATCTCCGTGAATAGAGGCCTCCATTTCAGACGCTTCGAGTTTCAAGGCTTCGCCCCCTACTCTCCCCGTCACTACGCATCCGCCCCTCTCGGGCCACCACGTGATCAATGGCGGCCTCGTGGCCTGACCAGTCTACTCTATATTAAGTATCTGCTGTCATGTTCTTTCTGAGTATCCGTAATAACCTTGGCACACAGCTGCTCAGACCCCAGGTTTTTGGGGGGAGACATCTAATACAAATAGATCATGGAGTGCCCATGATTGCAACGTCTTCCGCCGGGGTCTGAGCGCCAAATAACTCGCGACTAAAGCTTGCTAAACAGTCCATTCTCGTGGTCTCTTTGTCTCCCCTGGGTGAAA
This sequence comes from Eucyclogobius newberryi, assembly GCF_026437365.1. NCBI lineage: Eukaryota > Metazoa > Chordata > Actinopteri > Gobiiformes > Gobiidae > Eucyclogobius > Eucyclogobius newberryi. Next base: position 17,089,844 of record NW_027315834.1, on the reverse strand, counting down.
TGTTTTTTTTGATGAATGCTTCGTGCCTTTCCGTGTCAGCCGCCAGGCTCCAGCATAAGAATTAAGACTTTAGACTTTAGTGTTTTGTTTAAAGTCTGTGGATCAGGTTTTTAATGCTCACAACCCCACTGCTCCTGCCTCTCTTCAAGCGCACACAGTCTGAATGAGCAATAAGTGAGTGCGCCGCCGCAGAGAAAGCAAAGAGGTCCGGGCGCCGCTCATTCCTCATATGTGATGTTTACTGCCCGAAGGTTTTTTCAGCGCTGTAACCAAAATCTACTGTGACACAGACTCAATAACTCAACCCAGAGAAGAGGCTTGTGTATCTCTTCTGCAGCCGTCTGTCCTCCGTCATGTTGAATGAGACAAATGCGTTGTCGGTTCGTGTGCCTGCGTTCGGGTTAAAAGCTCAGCAGGAGACTTCTATCCGCACAGCAAAGAAACACAACTGTAGAGCCGTCATTATCAGCGCTGTGGGCAGATGTGCGCACCTTAGCCATGCATCTGTAGCCATGGCAACTCGCGACAAACTTTTTTTGGTTTGTGTTGTGCGTTCGCACAAGGGAAAAGCTTTATTACAATAATTATAGCCAGGGCTAATGTGGATTAATGTGTGCCAGTTAGGAGTTCATTCATCCTATAAAAGCTCTAAATGTGAGCTAAAGCGGCAGGTGTTTCATTCTCTGATTCAATGAACCTGTTTTATTGTAAAATGAATACCACTTGTGTGAGTGAAATCATTATGCACCACTAAAATAAAAAGGAGAAATGGTGTTTACAGATCTCAAACTTGGAAGTGTGTGGATTGTCAGTAACATGGAGTGGAGTAGAAGTAGAACGTATCTAAATCAATTAAACACTGATAAGAGTTGCAAGTTCAGGTTATTTTATACTTACTTTGCATTACCAATATGGTTTGTCCTATTCTGATTCTGATTCTGATTCATGTAAACGAAAGGTGAGATGGAAACTAATGTGCTAAGCTTCTTAGCAGTGGAGGGGGAATTGTCTTTGCCTATTTATTTTTCTGACTAAAATGTTAACTGTATTAACTGTATTATTCCTATTTTATTCCTCTAATTAAATTGAAAAATGGTAGTGATCTTTAGTCTCTGCTAATCTCGTGGGCCCTTGTCCTCTACTGTTTGATTGGGTTAAATGTGAGCAATGGACTTGGTGACAGCAGTCCTCTGTGTATGTGCCACAGTGCTCAGCTAGTTTAGTGTAAATAAATGAGCGTGTCTGTGCGAGTATGCACTGAAACGGTGATGAATGCAGCCCTTGTATGCCCGCTGCAGTCACTCATTAGCTCTCCAGTGAGCCTTGCTAATGGCTAATGGACAAACAATTAACAGAGCCTTAACAATGTTAAAGAGTTAATGAGCTTGTTCAGAAGACGGCTCCAGCAGGGACACCGAGACACTGCCACAGAGAGTGGAAGGAAATTAAATAATCTATAATCACCTTTAAACGGAACATGCTGAGTTCACGCATACTTTGTCCAGCGTCCTCTTTAGAGTCAGCACCAAGTCCTTTTTGAAAAGAAGCAAAAAGGCAGTAAACTTGTAGAAAGTTGTCAGTTTTGGGCTGACAGGCTAAAGATATGTTTTTTATTGCGACTGCAGGCTCCATGTCAATGACTGACATGAGAATAGTGATGTGACAGTCCCCACCTGCAGGAGCAGAAGCAGAATAGATGAGGAGTGGACAAGTGGAAAACAGAGATGGACAAATGGATCAGGTTGCTACAGCAACACAGTCCTAGGATCACACACTTTTGGAGCACAGTCCTGTGAGCAGTTCAGGGCGCCGTAAACAGGAAGTCTCTCCAGGCAGGATGGATTATGGTAATTTCTCATAGACCAGGTGCATGATGGGAATAGAGATGAATGTGTGGAGGTTGGTTGAGCCGCTCATGAGGCAGATTATGGAAATCCGAGGTTCCTCAGCTGCGAAAAGACTTATCTGAAACACAGTTTTCTGAAGTAGGCTCTAGCTCTTGGTGTGTGAAAAAAATAAGCACAAATTAAGACCTCCCTTGGTGGTTTCCAAATATGAGATATAATAAGGCTGTGCACCATCTTCATGTCAAGGAGCTCCTCTGTTTGACAGACAGCTGCTCTGTAACCGTCACAGATGAGTCACTGTGGCATAGATCCCTTCACATCACCTTCTCATCAATCCACATAACTCCTACAGCTCCTAAACAATAATGGCACTCAATAAAGATGGAAAATACTTTTGTATGAGCTAACGTTCGTCCTCAACAGCCCACCTCGTCAATATTTATGAGTGGGCGGAGTTGAAGGTCAGATGAGGAAGCAACACAGTCCGCCAAAACATCATGAATACTAATGAATGCCCAGAGTGGTTAATATTCATGAGCAGGTGGATCTAACCCCAGCTTTGGGGCGCAGGGCTGGTATTTAGAAGCCACTTTCAAATTAATACGCTCATTCTGCCTGTTGATCCCCAGATTGACACTGTTAAAGTGTGTTAAAGTGTGTAGACGCAAAGTGTGGCAATTTTCCAAATATTGTCATTATATTTATTAAATGGCATTTACTTGACGTACATTCAGTTTTAGCTTGGCAATTGTTCATAATTGTACCAGTCGTCTAAAAGATTCTCTTGTCACACCAGGCTTTGTTTTTTCACAACTGCTCACTCACAGTCTGTACATTGTCAGACTTTGTATATATTTAATGTAGTTCCTGTTTTGACATATGCTTGTCAACACTGTTATTTTTCTGGTAACTTTACAATGATTATGTAAAGGGAATATTCATACTGTGGGTGTTGTCATAGCACCGGTAGTTGTAGGTATTTCTCTCAAGTCTTTTCTACTTTGCTTCCTCTTTTATATTTGGTTAAGGGAATAGTCCCAGTTTAGAACTGGCGCTGTCCATTTCACTCTTTGTACCTGTTTGTGCTCTGGATAAATGTAACTGAAGTTAATGATCGTATTGATGTTTTTTTAATATTGTTCTGACCTGCAGGGCAGGGTACCTCCCTCAGAACATACCGCTCCAGCTGATTGGCTACCTGCCGGAGGAATCGTCCTTCCTGCCGTGGCATGCCGCCAGCCGAGTGTTGTACCAGCTGGACAAACTGCTGGACCGCACAGACGAGTACAGCCTGTTCAGTGTAAGTGAGAGCACGCTCACTGTCATGTCCATGTTTAGTTTAGTCATTACATTTAGACTCTGTGTGTCTGCAGGACTATGTGCTGAAGCAAGTAGCATCTCGCTATCATCAGATGGGATGGCCCAGCCCTGGACCTGGCAACGAGGGCAACATCCTGCAGGCATCGTACCAGACTGAGTATGCATCCTCAACCTAACTTCACTCGGAAAAGAAAAACAATATTCGGATTTTATTCAAAGATTTAATTTGTATTGTCCCCTTTGGCTATAATGTATTTATTTGCAAGGTTAATTTTAAGCTTATACACTAATATTCATCCTATTTTGTGCTTTTACATGGCGCCTGACTCTCGATTTGATCAAAACATTATAAACCTCAAAATCCATTAGTCTTTATAAACCTGTATCGTTAAGTCTGACTCTGAATTAATTCATCCTTGATGATATGCATACATTAATGTAGCCGCAACGACCTTGTCCAAACTTTCCTCTCACAGAGTTGATTTTGTCACCTTATTTGACTCCACTCTATGGGTTTTATTGATTGCTGTTTAACTTGCTGCCCTTGAACACCTGCAGGGAGCTACAGCGAGAGCTCATCATGTTAGCGTGCAGCTTTGGGAACAAGCAATGTCACCGCCAGGCTGTGGGCTACATCTCCGACTGGATTTCCAGCAACAAGAACAGGTGCCAAAATACACTTATTATTAACAAACATATCTGACTTCAGGTTTCAAGTCTGGCAACTTGAAAGCTTAATTTTAAAAGCAACTTTTGTCTGGATATAATGTCAATAATACATGTGTCACAGAAAATGCAATTTCTCAAGCCAATGCATTGTTTGATTTATCTTTCCCTTTGTTGAGCAGCGGCACTTTGTGTGAAATGTTGCATTCTTTTATGCGCTGCTAGTGGCTCATTCACACCCTCCAGGTCCTTTATGAGATCTGCTAAATTTGATTTCAAACAGCAATTTAAATACAAACAGATACTGGATCAAGTGCTGAATGCTTGGACGGTGGGGAGCAGATAAAAAGACTAGCACTGAACATAAACAAAAATGAATTATTTTTAACAGTGATGACATACATGCTGCTAAATTATAGTAACTCAATCAATATAATCAGACAGTACAGTTTTTCATCACAAAAACAGTAATTTATATGCTGCATATGCATTGAAGAGTTTTGTCACAGGTTTTTACATTTGATACTCTCCATGATGAAAACTTGTTGTGCACAAGTCAAACTTTCCAACAATGGCCTGTGATTTAATTGTTGGCAAAGAACAAAACACAGAACAAAAGGGAAGAATGTTAGAAGGAGGCTTTGTAGAAGAAAATAAATAACTTTCATGTCCTACCCTGAACTCTTTTCTTGACTTTGTTCTTCATGCAAAGTGCGACTGTTGTTTGTAGGAAGCATCATGGGAGCGGTTCACACATAAGAACCATATGGCACAAGTTTCCTTTTCAATCTTTCACATCACATTTTAAGTATGAAGCTCTTTGAAAATGTCCCATTTTCTGCTGTGGGAAATGGCGCTCACGTTAACATTCACGCAGGGCTCACGTCTCCAGGGGTGACGCTTAAATATTTCATGCTCTATTCAGTCATTTAATCCCATCTCCCTCGCTCGTGTATGAGATTCACTACAGTTACATTAATTATCAGGTAGGGCTTACATAACTGTGGACATTGAAGTGTTTTTGTGAAGTCTGGTTTGAGTACATTTGGTATTATATTCTTAAAGATGGTATGGACGATTTTTTTTCAGCAAATTTTTTATCATATTTCCTCGTGGCGTGGATAAATCATTTGTCCTGCCACGTATCAATCATAAAACGCACCTACCGCTCACCTGCAGCCGCGTGCGGTTCGTGCCCACGTTTCCGCGTGCCTAAGCGCATGGATCTATCATAATATAGTTCCCTCAGTGTACGGGGCAAAATGAAGACGGAGAAAGACAGTTTGAGCTGACGCAGAAGTGGACAGAAATCTACGGGAGACGAGCGATGCGATCCGTTGCGCTAATAAACAAACGCACGTGTGTGTTGTATCTAGTAGTTATATTATAGTTCTCAAATCACCGAAAAATTGTCCATACCGCCTTTAAATGTACATTATTTAGAGTTGTACCTGACGGCATGAATATTCAGCTGATGCAAAAAGGAATTTACTTTCTTTTTATGTAATGCAGATTGATGTTGTAGATGAATCCATGTGTTTTGGGGTTACTGGCAAAGATGAAAGAAATAACAATATTAGAACTTTATTTAATATGAAAATGTAATTAAATCTATTTATTAGTAATAGTTTATTGTTTCAATTGAGCTTATCTAAATAAATACAGCCTTTGATTGTGTCTGTAACAAAGAGTTAGATCTCCAAGTATATACTGTAATAGTCCAAAAATCCCATTTAATACACTTTGATAATCCCCAGTGTAATTTGCTAATTTTACCTATAAAACTGTGATTTCATTTTGATATGTGTGAATGGCTCAAGAGATTATATTTTCATTTGTTGTTGCAGCATTTATATCCAGCAGTAATTATCTTCGTGGGGGTTTAAACCTCCTGGTTGGACCCACTTGAAGAGCCGTGAGTCCGGTATAAATCTCTTCATAATGAGAATGTCACCACTTGATCTGGTGCCAATAAGCCCAGGTTTGACATTTGCCTAATTACGACTATTGTTCTATTTCCAGGACCAAAATCAGAAAAAGGCGCTTTGTCATTATTAGTGATTATTAAAACCAGCGGCACATGGTTTATTCAAATGCTTTGATACTAACGGCGTGCCCTTTTCATTTGTATTGTTTGTTAAACGTTGTATAATGCAAGGCTTAAGAAATAAGACCGAGTGAGCATTTCGTTGCGTAACTTTGAAAATGAGCATATGGCACCAGATGCTTTGTTGCAGAGTCTCTAGGTTTTTTTTGCTGTTTTTTTTTTTTCAGTTCAACTCCTCTGTGATTGAGTCGAAGTTCCAAGTCAAAGTCGCTCAAGACTGCATTTGCAACTTTTAAGTGCCAAATGTGTTCACTCCTAGTATATGTAAATGTTTAGAGTTCTCAGTGAGATTTTTCTTCTTGAAATAATATTAATAAGAGGACTATGATGCTATATATAGTCTGTGGTATTGTCCATTAATCCAGTTATAGTCACCAGTCAACAAATTTCACTTTGTAGTAATAAAAAATAGTCTGTTTGTGAAATCACATCCATTCGTTGTTTGTTTTTTAACAGATAAAGTAAAAAGTGTAGTACGCAGGTTTATTCGGTCCACCCCCGTTTAATTTTGCCATCTGGAAAAAAATCTAAACCCAGAAGATTCATGTAAACATTAATGATGTTTTTGTGAGAGTTGCAGCTTTACCCTCTGGTTTCATAAGTTTAAGTGATATTCCCCCACGAGAGTCTGTATTTCATTTATTTGTAAATGGACTACACATAGTAAAGAAGGTTTTGCTGTATGTAACATGTCTAATTTCCATCTTCAGTCTTCAATTCAGGTTCAAAATACATTATCTGCAGAACACCACAACAGTAACAATCACACAAAAGCAAAGGTTACACACCAGCACATTCAATATACATACAAATAAAATCATATTTCCTTTTTGTATTCACTCGTGCAGCTATCATTGTGTACAGATTGTTCAGACGGCGCACAGAGCACATCTACAGAATATTGAAGAGGTCGCTCCCGAATTGAACAAAAGGTGCAATAGTCGTAAAAGCGCTGACATTACATTTAGTGGTTTATCAGTGAGACAACAGTATTTAATGACTGGCATTTAGTATACAAGCGCCCAGACATAAACCAGATGTTCCAAAGCATGCGTACTGTTGGAGAAAGAGCCATTGTCAATGAACACAATTCACAAATATAGGAACTTGCTTTTGGTGATTCGGTGCAACATACAACGATGAACAATAAGGAGAGGGAGAGTACATATTTATGAAGAAATGTTTTATCTTTTTACGCTTTCAAAACGCACATTCAATCTTTCTATCAAAAGATGCCACCTGGAGTGTCATCTATTTTGCTTTTTCGTTGTATTGATTTTATGAATAGCAATACCATAATAATTGAATTATGAATGAATCCACTGCAATTAAGATTCCACAGTTAGACTTTTAACAAAGCTTTCTACAGGTGAAGCTCAGTCTCACTCTCTAATTGTGAAGAGAAAGTGGATAGAAGACGCTGCACCGCCAGAAAATGCAAGCATGTAACCCAGCCATTCTTTAAACGATTTTTGTCCAGTCAAAGATAACACAGACACAAAGTGGGAGGGGGAGTGAAACGGGGAATTTTGTCTTTGTCTGTCATAACAATTTAATCTATATCTCTGCGAGCGGAGCAGAAAGTATGATTTTCAGAGCAGTATGGCAAGGCAGTTTTATCTTTTGAGTTTTATACGTTGGTTATTGCAAAGTTCTTTTTTCAAAAATCCTTTGCAACCTTTTGACCACAATAAAGTCATGAGTCATCAGTGGGAGCTTGCCACCTAAAGCTGTAGTTGTTATAGGTTTTATCCCCAGAAATAAGATTATTTAGCAAAAACAACAAATTGATAGCTCAATATTCCAACAACAATATTCAGACAATATTATGTCAATCCAACAGAAATGTGTTGTTTTGAACATGTTAGTTGAGTTTTAATAAGTGGCCTTTAAAAATGCTCTTGAATACCTTGACTTTGGCATCTCAAAAACAAATTCACTTTGGTGATCCATCTACTGGCTGCAGAGGGAAAACATTTCCAACATAATAGCTTTGTGTATATATTTTACTATAAACAATAGGCTGTGGCTACAGAGCCGCGGCGCGGTCAAATAGCCTCATGGCTAACCTTAACCTTAAAGGCGCAATGGACGATTTTTCGGCGATTTGAGAACTCAGGCGGAAGTGCGCATGCGCACTCCCCCGTGCGGACTGATACAACAAAGACGTGCTTTTGTTTAGTAGCGCGACGGAGCGCATAGCCTCTCTCGTCTCCCGTAGATTTCAGTCCACTTCTGAGTCAGCTCGAACTGTCTTTCTCCGTCTTCATCTTGCCCCGTACACTGAGGGAACTATATTATGATAGATCAATGCGCTTAGACACGCGGAAACGTGGGACGAGCCGCACGCGGCTGCAGGTGAGCGTTAGGTGCGTTTTTATGATTGATACGTGGCAGGACTAATCGGCAGTCCACGCCACGAGGAAATAAGACTTAGATTTGGGCCAATAAAATCGTCCATTCAACCTTTAACCCTGACCCTGACCCTAACCTTAACCCTAACCCGGTGCGGTCTAACCCGGCGCGGTCAAATAGCCCATCAGCTTCAGGAGCCGCGGCACAAAATGGCCTAGCAGTTTCGGGCGCGCGCCGCGGCTCTGTAGACACTCAAACAATATAGTCAAAATTAAAACATCCATGTCATCCTCTGAAGGGCTGCATCTGTGTGCATCAATAGTTAATGAACTCTTACCATGTTTAGCTCAGAAGACATGTCCTCCGGGCCCATGATAGTTGATCTTGAGAATCTATTTAAGTTGTGGTAACCTATGGATTCACTCCTGTCCAGCGTGTTTCTGAATGACAGCACAGCATTTGGACTGATCATATTTCTATTGTTGGAATTTATTTCAAATCAGTAGCATGAAAATCATTTTGTAATTTAAGTTCTATTTGACCGTGATTGGAATGGAAATGCTTTGTTTTTTGCTGTAATTGGCAGTGGTGGATGAAGTACTTTCTTACATAAAAATACACTTACAGGAGCAAAAAAATCCTAAAGTAAAAGTATCACATAACATAATAATACTAATTACTAGTAAATGTATTTAGTACCCATTTGAAAAAGTTATTTCATTCACCAGAGCGTTGCTGTACTGGTGTGACTCAGAATATGAAGCTCAAAGGAAATATATTGAGTGTAATAATGCTCCGGTGGTTCCTGTACAGGCCTACTGGCAGATGAAGGTCGGGTCAAGAAGAAGAAATTTAGAATCCCTGAGTAAATTCTGCGCTTACGACCTGGGAAGAGCTAAACAAAACATACAAACTAAACAAAGATGTTAAGATCTAGCAGCACAGGTCTGAGATTTAAGGTCTTGATTACATGAGGTATAACTGTCTTGTTTCTCCCAGTCTTGAGAATCAAAAGGGGAATAATATCTAAATTATATAAATGCATTCATAGCCTGGACAACCATTATACTAAATATATTAAAATAAATATAAGAAAGAAATGGGAATGAGAAGGTCATTTTGTTTTCACAGACAAAAATTGGGAAAATATTTGTACATCTCAATGGAGGACCACAAAATCCCTCACGTTTCTTTATAACACCATGTCAAAGTGCTCATTATTCACAGAGATCGACTAACTGCTATTGTGTTTTGGGACTGCCGTGTTATTAAATACTGGACCGAGATCAATGAGGCGATGCGGATTGTCTTTGACGCCGATGTTCCATTTGACTTCACCTCAGATTGTAGGATTCCAACGATGGTGATGATTAATGGATACCTGTGCACTGACAACGAAACAGGCAGTAACAAAGAAATGGACGATGGGAGCTGAGCCGACTGTCAGGGAATAGACTTTGGACATTTAGAAAAAGGAAAACTGACTTTTTAACAGACATTGGGACAGGTGGAATCAATACATGGCCTAAAATTTTATTTCTTATTTACTTTTCATTTAAACGTTTTACTCTCTGGTCTTGTTTATTTGTTCACTCTGATTTGTTTGTATTATATAACATCAAAATACTCATAATTTTAAAAAAGAAGAAAATAAAAGCATTTCACACAGATTTCTAAACTTATATAACGTGATCTTGATAAAGAACTGTATTGAGTTTTTCAGTCAACTGTGGCGACTGAATTGATAACCTATTGTACTGTTTTAATTAGGCTGTAATTTCGTTTGCTCAAAGTTGGGACTTGAGGTCAGAACCTTCAGGGAAGATGTCATTATATCCTGTCCAGTTCAAAAAGCTAGTGAAGTTGCAAGTACAGATTCCTGCTCTCAAATGTAGTGAAGTAAAAGTAAAAAGTATCCACTGCCAACTAAATATTACATGCTATCAAAATTGTTATTGTTAGTTTTGTAGTTATTCTGAATGACTTACGTGTCTGAATAATACAATGGTCAGCTGGGGCAGTCCACATGAACTGTTAGCGTCCTTGATTGAAGAGATCCACTCCAGTTTCCAGTTCTAGACAATAAAGTGCCTGAGAGAACTGTACGCAGTTTGTTTGGCAGATGTTCTCTAAGAAGGCCCTTTCTGCTTCAGCGGGCATTACCCCCCTACATGTGTGCTACTGCTCAGTCTTAAGTGGAGCATCGCTAAAATGATTTCCCAGGTCGTTGAGTGATGTAATTGGCGCCGCCTCATTCACCCACAACAAAACACACACACACACACAAGAGTTAGTTAAGTGTATGTCTTTTCCAACCGAGAGTTCTAGATTGTGCTGAAATATGTTGCCTTTGGGATGGACAATATTGATGAAAACGAATATCTCAATATTTAGCATTTTCTCTCTCAATGAGAGAGCTGCTTGTTTCAAAGGAGATAGTATTGCCTTGATTTGAATGTTCCACAGTATTATATAGTACTTAATTAAGCACTACAACAACACTCAGACAATATATAAGCAATATTATAGAGAATGTGCTAAAATGTGCCTCTAAGTTTAAGCACAAAACATGAATGGACCTGGAAATTAACCAGAAATGTCACTGTATACCTTTGTTTGGGAGAAAGTAATTGTTTCCATCATTTAAATTTGAATCTGTTCTTTTTGCTGCCATTTGTATTTGTTTTTATTGCAGACAATATACTTGATATCTCTTCCAAAACAAGTGCAATATTATCCGATATTAATGTTTTTAGTAAATCTCCCACCTTTATGTGACATTCTTTAAGGACATTTTGAAGTTAATGCGCCCTTCGTCACATGCACAGGTCTGAAGGAGGAAAGGCTCACTTCTCTCTTTGCTGTTGATCCAGGCCAGTGACCAGCTGGGCCAGTGGATGTTGAATCAGTGTGTCATTTAACCGCTTCCCCCCTCTGGTGCTGTGCTGCGGTTTTTCAGGTTCAGGAAGCATGTTTCAGGTGGTTTGTACATTCTGCTGTCGTATATATATATGTACATATGTATATATATATATATATATATATATATATATATATACATATATATATATGTACCAGCGTCATAAGGCGCTGGTACAGCTGGCAGCCCGGTGTAAACGCTCTCTCTTCTTTCTCACACTTATTGTGCTTTATCTCCTATATTTTGTAAATATAGTTAGTATATTTTTTGTATTTTACTGTACGATAGGGACACGCGCTGGAATAGTTTTTAAATTCAACTGTTTTTGACTTTTTTCGGCTGGATTTGAGCGTTTTTCGTTGCGTTCGTTGTGTTGTTGTGACGTGAGCTAGCTCCGAGCGAGCCCACCAGCCCCCCCCCCCCCCGCGCCCTCCGGCCGCGCTAAAGTACGGCGTGTCGTCGGTACACGTTTATATACACGTTTATATGAAAGAGGAACTTCACGAACGATCGGGACACGCACTGGAATCGCTTTAAATTAACTTGTTTTGACTTTATTCGGCTGGATTGAGTGTTTTCGTCGTGTCGTTGCGATGTGTCTTGGCTCTGAGTCCCCCGGCTCCGGCCCCGCCCCCCGGCTCCGGCCCCGCCCCCCGGCTCCTGCCCCGCCCCCCGGCCGGCGCCGTACCGCGTTTCCACAAAGGAGGAACTCATGAAACTGCGGAGAACAGTCGTCTTACCCGGAGATCGTCACGTTATCCCGTCGCAATACTGACCTAACCTAATACTGATGTGCAATTCTGTCGTATGTGCAATTACTGTTGGAATTCATGTGCAATTACTGTGCAATTACTGTGAAATTCATGTGCAATCTATGTGCTGTCGTGACACATATTCATGTGCAATTACTGTCGGGATCACATGCAATGGTATTTATGTATTTATTTGTCTATGGGAGTTTTTATTTATAGGAGATCTTCTACTGAAAGTGTTTTTCAGACTTCCTATAAGTGATCTGTTCTTCTGTATCTACCTCTGTATCTACCTGCGTTGCACCAATGAAATTTCCCCATGTGGGACAATAAAGGAATATCTTATTGTTGTGACGTGAGCTAGCTCCGAGCGAGCCCACCAGCCCCCCCGCGCCCTCCGGCCGCGCTAAAGTACGGCGTGTCGTCGGTACACGTTTATATACACGTTTATATGAAAGAGGAACTTCACGAACGATCGGGACACTCACTGGAATTGCTTTAAATTAACTTGTTTTGACTTTATTCGGCTGGATTGAGTGTTTTCGTCGTGTCGTGGCGATGTATTTTGGCTCTGAGTCCCCCGGCTCCGGCCCCGCCCCCCAGCCGGCGCTGTACCGCGTTTACACAAAGGAGGAACTCATGAAACTGCGGACAACAGTCGTCTTACCCGGAGATCGTCACGTTATCCCGGCGGACATCCTAAGGAAAACGCAACGAGGCAGACGGGCTGGACATAAACTCCGAGAGAAGAGAGGGACAAACAGGAAGTCGGTTCCCGCCGTAGTCATGGGTAACGTGAGGTCCCTTCAAAATAAAATGACGGAAATAGCGAGCCTCATGCGGTCCCAGAGGATTTATAGGGACAGCAGCGTCTTGATTTTCACAGAGACCTGGTTAACAGCAGAAATGCCAGACTCTATTGTAGGTTTGGACAATTTTCATCTGCTGCGGGCGGACAGAACGAGAGAATCCGGGAAGAAAAGAGGTGGAGGTCTGGCGGTGTATGTGAACACGAGCTGGTCCAAACCCGAACACTGCACAGTGAGGGAGCAGCTATGTAACAAGGATATTGAACTATTGGCTATTGGCATGAGGCCATATTATCTGCCCCGGGAGTTCTCACATGTGATTTTGATCGCAGTCTATGTGGCCCCGTCTGCCAATGCTGAAAATGCTTGTGAAGCACTGCTCTCCTGCACTTGTAGGCTGCAAACACAGCATCCACAGGCTCTCTTCCTCATCTCTGGTGACTTTAACCACGCTTCTCCCTCTTCTGTTCTACCAACATACACCCAGTATGTTACCTGCTCCACCAGAGAGAATAGAACATTGGACTTGTTTTTTGCCAACACCAAGGAGGCTTATTCTTCTTCCCCCCTCCCTCCCCTGGGCAGCTCGGACCACAACCTTGTACATCTGAGGCCTGTGTATGAATCCATCGTGCGCAGGCAGCCTGTGGTGTCCCGTGAGGTGAGGATGTGGTCTGCTGAGAGCGAGGAGGCTCTGAGGGACTGCTTCAGCACCACTGTCTGGACTGAGCTTTATGACCCACATGGGGAGGACATCAACACCATCACAGAGTGCATCACGGACTACATCAACTTCTGTTTTGAGAACATTGTTCCCTCCCGGACGGTGCGGTGTTTTCCAAACAACAAGCCATGGATTAACCGTGAACTGAAGGCTCTGTTGAAGGAGAAGAAGATAGCCTTCAGGTCAGGGAACAAGGAGGAGCTGAGGACTGTGCAGAAGGAGCTGAGGAGGAAGATCAGGCAGGCTGAGGCCGGCTACAAGAGGAGGATGGAGGAGCAGCTGCAGCAAAAGAACATTCAGGGAGTGTGGAGGAGCCTGAAAACCATCTCGGGCTTCAAAATCCCCCCTGCCCAGACAGAGGGGGATCTACAGTGGGTGAATGATTTAAATGCTCACTTCTTGAGGTTTGATCGGTCACCCGCCCCTCCCCCTGCACAGCTGCACGCTCCCTCTTCCACAGCTGGACAATGCCCTGCATCTGTTCCTCTTCGCTTATCTGCCCCGGACCATCAGCTCCCCACTTCGCCTGGATTCACCCATCCCCCCGGCACACAGTCCCTCTGCCAACCACTGACTGTCACAGCAGCACAGGTGAGGAGTGAGCTGAAGAGGATTAAAGTGAGGAAGGCAGCAGGACCTGATGGCATCAGCCCCAGGCTCCTTAAGTCCTGCGCAGATGAACTGTGTGGAGTTATGGAGCATGTCTTCAACATGAGCCTGAAGCTGAGGGTGGTACCACAGGTCTGGAAGACCTCCTGTCTGGTACCTGTGCCTAAGACACCGCACCCCAAAGACCTCAACAGCTTCAGGCCAGTGGCTCTCACGTCCCACCTGATGAAGACACTGGAGCGGCTAGTCCTGGACCACCTCCGCTCCACCGTGAGCTCAGCCATGGACCCGCTGCAGTTTGCATATCGGTCTGGCATCGGAGTGGAGGACGCCGTCATCTCCCTGCTGCACCGCTCTCTCTCTCACCTGGAAAAGCCTGGCAGCTCTGTGAGGATTCTGTTCTTCGATCTTTCCAGCGCCTTCAACACCATCCAGCCGCTGCTCCTGAGGGACAAGCTGGAGACGGCTGGTGTGGAGTATGACCTGGCAGAGTGGATCCTGGACTACCTCACAGACCGACCCCAGTTTGTGAGAGCCCGGAACTGTGTGTCTGACACTCGGACCTGCAGTGTGGGGGCGCCCCAGGGCACTGTCCTCGCGCCCTTTCTCTTCACCCTTTACACTGCAGACTTCAGACATGACACGGACAGCTGTGTCCTGCAGAAGTTCTCTGATGACTCTGCCATCATCGGACTCATCACGGACGACGATGACGCGGAGTACAGGGGACTGGCGCAGGACTTTGTGGACTGGTGTCAGCGGAACCACCTCCTCATCAACGCGGGGAAGACCAAGGAGATGGTGGTGGATTTCCGCAGACGCCACTCCACTGCCCCCTCACCAGTGAACATCCAGGGACAGGACATTGAGAGAGTGGACTCATACAAGTACCTGGGTGTTCATCTGAACCACAAACTGGACTGGACTCATAACACAGACGCACTGTACAGGAAGAGCCAGAGTCGGCTCTACCTCCTGAGGAGACTCAGGTCTTTTGGAGTGACAGGGCCACTCCTGAAGACCTTCTACGACTCTGTGGTGGCATCGGCCCTCCTGTACGGTGTGGCCTGCTGGAGCAGCAGAATCACAGAGAGGGAGAGGAAGAGGCTGGACAGAGTCATCAAGAAGTCCAGCTCCGTCCTGGGCTGTGCTCTGGACTCGGTGCAGGAGGTGGGGGACAGGAGGGTCCTGGCTAGATTCACATCTATGCTGGACCATGAGTGTCACCCCCTGCAGGACACTCTCTCCGCTCTGGAGAGCAGCTTCAGTGAGAGACTGATCCACCCTCGATGTGTGAAGGAAAGGTATGAACACTCGCAATACTGACCTAACCTAATACTGATGTGCAATTCTGTCGTATGTGCAATTGCTGTTGGAATTCATGTGCAATTCATGTGAAATTCATGTGCAATCTATGTGCTGTCGTGACACATATTCATGTGCAATTACTGTCGGGATCACATGCAATGGTATTTATTTATTTGTCTATGGGAGTTTTTATTTATTTATAGGAGATCTTCTACTGAAAGTGTTTTTCAGACTTCCTATAAGTGATCTGTTCTTCTGTATCTACCTCTGTATCTACCTGCGTTGCACCAATGAAATTTCCCCATGTGGGACAATAAAGGAATATTTTATCTTATCTTATCTTATCTTATCTTATCTTATATATATATATATATATGTGTGACACACAAGTCTAATGGATACACGTTTTTCACTATTTGCAATTGCTGCAGGGGGTGAAACTATTACAGCTAAAATGATAATCAAAAGCTCCCCATTTCACACATATAATTTTGACATAAAACGTCAAATGCCACGTCCTTATGGTTTTCACCTCTTGCTTTAATTAAGCAATTGAAATTGTCCTAATCAGATACCTCAGGCTAGAAATATATTTTTTATTAGATTGAGAGAGGGTGATTTTTGATCCCAAACGTGCCGTTTTTGTATAATTGTAACATGTATTATTACCTTTTCTCTTTACAAACTCTCATGGGGGGTTTAATGCATTTATGTGTTGTTTCCTAGGATCCCTCCGAACATCAGAGACATAGTGTACTGTACAGGGGTCAGCCTGATGGATGAGGATGTCTGGGAGTTTCTCTGGATGAAGTTTCACTCGTCTGGAGCTGTGTCTGAGAAGAAGATCCTCCTGGAGGCTTTGACCTGCTCAGACAACTCCTTCCTCCTCAACAGGTACAGATTGTAAACGAGTTAATGCAGATGGCTAATGATATGTAATACAGATGGGGGAGAAGCATAAATAAATAAAAAATATTGTTGCATTGTGTCCAGTTTGTTGTGTACATCTTTTATTGTCAGGCACACGACCAAAATGCATACAATAGCACAGTAAAGTTAGCGATAAGTCAGGCTTATATTCTACTCCACATTTTGACCTTATGGCTATGGTCTGGACTATTATATATATATGAACTTTGAATGGTAGAACAATGATTGGCAGGTGCATACAATAAATGTGCTTCACTTAATGTGAAACACATTGCAAATTAAAGTAAGGCTGCAGTGAAACTTGCCCCAGGCTGAGTCACTGCTGGAGCCCCATGTGTGTGTGAGCACTTGGGCACTTACTGTACATAATTGGGTCCAGAATCTGCCTTGACTGGTCATTTTCCGTGTACACATTTGCCTGGTAATGCAAACAATCATTCCGCTGAAACTTTTTAAACCAACTTCAGCTGAAATCAAGCATCTGTGAATGAAGGGCAGCAGTATGAGGTACAAGGTGTAACTCATAACAGGACCGGACATTTTCCCACATAGCGGCTAAAGAAATAGTCATATGGACATCTCTTAATCTTGTCACTGATGCCCTTTGAGGTTCAGGTTAGGTGAGGATACACTGTGATAGGGCTCTATTTTATCCCCAGCTAAGTGCGGCTATCTCTTATTGAGCAAAAAGTAGGGGATATATGTCTGGTGCGTTCAAACAGTGAGACAGATCTGAGCGCCTTTGCTAGAAAGAGCAAGATGCTATCGATTTTGCAACCCCAGTAAACTGTCCTGCGATGCGAGGGCTGCTGCATGTTCAGATAGCTGTTATCACATACCCGCACGTACGCACACACAAATCAAAGAGCACGCGGCAAAACACTGATTGGTCACAGAGGAAATGGTTTCAGCACAGAGGGATTGTGGGTAAAGAGAGAGAAAATTGATTTGGGGGTCTAATGAAAAGACAGGAGCAACAAACAGCGCATTCTTGCACACCGCAGAAGGACACACAAGTGGTTCCTGTACACTGACCAGTATTTTCGGTTTCTCTGCCGTCTTTAAACTCTTTCAACACTTTTGGATTTCCCGCAATCTCAGCCTTTATCACAAGCATTTTATTTAAAGATAGATGTGCAGGATGCGGCGTTAGGATTACAGCTAAAGGTCCCTGCAGGGTAAACAGGCATTCTAATTTTCTGTTAGACGTTTTCTGGATAGGGAGAGAGTTGCAGCACAAATGTGTGTTGTTTGTGTGTTGCCCAGGTTACTGAACCTGTCTCTGAGCTCTGACCTGGTCCCGGAGCAGGATGTGATTGATGTGATAATCCACGTGGGCAGAAATCCGCAGGGACGAGACCTGGCCTGGAAGTACTTCAGAGAAAAGTGGGACATCCTCAACGCACGGTCAGACATGTCTTTACTCTTTACTGTGGCAACATAACTATCGAATGTGGTAAAGGTTGTAATGTTATGACCCTGTTCGTTTAGCTATGGAGAGGCGCTGTTCATGAACTCGAAGCTGATTGGTGGAGTCACAGAGTTTCTCAACACAGAAAAGGAACTAAATGAGGTAAAGATAAAGTCTTGATTTTTTACAAAGCATGTTTATGACTCTAATATAACTCTATGACTCTAAATATCTTTGTCAAGTGTTTGGCTCTCTCTCAGTTCTCTGTGTTGTTTTATCACATCTTACATTATATTTAAATTCTGCGTGTTACAGTTATTGGCTCAGGAAAAGTCGGAATCAACAATAAAATGCATAACAAATGCCAAGACATTGTTTCTTCACGCTCAAAGTTAATTTGCTTGTTGAGCTGTTTAAAAGATGTTATTTTTCATGAAACAAGAATAGTTTAAAATGATAATGTTATGTAGAAAGAATGAGAGAGGAAGTGTGACGCGGCTGCCAAAAAGGGAAGTTATAACAATGTGAATAGTATGAGTTAAAGAGATGGATTTTCTCTTTCACTCCA
This sequence comes from Eucyclogobius newberryi, assembly GCF_026437365.1. Lineage (NCBI taxonomy): Eukaryota > Metazoa > Chordata > Actinopteri > Gobiiformes > Gobiidae > Eucyclogobius > Eucyclogobius newberryi. The sequence continues at coordinate 17,071,518 of NW_027315834.1, read as the reverse complement.
CTGAAGCTGACAAACTTGGAGCAGAGGTTTTCTCATAATTCTCTCCAACAAAGTTTCTTTTAATGCCTCATCTCACACGACTGCAGCTGTAAAGACGCCATTCAAGATAAAGTTGGCTTTAATAACTATACAGACACAAACTGCGAAACTTAAGAATTGATGTTGAAGCTTGTGACCCGCTGTAGGTACAAGGCATGATTCTTATTTGCAAAAGAATTGTGCATATACAGTATTTTACAGTCTGTCTGGATAAAGGTGAGGTCTATTGTCTAACTTTTATAGCTCATTTTCTCTCAAGGTGTAAAGAACCGGGGTGGAAAATGAACAATGGAAAATGTTAAACCTCTAAATAAGGTGACTTTGGGTAAAATGGATTGCAATTAGCAGTGAAAAATAGAAGTTAAATGTGCATTATGCAGTAGTCGCCTAATATAATGAGTCAAATGAAGTAGCACTTGTCATGTTTGCCAAAAAAAAACTACCACCATTACTTCAAGTTACTCTTTTTTTGCCTTAATTGAAAAGTTTGAACTCTTTAAATGTGTTAAGCTTAACGTTCAAAAGATCCCAATGAATAAACCTCCTTTTGTTGTTTTCTAGTTAAAAGAGTTCATACAGACCAGTGGTGTTGGGGCAGGGCCCGCGTTGCCCCGGGCGCTGGAGATCGTCGAGGGCAACGTCCGTTGGCATCGTCTCCACCGGCGACCGTTCTACCAGTGGCTCCGAAAACCTCAAAACTCTAACGGCTTTAACGGATAACAATGTGGAGGAAAACGTGACTGCTAACTAATGATGTGACCTGAAATGTACGCAGCCATAACAAACCACCACAGAGGAGAAACAAAGGATGTGCTTTCACTCTATTTTTTCAGATATCTGTTAAATTCAATTTGTTATAGAACTTGTTATAGTTTTAAAATTGCTTTGAATGGATGGACGTGAAATCAAACGACTGAACCAAATTCCAACAAGTTTACATATTAAGGTTTTTTGTGGGTTTGTTTGATTATGAAATAAGTGGAGAATAATCAATAGCACACTTTTGCAGACAATTGTATTTTTCCATTGGATTAACAAAGAGTACAAAGAGTACAAAGGTTGAAACATTGATTTATTTGATTCACAATAGTGCACGGAAGTAACAAAAATATCATGACCAATTATCTTGGTAGCAGGCCTGGACTGGCCATCGGCCGGTGAACTTTTGGGCCGGTCACTATCAGACTTGCTCAACACAACTCAAGGTGGACCTATCAGAAACTAAATAGTAGTAGTATGTAGTAATTCAATTTAGAATAAAATACAATAAAAATGTGCAACAAAGCACTCCTTTTCTTCAACTGAGCACCTCTTTTACCACCTCTTTTTGGACATTATTGTACCCATGCAGCGCTCCTTATCCTTTTTATTCTTGATAGTTCCAGCATTGTTTTGGTTTAAAGTCGTAGCACTGGCTTATACTGTAATTAAAAAAATATACAGCCCTAAAGCATTTGGATGGGAGTCACAATGAATTGGGCCAAATTTGCTACAACAGGCCATGCCAAGCATCATTAAGACAATCTAAAATACACTAAAACTGAAAAACACTTGTTTTGGACCAAATCCTTGCAGATACATTTTAATTCATATAGACAAATATTAAGTTAGTAAGCTTATCCTTCTGAAACAATCAATTGTAAATCAATAAAAATGTTGTTGCTGAATCGCCGGATCGCTGCGGTCGTGGTCCAGGAGAAGGCCGGTCCAGACAAAAAGGTCCAGGGACAATTTTTTTTGTCCCAGTCCAGCCCTGCTCGGAAGCCCGAAACACAACAAATGGAGAACTTATGTCCCAACAAAATTTCAGCGTTCACTGCGTTAGCACTAGAGCATATGCGGAAGTGCAGTTCCTACACATAAAGACATTCAACAAATGAAATAGACAGTTTGACAAAAAACACTGAAATGTAAAGTCCAAATACCATTTAGTTAAAGTGCCCTTGAGTTGAATTGTTTCTGCTGTTTTCTGATCTGTAAAGGCCTTTGATTGTGGTTTGTGAGTGATTCGACACATTCATGAGCCTGGGACACAATTACATATATGATTTAATGTATGGGCTTGCATTACGATCTTATGTAGACATCAATGCTCTACATTTAAGAAGATGTGCATTAGACATGTGGCTCTGTCCAAAGAGACAAAAGTAGAAATATTCAGAGCAGTTGTTGTAGCCCAGAGCGTTTTGGTTTGTTTGAATCACATTTTCTCTTTTTCTCCAGAACAGCTGAAAAAGCTTGAAACACAGCTGTGAACCCCATGTTTATTGTTGCACTCTTTGAATTGTAATTGCACATAAAGTGCATTTAGGTCATAGCTCAGACTTTGCACTTGAGGAACAAATGTATAATTAGAAGATTATAGAGAAAATTATACACTTTGATAACTTCTTTTTTGTTTAGGTTTTCAGACGAAATGTGAAAATATGAAAATAGTCTTCATAAACGGTATTGCAGTCCTATATATAACTGAATGGTGAGGAAGATTTATTTATTTATTTATGTATAGAGCTCGGGATCAGTCAGCCTAGTGTTAAACCTAGATGCTAATTAAAAACATTCTAACATATGGAGTGATAAATGTATTTATCAGTGGTAAATGTCATTTTCTGACGTTCCAATCCGAGCTCTATTTTTTTCACAAACTGAGCTTCTTTTACCTAAACCTGAAGAAGAAGCTTATTCCGAGTTTAGAAGAGAAAAGTAAATCTTACTTTTTACTAGACAGAAATATAGCATTTCTTAAGGTCTTTTAATAAAAAGCCACTTGATTTATCAAACATCTATTAATGTAAACGCACATTGAGATTGGAAGAAAAAGCACATTAAACATGACATTCGTAACCTGCCATTTGTTCCCAGGCAACAGCACAAGAACTAAGAGTGGGGTTTTATGGCTGCTGGAGTGTCATTAAACACGGAGATGATGCTTTTAAAACATCCATAAATGATGTGGCTATATATTAGAGTCTTGAGTGGGGGACTTGATCATTTTTTTCCAAAACTATCTCTGGCTCTTTTCCCAGTATGATGAAAATCCACAGTGCAATGGAAAACCTGCAAGTTGGCAAAGCGGCAAATTTTTGAGCAGTGGAGTGAAAAATGTGATGGATTCATAATTCAGCAGGAATTGTCCTATGAGCCTGGCAAAGTGTCTTCTTCAGTGGATTTGTGGACACAGCAAATGTACATTATAGCAGCCATATAGAATTATAAACTACGGTACAGATGTGAACTGGACATGAAACGGAGTCTGGCAAAGAAAATGGATCGTAAAAGAGTGGGCGTCTGGTTTCCCCTTTAGCGATGAAAATGTAAATTACACAGACTGGAATTTTATAACAATCCAGACAAAAGAGCTCCTCTGTTACATCTAAGGACGGACGACCTTTACAATTGCGAATGGACGAGAGGAATCAAAATAATTCCTAAGTGAGTGCTGTGAGTCAGACCTTGTGTTTAATCTTGGTCCAATTGCGCAAAGACTTTTTATTCTGGTATATTTCCTTTTTCTGGCTTTGATGTTGATAATTGAGCCATATATGAAGTAATGGGCCTGCCTGCTTCTCTCTGCACTGTGTGTCTTGTACCGGTACTGTCGTGTGTGTGCGTGTGTGTGTGTGTGTGTGTGTGTGCGCGCGCGTGTGTGTGTGCGCGTGCGTGTGTGCGTGTGCGCGCGTGCGTGCGTGCGTGTGCGCGCGTGCGTGCGTGTGTGTGTGTGTGTGTGTGTGTGCGCGCGTGTGTGTGTGCGCGTGCGTGTGTGCGTGTGCGCGCGTGCGTGCGTGTGCGCGCGTGCGTGCGTGTGTGTGTGTGTGTGTGTGTGTGTGAAGGCAGCAGTGGAGCCAGTTATAAGGTTTGAATGAGGATAATTATAATCATTGTTATAATAAGCCTTGATGACGGTGGCCAAGTTGTAAATGTAATTGTAAATGATGTGGAAAAAAGGCAAATTAATATTATTATGTGATGATAATGAATATGAATATTTAAATGCTGAAAGAATTTGGATTATAAACTGCATAACACACATTTTTCAAATGATAGTTATCAAAAATGTTATCAAAGGTCAGCAGTTTTATTTTCTGGGTATAGTGCATATTCATATGTGACTAAATGAAGTAATTTTGGGACCAAATGTGAATGCAGATGGCCTAATGTTTACTGTCTGCACTGCTGTAGATTTTCTCTGTGTTTTCAGACGATATTAAAATGTTTAACCTTGTGTGTGTTTCCTTTTGTTTCTTAGCTAATCTGAAATTACTAATTGAAAAATAAATGAACCCTTGAGGTATTGCATAGGTTTCTTCAAAATGTATTAAAAACAAATCATCCCAAAGGATCAATCAAAGCCTCAGGCAGCTTACATATTTATAACAGGCTAAACTGTACATACAAAAACATTACTTTGTCAAATAACTGCAATCAGGGGATTTTAAGCATTTTAGAGGCTTCAGTGTGAGCAAGGAAGTTATTGGATTATCTGTTGTTTGGGCTGTTCCAAATTGCTCGACTACAAAAACAATTCTTAAGAGACTCCTTGCTGACTATTTTACCTTTTTCATTATTATTCTATTTTATACTCTGAAAATTAATATAATTTCTATCAATATATTGTTGGAAGAATGTACAAAACTGCGGAAGTGACATTTCATTAGCAAGCAGTAGATTGTCATTTACGTATTTTATTTTTGAAAAGTGGGTTCATTTCCAGGCCTTGACCATTTGCCCATTTCATGCTACAACTGTCTTGCCTTTGGGCTGGAAAAACATTCAACATTTTTAAAGAGTGGCAGTGTAGAGGCATTTTAAAGCTGTGAATCAAAGCTGTATTGATTCGAATAATCATAACTAAGTACAGGGATGTGGGCGGGGATAGGCGGTAGCTGAAAACAGGAATTTTCTGGTCACTCAAGCCTCAAATGCAAGACAATACAGCAACACTGAAACATGCAGGAATCAATCAAATCATAACTTTGAGGAAACGAAAGAGGAAACACCGTTGTAACGTTATTAAAGTTGATTTCCTTTTCATCGAAAGGTGCGTTAAAAAAAGTGCCTATTTCAACTTATTGTGTCTGTGGATCTACGATGTCACACAATTTCTACCCTGGTGATAATATTTCCTTTCTAGTCACATTTCCACCTTTGCATTATAGTTTTTGCCCTCTGTGATCCATAAAAAAACGAAAGATTCCCACTATGAACCTACAGCCGGTGTCACTGCCAGGTGTGACATCATTCCTGTGATGAATAACTCCGCTGTGTGTCCCGGGGTATCATGGGAAATCACAGCACACGCCACGATTCTCCCTCACTTATGTTTGTAGTGGTTTGTATGTGTGTGTGTGTGTGTGTGTGTGTGTGTGTGTGTGTACTTTTGCCAAGATAAATGGAGCTGGGGAAGAATGTGACAGAGAGAAAAATGAGCCCAAATGAACACAGAGAGTGGGAAGATGGAGGAGTGTTTTTATGAATGGGGAGTAGGCTGGACAGTTTACCCCACAACTAAATTAAATCTGCTGTTCTGTGCCAAAGAGAAGAAGGTGGCCTCGGAGAAAAATGATAGCACAATAAATGAGAAAATTCATATTTGGAGGAGAAAGAGTACTAGTGAACACTCAACGGAAGTGTGACAAGTGGATGTCAAGTGAATGCAAGAGTCATCCATACTGAAAAGAGTTAAGAGCTCATCATCAGAATATGTGTACTACAAAAGTCATTCATATATTAAATGAAAGCTCTAACACATTACCCATTAATAAGTGTTTTTATATCTTCTTGTAATAAAAAGTTATGAACGGTTAAAGACCACAAAAGCAGCTGTGACAAATTGCCCCGTGTCAGGGTTGGTTGTCATTATTGTTAGAAATTGGGTTTTAAGTCAAAACATGCTTTAAAAAATATTGTAACTTGAAGAAATACATTTTAAAACAAATCAAATGATGTTTGTTGGATTTTTACTCGCACTAAGCTGTCTTCTCCCAGTGTGTTAGACATAGGCTCTACAAAAGCTTCCCCAGGCTCCATGAGACGTCCAGCTTCAACTGACTTTTTGACATAAAGTTTGAGCTTTAGCCTGACCGCTAAAATATGGCTGGATTCAACACTCTGAGTTCCATCTTTTGGATATTAGATTTTTCAGATTGCAATAAGCTATTCAAATTTGAAAAATGAATATGAAAAAATAGAAACTGTCATCTCATTTGAATGTTTTTGGGAGATAAACAGGATATTTCACTTCATTTGATAACAATGTCAAGCAGCGCTCCCTGGTGTGGTTATTAAAAGCAACGCGACAACCTACACGTGATACAACAAACCCCGGTCTCCCCTACAGACCACCGCTAGATCAAAGAAGACACAGAGATCAGGAAATGTGCGCCAAGAACCAAGATAAAGTGCACACCTCATCACACATGATCCTGGACAAGCCCTGAGTCAATAAACCCTTTGAAA